>NC_030818.1:3436875-3746562 GCF_001704415.2 Capra hircus
TGTTTTTGTTTGATATGTCTTAAAACGTCACAGTCTCATGTTCTTAGTTCTGCAGAAATGTCTTCAGCAACCTGGCTCAAAATCCACGGCTTGGCGGCCAAGAAGCTCACTATCATGGATGCTTTGTCCATGGCTGCCATTCCTCATAGCTCCACCTATGTCCCTGTTCTAGACAAGCACGTTGTTTCCAAAGTCTTTGATGAGGTAAAAGTGATTTTCTATATGTCCCTGCTTGATGTACTTTTCATTTCCTGCTTACATAGAAAGTAATCCATTTAATGTCTTGTACAGTTGTAATAGAAATGTATTTCAGCCATTGGGAAAAAATCATTTGTAAAGACAATGAAAAGTAGAGGGAGAAGCTCTTAAGCATTTTTGCTTCTAAGCTGAGAAGAAATTGGCCTCTGTTTGGTTGGCAGTTTATGGCTCCTTGCTAATGGATGGCAGTGTGGAGCTGCAGAAATGTCTGAAAAGCCTCTAGGTCAGAGTCACGAGTCATGAGAGAATATCATTCAATATCAAAGGTCAGAGAGAACTTGTGGGAAATTATGATCCTCCTTTGCTTACCTTCTCTTCCTAAATACAGTGGCATCTTTTCCATCATAAAAGTCTCCAAAGGAAAAAGTCAAAAAGAGGGAGGGAAAGAGAACCACATTGGGCTGAGAGAGAGAAACATGTTGAGTGATTTTTAAGAAGGAAAATAAATGGAAGAGTATTGAGGGTTCTGTTTAGAAAGCAAAGCCAACGAAACAGGACATGTATTTTTTTCCTGTGCCTTCCACCATGGGCACTCATGCTCAGGGCCTTCTGTGGCATCACAAATTCTCACCACAAGCCTGTGAGCACTTAGCACACACATGCTCTCCTCATTCCATTATTGATAGGAGCAAGAATCATGACAATGAAGGGAATAATGCTGCAGTAAATTCCAGTTTCACCCTCAAAGCACACTTGTATCTTTTATTTACTATTTTCTCTAACTGGAAGAGACCCTCAACTAAAGAAAAGAATGGGAAAACAATGATTGAAAAATATAAACCCTCTGGGTGAGATATACAGCTTTTATGTTTGGACCTAACAGTTTTTTTGAAAAGTAGACAAAAAGTAGAATGGAGCTGAAAAGGAAACATGAATCTTAACCTACTTCACTGAGAATTTTAATTTACTTTTACTCCAGTGTCCCGTGTACGGCCACGTCTGTCTGGGTAGAATTGTAAAGCATTGTTTGGTTTCGTCCCAGCCATTTGTTTCATTCATGACTTATGTATGGGCTGTTTCTTCTTCTGGAACACAATGCTGTTTTGGTTTTCATGTTTCCTGGACCAGCAGCAAATATATCACCTTGGAAATGAAGTGTTGAGCAGAGAGGTTGCCCTGGCAGCTCTTCATTACAAGATGCTAACCAGCATGTTCAGTTTTCAGCGGACCAGATAACTTTACCCTTAGCTCTTTCAAAACAATGAATTCATCACCAAGTCATACACAGAGTAAAACTGCTTTTGCTATTTGATGAATCTGGAATTTAAAGCTCTTTATTGCCAGTTGCTTTGGGAAAAAAAAAGAATGCGGAAACAATAGTTTTTGCATCATTGAAAAGGCCACTACAACATCACACACCATCCTACCTTTAACAGCATCTCATCAAAGCTTCCTGCTTTGCTCTAATCTGGGTCCAGCACATAGCCTTGTGACCAGGTAGGCTGGGCTTGCACCCACCTCTGTCACTTACTCCTGACAGGCCATGGCAAGGTCTTCAATCAGGTATGAGGAGCCCTCATGCTGGGTTCTTTTTTTAAATATTTATTTTTATTAATTTATTTGGCTGCACCGGGTCAGTTGGGATCTTAAGTTGAGGCATGTGGGATCTAGTTCCCTGACCAACAATTGGCAAACCCAGGCCCCCTGTGTTGGGAGTATGGAGTCTTCGTCACTGGACCTCAGGAAAGTCCCTCATACAAGATTCTGAGAGAAGCATTTTATCTCATCAAAGTGTCTGATCTAAAACTTACAGCAACCTAGTGAGTGACTGTTTATCTCATCATTTAGCTAACAAGGAATGTTAGGGATGCTGCTAAGGGCATAACATTTTAGTGCTTTCAAATATAATAGCATTGAAAACTGTGTTGATAGAAAAGTTAATTAAAAATTTAAAAGGACAGTTAATACAAAAACTATATGTATTCATTGTATAGAAAAATTGGAAAATACAGATAAGTAGAAAAGAATCATACATTAGAATATAATTCCTCACAGATGAATTATTTGATAACTGCCTAATCAAAGCTTTTTCATTACATATATTGTCTTTTGTTCTCTGTTTTGTTTTACAAAATGAAGTAGAACTGAAGATACTCTGCACCTTGATTTTTACTCAACAATCTATTTTGAACATCATTCCATACCAGAAAATTTCATTCATAAAATTTACAAATTCAAATTTCATTTATAAAGTTTACATTAAAAAATAATCTTCTATTTTCTAAAAGTTTAGATTGACGTTTGTGAGATGTAACCTACCCTGTTGTAAGTAATGTATTTTCGTGGGTTTATGAATGATTTTATTGACACACCTCTTTGCCAGTTAATTTTGTGGCCCTGCCTTCAGTTTGCTCTATGGAAACCTGGAAATGTTTCTATTTACAAAGCAGAGGTTTGGGACTTCCCCAGTGATGCAGTGGCTAAAGACTCTGCCTTCTAATTCAGGGGGTTCCAGTTTGATCCCTGGTCAGGGAACTAAGATCCCACATGCCATGGAGTACGGCCAAAAATTAAATAAACATAATTTGTTTAAATAAATAAATACAAGCAGAGGTTTAAGCTTTAGCACTCAGAAATTTGTACAACTATGAAGCCACTGCACCTGTGCAGGATGTGCACAGCCTTTGCATTTTCATTACTCACATCCAGTCAGACCTCTCCTTGCCCAATCCGGCAGCAAGCTCTGGGATATGTATAGGAAATGATTTAGTTGAAAAACAGTGAAGTTGTTGAATTCAGTCCGTGTTGAATGATAAATATATAAACACCAGTTTGCACCATTTTCTCATTTTCAAAATGTTGTGGGATTGCTTATAAACACAGCCAGAATGTGGTCTGGTCGAATTCTTCTGGTCTGGACTACTGTAACAACTAAGAACAGTGCCTACAGTTCAGAAAGGCAATGCCAAAGAATCTGAGAACTCACCTCACATGCTAGCAAAGTAATGCTCAAAATTCTCCAAACTAGGCTTCAACAGTACATGAACCGAGGACTTCTAGACCTACAAGCTGGATTTAGAAAAGGCAGAGGAAGTCAAATAGCCAACAGCCAATGGATCATAGAAAAAGCAAGAGAATCCTAGCAAAACATCTACTTCTGCTTCATTGACTACACTAAAGCCTTTGACTGTGTGGATCACAACAAACTGTGGGAAATTCTTAAAGAGATGGGAATACCAGTCCGCCTTACCTGCCTCCTGAGAAACTTGTATGCAGGTCAAGAAGCAACAGGTAAAACTGGATATGGAACAACAGACTGGTTCCAAATTGGGAAAGCAGTACATCAAGGCTGTATATTGTCACCTTGCTTATTTAACTTATATGCACAGTACAGCATGAGAAATGCCAGACTGGATGAAGCACAAGTTGGAATCAAGATTGCTGGGAGAAATATCAGTAACCTCAGATATGCTGATAACACCACCCTTATGGCAGAAAACAAAGAGAGCTCTTGAAGAAAGTGAAGGAGGAGAGTGAAAAAGCTGGCTTAAAACTCAGCATTCAAAAAACTAAGATCCAGTCCCATCACTTCATGGCAAATAGGTGAGGAAACAATGGAAACAGTGACAGACTTTATTTTCTTGGACTCCAAAATCACAGCAGACGGTGACTGCAGCCATGCAATTAAAAGATGCTTGCTCCTTTGAAGAAAAGCTGTTTTTTCCAGTAGTCATGTATGGATGTGAGAGTTGCCATAAAGAAAGCTGAATGCCGAAGAATTGATGCTTTTGAACTGTGGTGTTGGGGAAGACTCTTGAGAGTCCCTTGGACGGCAGGGTAATCAAACCAATCAATCCTAAAGGAAATCAATCCTGAATATTCACTGAAAGGACTGATGCTGAAGCTGAAGCTCCAATACTTTGGCCTCCTGATGTGAAGAACTAACTCATTGGAAAAGACCCTGTTGCTGGGAAAGATTGAAGGCAGGAGGAGAAGGGGAAGACAGAGGATGAGATGGTTGGATGGCATCACCAGCTTGATGAACATGAGTTTGAGCAAGCTCTGGGAGTTGTTGATGGACAGGGAAGCCTGGTGTGCTGCAGGCCATGGGGTCCCAAAGAGTCGGACATGACTGAGTGACCTAAACTGACTGACTGACAGTTCTGTGCCCCACTTTCTTCACTTAGCATATCTTAGGCACATATTTCCTTGTAATGACCATTTTTGGATGAATTTTAATAGTTGTACTAATATTCAGTAACATGAATTACTACAATTACTTTAGCTATTCCCTGCATTATTGGACAGTTTACTTGGCATTTTGAGAGTGCCTGTTTTCCTACATCTTAACTGTCACTTAGAGCAGTAACATTAAAAACAAAAAAACCTGCCTGCTGCTAAGGGAAAATGGTACTCCAAATTTAACTTTTTTCTTTTATTGTTTGAGAATAATTTTTTATGTAAGCTGAATACATCTCTTAAAATTTTGGTTATATCATTCACATTCTTGGCAAACACATCTTTTAAAATAGCAAAGTTACGCTCATTTCATTCCTCAATCACCAAGAACTCAAATCTGGTGGAGTTTAAGACACAGTATTTTACAATATAGATTAATCAGCCCAAATTGAGGCTATCCATGGATTCAGCAATTATAGTCAGTGACTCTCTCTCTCTGCCCCATCTCCTCATACCTCCTCCTTTCTCCCTCTGCTCTTACTCCCTCATAGTTAAAATCTCACACAGACTGTGATTATCATTAATTTGGTAAGTCTTCTAGGTTCACCTCAAGAGGATTAAAATAGGCAATACCTTGAGGCTCCCTTTTATTATCAAATACTGTCCAGAAGGGCCCTGAGGGCCCCGCCATAAGTTAGTAATGCTTGATTTCCATTATAAGAGGTAAAAAGTAAAATATGTTCAAAGGACATGTGACCAAGTGGTTTCATTCCCTTTCAAGCAATGTCAGTTTCCTCATTAACTGCACTCCCCTCCCCACCTGCCTCCCTACAGAAGCTGAGCAGCCAAAATTCTGATCCCCCAAGTCCCTGTGAGAATGCCCTTTATGACCTCACAGTCACAGCAAACTTGGCATCATAAAGAGAATATCCCATGGGACCTTCAGCTGATCACCATGTTGTAAAAACTAAGACCACAGACTGAAGGTGTGGAGTATGACTTTGTCTTTCCCTCAATCTGCACACAGAAAGGAATGAGAGTGGGTGCACGTGAGCCAAATTTGAACTGCTACCACCCTGAAGTCCAAGATGGCCATGCAAGGCATGAGATCCAAACCCACGAAAGAGGGAGGTAGAACGTTAAACAAAGGGTTTTCTTTACACCTTCTGGCAGGGGTCCAACGGATCCTGATGAAGTAATATAACGTTCCTATACTTTGTGGTGTTGATTTGCAGTTGAGCCATAAGTTGGCAATTTGAAGAGCTATTTATAGACTTCTAGAGGGAACTTTTTCCCGGGAGAGATAAGAGTGTAGGATCTTTCACTTTTTTTGAGGCTGTTTTTTTACCTCTAAAAGTTTATGTGGTATTTTAAAAGATGGTGGGTTTTGTTTGTATTTTTTTCTTTTTCACTTTTGTAAAGTTCTTTCGGTTTTCAAAGTCCAGTCAGCTCACCTTTATTTTTTATTTGATTTGATTGATTGATTGGTTTTTGGCTGCACTGGGTCTTCATTGCTTTGCACAGGCCTTCTCTAGTTGCGTCACGTGGGCTTCTCGTTTCAGAGCATGGGATCTAGGGCGCGTGGGCTTAGCTGGTCTGCAGCATGTGGACCCTTCCCTGACCAGGGATCAAATCCATGTCCCCGAAATTAACAGGCAGATCCTTAACTGCTCCACCACCTCAACTCACCTTTTAACCCACTGTTCTGGCTCCTTCTCTTGGACAAAGCTTGCTTAGAGGTCACATGATGAATTCTTTTGTCTGACAAGTAGCAAGGTTTGACTATTCAGCCTAACTTAATTGCTTCCTTCTCAGTTTCCTGAATCTTTGGTTATTTTGTTTGTTTGGGTCTTAGGGTTTTAATTGCAAAATCAACATACATAGTTTTTTCAATTTCAATGTCTCTTTTCTTCATGATGTTATTTTATTATTCAAAATATTGTTCTTTTTCTCATCCATTTGTTTTCATGGCACATCTGTTTGTTCTTACACTTTCTTATGACTGTTACATCTTTGAGCAACTTAATCACTAATTCTAATCATAATTAATATAAAATTATTGTTAGGTGGTCATAAAATTAATTTCTACTCAAGTGAATTGATATTCAGATTATTGATTTGCTCAGCTACCATTTAGGGTATTTTTGTGTGTGTGTGTTTAGGAATTTTAGTTTGTTGGCTCATTTTTAATAAGACTTAAAAAATCTGTTTTTTCCTCTGCCTTCTTTTTTTTGCAGTTACCTAAATGCATCCCCTTACTCCCCAGTCATTGGCATTTACAGGTCTTATTCCATGATGATACTGGGCTAGTGCAGATTGAGGGTGGCTTGGTTTAGTTCTTGGTTGTGAAGCTACATGAGCGTTGTCTCTCATCAGGCAGGGCCTTCTTGCAGGGGTGAGAGAACCTCATGTTAGTGCCAGCTTCAGGCACTGAGCCTGACTCAGAGTCCCACTTGCTTCCTGGGAGTTGAGCTCCCTCTACCCCTGCCATCTTTGGACACAAGCGTCAACAAACCTGCAACTTCGGTCCTGCTGACGTGTTCAACTTTTTCTCTATAGAAAATATCGATGCATCTTTCTTTTACTTTCTTTCCTTCTTCTTTTCCTTCTTTTATTTCTATGCATTTTTCTTAAATAATAACAATATAATTTTTGTGTGATGTGGAGGCAAAGGGAAACATGAACTCTGTATCATCTGGAATGAAAATAAAAATTTACTTCTTAAAAGTGATTGCCCATATTTCTAAAATACCTACATGCTCCTTGTGGTTGGAATCACATGCAGTATTGAAACACAACTGTATCTCAGTATTTCTCCTGTTAGACTTTCTTTTGCATGTAAATATTAAGATATGGAGTATACCTTTTGAGGAACATACATTTATTCCTTTATCAACAGATATTTGTAGAGGGCCAGGCCCTGTTCAGGTGATAGAAATAAAGTGGTGATGAGACAAAGTTCCTGCTCTGAGGGAGCTTACATTCTTAAAGAGGGATGGGTGAAAGTCGCTCAGTCGTGTTGGACTCTTTGCAACCCCATGGACTATACAGTCCATGGGATTCTCCAGGCCAGAATACTGAAGTAGGTAGCCTTTCCCTTCTCCAGGGGATCTTCCCAGCCCAGGGACTGAACCCAGGTCTCCCACATTGCAGGCTAATTCTTTACCAGCTGAGCCACAAGAGAAGCCCAAGGAGGGATAAGTAATATGCAAATAGGTAAAAGTGAAATATTGAGCTTCCCAGGTGGCTCAGTGGCAAAGAAACTGCCTGCCAATATAGGAGACCCAGGTTCGATCCCTGGGTTGGGAAGATCTCTGGAGAAGGAAATGGCAGCCTACTCCAGTATTTTTGCCCAGGAAATCCCATGGACAGAGGAGTCTGGTGGGCTACAATCCATGGGGTCACAAAAGAGTTGGACACAACTTAGCAACTAAGCAGCAACAAAAAGTAAATATATTACTGGTCCTGTTAACATAGCATAGAATCAGAGACATCCCCAAACCCAGAAAGAAGCAAGCATCAGATGCAGACAGAATTTTTTTTAAATGCCCTCTCATTCTGGTGCTCTACTGTTCTTACAGAGCATGGTTTCATTGATCACTAAGCCATCCTTATTTTTCATGTATAAGAATCTCTTACAAATTGATAAGGAAAATGGCCCAAAGATATTAACTGTAATCATATATTCTCAAGAGAAAATCAAATTTAAAATAAGTACATGAAAAAGATGTTGAATCCAACTGAAAAGTGAAAGTGTTAGTCACTCAGTCATGTTTGAGGCTTTTGCGACCCCATGGACTCTAGCCCGCCACACTCCTCTGTCCATGGAATTCTCCAGGCAAGAATACTGGAGTGGGATGCCATTCCCTTCTCCAGGTGATCTTCCTGACCTAAGAATTGAACCCATGTCTCCTGCATTGCAGGTGGATTCTTCACCATCGAAGCCATCAGGGAAGAACCTAACTGTCATTTACAAAGTAGCAGCAATGAGATTCTATTTCTTATTGCTCGTGCCCATCAATTTGACAGAGGCTTATGAAGAGAATACTTGATTCTGATTAGGGTTTCCTGAAATAGTTTTTTGAGGTGATGGTTATTTTTAAAATATGTAGTTTTAAAAATTGGAAGGAAAAGGTTAGCAATGATATCTCTGATTTTTATTTCTTAATTTTTTATTTTCTATATTTTCTAATTTCTCTGCAAATCTAAAGTATTGATTTTCTATCCAGAGAAACATATTGTACAACCATTAAATTGAGTTTTGAAGGCACATGTTAAGTGACACTTTCCTTTGACATTGGCGTTATAGGTGTTCCCTCTGGCACATGTGTGCAATGACACAAATAAGATGACTTTAATTAACCCCCAAGGAATGAAGCTCAATATCTACAAGCAAAAAGTGGAACAGGCAATTAAGTCCTATGAAAAGTGAGTATTTCTCCTGGCTACTCTTTAATGGATGTGGAATTTGTTTTGGCTTTTCTCTTGTTTAAGCTTAAATTTTTCATCTGGAGCAGCTATTTAACAATAGTCCATAGGAAATATTAACAGCAGCTCCAGCTAACAGAAGGGGCTTCCTCTATGCCTGTGCCACATTAAGTTCATTACCTGAATGTGCCCAACACGGTTTTCAAGAAACCATCTTCCCTTTCTAAACTCTGTAGACATGTCATGTTTCCATAAACTCTTTTTTCTTTTTTATAGATTTTTAAAGATTTTCTTTTGATGTGGACCATTTTTTAAAGTCTTTATTGAATTTGTTACAATATTTTTTCTATTTTTTATGTTTCGGCTTTTTGGCCACAAGGGATATGGGACCTCAGCTCCCGGACCAGGGATCGAACCCCAGCCCCCTACTTTGGGAGGTGCAGTCTTAACCACTGGACTGACAGGGAAGTCCCTCCATGAACTCTTAAAGCTTTCTTTTTAGCAGAGTGAGCTGGACCATTTTAGCATTTAACTTTCTGTAAAATGACTAATAAAACACCACAATAATGACATAATTCAGTTAAACAATTTTTAAATCAAAAGCAAGATGACAAGTTGACTACAGTGAAAACTATACTCTTAAATAGTCACTGTGTTCATGCTGAGTTAGGGGGCCTCTCTTCACAAGGGCAGATAACCCAGGATTTGGCGGGCAACTGCCAGGCTGGAGGAGGAGATCCAGGTGGGAAAGAAACCCAGGGTCCTTGAATCCCAGCCCCTTCCTGGGGCCTGGCTCCTTCAGGCCTGACCTGGGAGCCCATCTCAGAGTGGAGATTATGGCTCTGTGGTTAGAATCTCACCCTCTCCCAGCTCTCTAGTCACCTCCCCACCCTGCCCCTTAGCACTTCATTTAAACTTTGAGCTATCCAGCTCCTCCAGGCAAGTTCTTATTCTTGGTTCTGGAAGCTGTGCAATTGGGTTTTCATTTACTACCATGTGGTTGGGGAAAATCAAAGTAAGCAAAAGTGAACAGGGCCCAGGCCAGCCCTTAACTGGTCCACTGTCATTTTTTAGTGTGTCTAGTGTGTGTTCAAAAAAGTATTGGTTTGGTCCCAAAGTTCGGATTTTTCCATTACATGTTACAGAAATACCCAAATAGACTTTTTTGACCAACTGAATATAAGATCTGACTTCTGCCACCTGGAGTGCACGACCCAGCCCAGAGACTGGCCTTTCTGCAATAGGCCCATCTCAGGCCTCTCCAGATCTGCTTACACTTGAGCTTCTTCTGCTACCCTCACCTAAGAACTGAGGCTGTGTTTCATGGGCTCCTTCTGTTGCCTCAGGGCTTTTCTGAGTCTTTGTGGGCCCTTCATTTCCTTCCAAGGCAGGCTGAACTCTCCCAAGGGTCACCCTCCCTGCTGGGCCAGAGACTTTGTTCTGTCTGGCCCTCTTCTCTGCCTCTTCCTCTGCACCAGGCAGGCCTTCCCTTGCCTCCAAGCTCTATTGCCACTCTCCCTGCCCACCCACCTAGCTATCCTCTTTCATCCCTTCTTGCTTCAGCACCAATGGCCACCCCCCACCAGAGGCCCTTCCCCAGCGACTCTCCAGCACCCACTTTGACTGTGGTGCTTGGGAGTGCTCCCAGCTTCAACGCAGGCCTGCCTCTCCCCTGTGAGGATGTCAGCCCTCCAGGGCAGACTCTGGGCTGCCGGCTTTCCCCCTGGTCTCCTCTTCCTAGCAGGTGTCACTATATATATTTTGACGGTCGGAATTTAATTTGAATTTGATCTAATTCAGGTTTAGTTATTAAAATTCATCTAGTTCAGTTATATAAAATATAATATAATGATATCATTTATATTATAATTTAATTTGCTTGACTCGTTCAAATATTTGTGTGCTGTGATTACCTGGTCTGTGAAAGCCTGCTACAGGGCCACAAGCTGGGGCTTTGAGGTCTGACAGCTCAGGGGTTTCATTCTTGGCTCTGACAGTTGCTTGACAGATCATGTGACACTTGTGAGCTGCAGATTCCTTATTTGCAAAAATCTGGTTCACAGGGCGGTTTGAAGGTTATGTAAATTATATACATAAAGAGCAACTAATGTTAATTACTTCCCTCTTTCATTCCCTGAATCTGCTGATGCTAAAATAATCATAAATACATGGGGTGGAAAAGTCAAATAGTTCTTTCCACTAAGATGACCCTTTCCTGAGAATTTCCAGAAGGACAGAGACCCTCCATTCCTAGGCAGAAGAGAGTCCTTCATTCATAGCAAAACCAAAATACAGACCTAGCAGTGCTCTGTCCCAGTTCTTACTTCCAATAAGTGAATCTGGAAAAGCCTTTAATACCCTCAGAGAAATATTATACCATATTGTTATTAAAATAATAAAATGGTATTGATTTAAATATCATTATTAGCATTAACTTTAATATTAATATTGATTGAATGTATATTATTTGGTATCATTAATTTGATGTTTATTTTAAATGAACTATTTAATGTTGTTTTTAATAATATTAACATTCATATTATTTAGAACAAAGCTCCTGATCTTTTGTATTTAATAGTATTTGTTTGCTGATATAAATCTCAGTTCCCTTTTCCATCTTGCCCCATCTTTCTAAAGCTATGCAGACTATGAAAAATAATTAGTGAAACTTGATTTATCCCCATCTCATCCCCAATAAAACATTTGTAAGGAGTTTCCCACCACAGGTAAGCCAGATATAACTCTTAAGTCTGTATGGTTGGGGATGACCAAGTAACTTGGAAGCTTACAGTCCTTTGGTCAAAGTAGTGACACTCTAGCTATTTTGGTCACACCTAATTCCCAGGTATAGGAGTCCTTGTGTTTCAGTATTTTAAGAATTGCAGGAGCAGTTTTGACTTTGTGTATCTGCACATAAGCTCTGAGGATATCATTGCTGGCTAGATTCTCGGATGATTTTTCTGCAGCTGTGTTCATGGTGAACCTCAGGTCAAGTTTGACTCTCCTAAAAACAGGAAGATTGTGGTTTCTCAAACCCCAGTATCCCGGACAGCTCTCATCCCACACTTTTAAAGGCTTTCCTGTGGCTGCCTTCCACACCAGTGGAGCCAGGATTCATATACTCTCCACTGCCCTCAATTCATGCCTGCTTGCTTTTTCTGTGTGCTTTGAAATAGTTCAGTGAAGATGGCAAATGGAGGAATAATAGGGGTTATGAAAAAACATACCCTCTTAGGAAAATATTTTCTGAAGAAACAAAATTAGAGACAGGGGGATTCCCTGGAGGTCCAGTGGTTAGGACTTCTCACTCCCATTGCAGGGGGTGTGGGCTCAATGCCTGGTGGGGGACTAAAATCCCACCTGCATGCAGCATGGCCAAAATAATAGTAGTAATAATAAATAAAAACACTAACCTTTGAGCACTTAGTACATGACAGGCACTGTGGTAAGCATTTTTTTTTTTTCATTTTAAAAATAAATAAAATTAGAGACATGTCATAGCTAATTGGACCCATATTCACCAACCATTCCTGAATTTCTAAGTCTCCCTCTTCTTTAGAACCTGGAAGGAATGAGCCTTAGTTATTTCTGATCACTTTATACATACTGCTCATTTAATCCCCTTAATGCCAGGAGTAAGTGGTGTTATCCTTGTTTTATTGGTAAGAAAGCAGTTTTCAAAAATTAGGTAACAGGGGTTTCCCTGGTGGTCCAGTGGTTATGAATCTGCCTTGCAATGCAGGGGTTGCAGGTTCAGTCCCTGGTTGGGGAACTAAGATCCCACATGCCACGAAGTAACTAAGCCTCAACTAGTAGCTAGTGCCACAACTACTGAGCCTTGCATGCCACAGCTAGAGAGTCCAAGTGCTACAACTAAAATCTAACACAGCCAAATAAATGAGTATTTTTTAAAGTTATGTAATAGGAGCATACCGCAATAAAGCAGAGCCTCTGAGATTTGAACCCAGACCAGTGTCTCTGCCAAGCCCATGTCTACACTCCCAGCCTCTCTCTCCCATTGCCTCCACTTTCAAGGTTTAAATTTTAAAATAGTTTAAAATAGTTTTTTTATTTTCCATAAATGCACACAAGTTTTAGAAGCCCTCGTCTTTGTTTAATCAACCACATGATTAAAGAAAATTGGGACTTCCCTGATGGTCCGGTGACTAAGACTCCACACTCCCAATGCAGGCAGCCCAGGTTTGATCCCTCAGGGAACTAGATCCCGCAGTCCACAACCAAAAAAGATCCTGCATGCCACCGTGAAGATTAAAGATCCTATTGTGTGCTTAGTCGCTTAATTGTGTCTGACTCTTTGCAACCCCATTCCCTTTGTCCATGGGAATTCTCCGGGCAAGAATACTGGATGGACTGGGTTGCCATTTCCTTCTCCAGGGGATCTTCCCAACTCAGGGATCAAACCTTCATTGCAACCCAGGTCTCCCTCATTGCAGAAGAATTCTTTACTGTCTGAGCCACCAGGGAAGCCCTGCGTGCCTCAACTAAGACCCAGGGCAGCCAAATAAATAAATAAAAATTTTTTAAAAGAAAGCCAATTTCTTGTAACCCCATGGACTATAGCCCACCAGGCTCCCCTGTCCTTGGAATTTTCCAGGCAAGAATGCCTAATTGGGCTGCCATTTCCTACTGGGATCTTCCTGACCCAGGGATAAAAACTGGTCTCCTGCATTGCAGGAAGGTTCTTTACCATCTGAGCCACCAGGGAAGCCCTTCTAAAGAGGCCACAAAGAACCAAAAATATCGAAGGAGGCAGGGGCAGAGCTGGCTTGTTTCCCGCTTCCTGACTCTTTCTGTCACTTACAGAGTGTTTACCTGTGTCAGACACAGCTCTGTGTACGATGCATACACTTGCTTATTAAGTCTGCACTGCAACACTGGGAGGGAGGTACTGGTATTATCCACATTCTACGGAAAAGTTGGCTACTGGCCCAAAGTCTACCGGATAATAAGAGGGGAGCACTGAGCTTTGGGCCCAGTGGCTCCAGAGTCTGTGCTCTTCACCACCACACTAGACCCCTTTCCATGACCTCCCCAAGGTCATGATGGATGATCAGGGCAAGATAACACCACCCAAAGTATGCTCCCAGAGCCCTGTGCCACAAACACTGGGCCCAAGGATTAGGAGCGTGCCTCCTGGGGAGTGGCAGTGTTCTCCCACTCCAACTTATTGAGACTTTTCCGTTTCATGGACACCAGCTCACAACCCATGGAGCCAGTGTTCTGTGCCTGGCGCTCCAGGAAACCTGGAGCACCGCTGATTAGTAACAAGAAAAGGAGCTATAACTACCCAATTGAAAGCACTGGCTCCAACTTCCTCCTTTCCGGAATCTTTCTGCAAACACGGTCAGGGAGCTTAGTCTCAGCCCCAACTCTCTATGCTGGATGAGCAAGGCGCTTCATCATTCTGCCCCCTCAGCAGCCACATTTGGAAAACAAAGAGGTCAGGCTGGTTGATCTCTAAAGTGTATCCCAGTTCTCTTATTTATGACCCTATTAACCCTTTTTTGTTCTACAAATTCAGACAGAAAAATGTCTACAGGAGGCAGGCTAAGGGCACACTTGTATTTTTCCTTAAGATGAAAATCAGATGTTTAAAAATATCTTCATGCAGAGAGACCAGTTTGTTTGCTGCCTTTTTTCAGCCTGGGTTTTACCTAATGGAGCTGAGAACTAAGTCCTCCTTTCATATTTAGCATGATTGCCACAGAGTCATAAAGCTTCTGCAGTGATGCCAAGGGAGGGAGACCCGCACATCCAATCTCCGAGCAAGTGCAATTGTGTGGTCCTGTGGGGGTGTATGGCTTGGGCTTTCCCTGCCTGGGCTCAGCCTTTTCTTCTGAAGTAAAGTATTGCAATTAAATAATTACTGTTGATTTTTTTTTTTTAAACAGGCGCTTGAATAAAATTGTTTGGCGAGCATTATCTCCAGAGGAAAAAAAAAAGTAAGCCAGTTCCTTTTCATCTTTAAAACTGCTTTTTAATTTTGGTAAAATTCATATCACCTACAGTTATCAGTTTCTTTTAACTGTTTTTAAATGTGCTACTCGGTAATACTTAAGTTATTCACAGTTAGTTCACTTTGCTATACAGCAAAAAATAACAACATTGTAAAGCAACTATGCTCCAATAAAAAATTTTTTTAATATTGTGCAAGCCACACGTTCCTTTACTTTCATAACTTCTCTATCATCTCAGAAAATACCTTGTACCTGTTAAGTGCACCTTCCCCATTCCTCTCTCCCACGTTAGTAACTACCAGTCTGCTTTCTGGGCTTCCTGCTGGCTCAGATGGTAAAGAATCTGCCTGCAGTCAAGAGACCTGGGTTCAATCCCCGGGTTGGGAAGATCCCTGGAGAATGGCAACCCAGTGCAGTATTCTTGCCTGTAGAATTCCATGGACAGAAAATCCTAGCGGGCTATAGTGAGTTTTGAAAGTCTCCCAACTTTGTTGTTCTGTTTCAAAACTGTTCTGGTTATTTGTGGCCCCTTGAAGTTCAATGTGAATTTGAGGATTGGCTTTTAAGAAAGTTATTTTAAGTCTTTGCCAAATCCAGTGTCTGAACTTTATGTGTCTGTTGCTTTTTTCCCCTGTCAATGGGCTGTATGCATCCATGTTTCTTGGTATTCTTTGTAATTTTTTGTTGAAAACTGAACATTTTGGGCATTGTAACAGTAATTCAGAAAATTAGATTCTCTACCCTCCCCAGAAATTGCTGTTGTTGCTTGATGAAGGCTGCAGTTGTCTGCTTAATGTCTTTCCACGCTATTTTGGAAAGACTATATTCTTTAACGTTCTTTTTTTTCCATATTTTATTTTATTTTTTACTTTATAGTATTGTATTGGTTTTGCCATACATCAACATGAATCTGCCACGGGTGTACATGTGTTCCCAATCCTGAACCCTCCTCCCACCTCCCTCCCCATACCATCTCTTTGGGTCATCCCAGTGCACCAGCCCCAAGCATCCTGTATCCTGCATTGAACCTAGACTGGCGATTCATTTCTTATATGATATTATACATGTTTCAGTGCCATTCTCCCAAATCATCCCACCCTCGCCGTCTCCCACAGAGTCCAAAAGACTGTTCTATACATCTGTGTCTTTTTTGCTGTCTCGTATACAGGGTTATCGTTACCATCTTTCTAAAATCCATATATATGCGTTAGTATACTGTATTGGTGTTTTTCTATTCTTTATCATGTGTGTTCACTAAAGTATTGTCATCCCTGTGGTCAGCCAGTGACCTGACAGAGATTTCCCTTCATGTCAGCCTCTCTCTTCATCAAGTGTTCTTCTGAATGCTATGTAAGTATTCAACTACATTCTTGAGTTCCAAAACAGTTAATTCTATCAAATAGTTGTTTTGGTGAAAAGATCAGTTCCTTGATTTTTCTGCTCCACTGTCTTCCATGACATCACTTTCCTCCTTACCATCTAAAGCAGGATTTTGAGTGAGTTATGACCCCTTTACTATATTGCAGTGCTTGTGCTTGTGCTCAGTTGCTTCAGTCATGTCCAACTCTTTGCAGTCCCATGGACCTTAGGCTGCTGGGGTCCTCTGTCCACAGGATTTTCCTGGCAAGAATACTGGAGTGGGTTGCTGTGCCCTTCCCCAGGGGGTCTTCCCAACCCAGGGACTGAACTTGTGTCTCCTGAATTGCAGGTGGATTATTTACCTCTGAGCCACTGGGGAAGCCCCATATTGAGGTAGTTTCCTCCTAATCCTAGTTTGTTGAGTGTTTTCATTTTTAATCATGAAAGAGTGTTGAATTCATCATGATTTTGCTGTATCCATTGAGATGATTAGGTCATTTTTTTCCTTCATTCTGTTACTGTGATTTATTATATTGACTGATTTTTACGTATTGCATTCTAGGAATAAGTCTCATTCTTCAGTGTCTCATTCATTTAATGTGTTGTTGAATTTGGTTTGCTAGTATTGAATCAATGTTCAAAAGCAATATTGGGCTGTAGTTTTCTCATCTTGTAGTGTCTTTGTCTGGCTTTGGTATCAGGGTGATGCTGGCATCATAGAATGAGTTTCAAAATGTTCCCTCCTCTTCAATATTTGGGATTATTTGAGGAGGATTGGTGTTAATTCTTCTTTAAATGTTTGGTAGTTCTCTCCATGGAAGCCATATAGTACTGGGCTCATATTTGTTGGAAATTATTTGTTTGCTGATTCAATCTCCTTACTAGTTACAAATCTGTTCAGATTTTTAATTTCTTTCTGATTCAGTCTTAGTTGGTTATATTTTTACAGAAATTTGTCCATTTCTTCTAGATTATCCACTTTGTTGGTGTATAATGGATCATGGTAGCCTTTTATAAAATATCCTTCTTATTTCTCTGATAACAGTTGTAATGTTCATTCTTTCCTTTCTGATTCTAGTTATTTGAGTTTTCTCTTTTTCCTTCTTCATCTAGCTAATAAGCATTTGTCATTTTTGCTGCTCTTTCCAGAAACTAACTCTTAGTTTCATACATTTTTTTCTACTGTTCTCTCTATTTCACTTATTTCTGCTCTCATCTTTATTATTTCTTTTCTTCTGCTAACTTTGAGTTTATTCTTCATTTTCCCATTTCTTTGAAGTGTAAAGTTAGGTTGTTGATTTGAGATATTTTCTCTTTTTTAATAGAAATACTTAGCACTATAGATTTCCCTCTTAGGACAGTTTTTGCTATATCTTAGAATTTTAATATGTTGTATTCTTATTTTAAAATATCTCAAGATATTTTACAGTCTCCCTTATGATTTATTCTTTGGCCCATTGGTTGTTTAATTTCCACATATTTGATTTCTAGTTTTATTCCACTGTGATTGGAGAATATATTTTATATGATTTAATCTTAAAACTTTTAAGACTTGTGCTTTTACATGTGGTTTATCCTGAAGAGAATGTTCCATGTGCACTTAGGAAGAATATATATTCTGCTATTGGTTTGTAGTGTGTTCTGTGTATGTCTGTTTGGTCTAATTAATCTATCATGTTTTTCAAGTCCTCTGTTTCTTTATTGGTCTTCTGTTTCATGGTTGTATCCATTATTGAAAATGGAGATGGAAATCTTCTCTTATAGTGTTTCAGTTTTCCCTTCAATTCTATTAATGTTTGCTTCTATATTTGGGAGCTGTGAAGTTAGGTGCATATTTATAACTGTCATATCTTCCTTGTGGATGGACCCATTTTACCATTATATAATGTCCTTCTTATGTGCGAAGTCAAGTGGGCCTTAGGAAGAATCACTACGAACAAAGCCAGTGGAGGTGATGAAATTCCAGTTGAGCTACTTCAAATCCTAAAAGATGATGCTGTGAAAGTGATGCACTCAATATGCCAGCAAATTCGGAAAACTCAGCAGTGGTCACAGGACTGGAAAAGGTCAGTTTTCACTCCAATCTCAAAGAAAGGCAATGCCAAAGAATGATCAAACTACCACACAATTGCACTCATCTCACATGCTAGTAAAGTAATGCTCAAAATTCTCCAACCCAGGCTTTAACAGTAGTGAACCGTGAACTTCCAGATGTTCAAGCTGAATTTAGAAAAGGCAGAGGAACCAGAGATCAAATTGTCAACATCCATTGGATCATCGAAAAACAGAGAGAGTTCCAGAAAAACATCTATTTCTACTTTACTGACTATGCCAAAACCTTTGACTGTGTGGATCACAACAAAGTGTGGAAAATTTTTAAAGAGATGGGAATACCAGACCACCTGACCTGCCTCCAGAAAAATCTGTATGCAGGTCAAGAAGCAACAGTTAGAACTGGACATGGAACAACAGACTGGTTCCAAATCAGGAAAGGAGTATGTCAAAGCTGTATATTGTCACCCTGCTTATTTAACTTATATGCAGAGTACATCATGAGAAATGCCAGGCTAAATGAAGCACAAGTTGGAGTCAAGACTGCTAGGAGAAATACCAATAACCTCAGATACACAGATGACACCACGCTTATGTCAGAAAGTGAAGAAGAACTAAAGAGCCTCTTGATGAGAGTGAAAGAGGAGAGTAGAAAAGGTGGCTTAAAACTCAACATTCAGAAAACGAAGATCATGGCATCTAGTCCCATTGCTTCATGGCAGATAGATGAGGAAACAGTAGAAACAGTGAGAGACTTTATTTATTAAAGAGCAGACATTACTTTGCCTACAAAGGTCTGTCTGGTCAAAGCTATGGTTTTTCCGGTACTCATGTATGGATGTGAGAGTTGGACCATAAAGAAGGTTGAGTGCCAAAGAATTGATGCTT
Organism: Capra hircus; assembly: GCF_001704415.2. Classification (NCBI taxonomy): domain Eukaryota; kingdom Metazoa; phylum Chordata; class Mammalia; order Artiodactyla; family Bovidae; genus Capra; species Capra hircus. The sequence continues at coordinate 3,455,958 of NC_030818.1, forward strand.
TTGAACTATGGTGTTGGAGAAGACTCTTGAGGGTCCCTTGGACTGCAAGGATATCCAACCAGTCCATCCTAAAGGAAATCAGTCCTAAATATTCATCAGAAGGACTGATGTTGAAGCTGAAACTCTAATACTTTGGCCACCTGATGGGAAGAACTGACTCATTGGAAAAGACCCTGATCCTATGAAAGATTGAAGGTGGGAGGAAAAAGGGATGACAGAGGATGAGATGGTTGGATGGCATCACCGACTTGATGGACATAAGTTTGAGTAGGCTCCAGGAGTTGGTGATGGACGGGGAAGCCTGGCGTGCTGCAGTCCATGGGTCACAGAGTCAGACATAACTGAGAGACTGAACTGAATTAAATGTCCTTCTTTGTCTCTTGTAACAATTTATGACTTAAAATAGTCATAATTTTCCGATTTTTTTTCTGATTTACCGAGTCACCTTTTGAAGCTCTCTAGTGAATTTTTCGGGCTTCCCTGGTGGCTCAGAGGTTAAAGCGTCTGCCTGCGATGTGGGAGACCTGGGCTCAATCCCTGGGTCGGGAAGATCCCCTGGAGAAGGGAATGGCAACCCACTCCAGTATTCCTGCCTGGAGAATCCCATGGGCGGAGGAGCCTGGTGGACTACAGTCCATGGGGTCGCAAAGAGACGGACACGACTGAGCGACTTCACTCAGTCACTCACTCAGTGAATTTTTCAGTTATTGTATTCCTCAGATACAGAATTTCTGTTTGGTTCTTTTTATAGTTTCTGTGTCTTTGTTGATATTCTTAATATGTTCATCCATCATTTTCCTGATTCCATTTAGTTGTCTGTATTCTCTTTGAGCTCAATGAGCATTTTTAAGACAGTTATTTTCAATTCTCTGTCAGGTAATTCATAGCTCTTTTCTTTAGTGTAGATTTCTGGAGATTTATTTTGTTCCTTTGATTAAGCCACTGTTCTCTGTTTCTCTTCATTCCTTAGTACTTTTAGGCAAGATCTGGATATTTGAAAAGGCAGACACTTGTCCCAGTTTTTGTAGATGACTTCTTATAGGGGAAGACCTTCACCAATCATTCTGACTAGAGATTCTGGGACCCTCTCACAGCTTTTCTGAGGGTATTTCTTCTCTAGGAGTGGTGGTGGTGGTGGTGGTGGTGTGTATGTGTATAATTTCCCAGTTGAAGAGATTTGCCCCTGTCTTTTCTCAGGAGCGGGTAATCTTTTCCTCCCCCTGGTGTCTTTCTTTGGGTACTGCAGTATCTCTGGCGCTGTAACCAGCCATGAAACTTGCCTTTGCTCTCAGCTGCCAGTAACCTGGCATGCAAAGTATGCTGCTATTTTTATTGGCACTCTGAGTCAAGTGAGACAAAAGCTAGTCTCTCAAGCAGCCCCACAGAAGGCCAAAATGCTGCATATATGTTCCACTCTTCTCTTTCGGAGAAGCCAGGACTTCATTTCCTCTGAGTTGCTCCGCAGGTGCCAAGAAAGGGAAGGGGCTAGGCCAGGCAACACGGAACAAATGTTCCTAATACTCACTTCAGTGCCCGTTCTTCTTGGCTTTAAACTTCTGGAGAGCTGGTACCTTTTAACTGGCTTCTTGGAATTCTCACAAAGGCAGTTTGTCCACATATTATTGTCAGCATTTCTGTGGGGGAATGAGGCCTGGGGTTTCTCATTTTACTATTTTCCTGACATCATTCCCATTTAGATTTTTAATAAGAATTTTTGCTGTCTTCTGGAGACAAGTTTATCTGAGGATTGAGTCCTGTGATTGTACTGGGTTTACAGTGTGCTCTTCCAACACACACAACACACACTTAAAAAAATAAAAAGATGCTTCAGCAATAAGAGAATGATAATTATATGAAATGTTCTTCTCCCCATATCTCCCTCAGTCAATCTATCCATTGCCCTCTCTGTACCCTCTTCCATGAATATCTGACTCAGAAGTAGCTGGGACTGGAAACAGAATTTAGGACTTGGGCCCTCCACACCCCACTGGCTTCCCCTGGAATCGTGCGTCCTGTTCATCAGCTGATAGAAAGGTTGGCTTCTGTTCTTTGTGAACCAAATCAGTGAAACCAGAAAATATAGGCCTATTTAGGCTTATAAGAGGACAGGAGATAAAGGCAGCTAAAATGAGCTAATAGAAGAATTATTGCACTGAGACAAATATTTGGGTTTAGTGTTTGCTTGTTTTCCAGTCACTCCTAGGCATAGCTGTTTGAAATCTCTTTGAAACTTGCTTTTGCTTCTGCCAAATGTTAGACCTAAGGAGAAAGGAATGGGTTCCAAACATGCTGAAAAAAAATGTTGGAAAAAAAAAAAAAACTCGTGTAACAAGGTTCTATAAAATCAGACCATCAAATTAAATAATGGGGAAAAGGGCCTCCCATGACTCAGAGATGATTATTTCTAACTTGTGCAAACTACCAAAGCCCGGATGGACAAGAAGGCTTGGCTGCAATTCTGTCAGCACCTGACATCTGCTCCGACAGATGTTTCTCAGGGGAGGGTTGACTGAAAAACCATCTTTCCTTATGTTTTCTGTTATGATCACATTACGTTTCTCTTTCTTCTTCCTTCTCAGGTTAGATGCAAACAAACCAATGCGGTACTTAGAAAACAAGGCAGCTTTGAATGAGGCATTAGAAAGGTTGAATTGGCCCATTTCACTGAAGGAGCTGTCCTTGCTGGAGAATGAAATCCTAGCTGGGAAAATGTACGTGCAGCAGGCCATGGAGCTCCAAGAGGCTGTCAAGAAGGAGAATTATGTAAGCAAAGCACTCGAAGAGGTGCGTACCATGGTGGGGTCTGTGTTTGCTCCCTCCCCTCTGGTCTGAGCCCTTGACATCTCTGTGTTGGCCATCCCTCTCCTCCACTTCTCAACACACTGATTTCTAAGAGTTACAGCCAACCCACTGAAGGTCTCAGCACCTCTTTCAGTAGAAAGGAAATGGCATTGATTTTACTCTGACCTTATTTTTTAAACAATACATATTTTAACTGGAAAATAAAACTAAGCAGAAGTATCACAGAGTGATTAAAAGCCTGGACTTTGATATGAGCCAGACCAGCATCTGGTCTCAGATCTGCCACCTAATCCCCATGTGATCTTGGCCAGTGACTCTCTCTAAACCTTAGAGTTTTTTTTTTTTTAATCTGTAGAATAAGAGTATTAATAGTATTAATAGGCTTGTTATGAGAAAATGAACATTTAAAGTAGTTAGTATTGAAAGTCTTCCATAAGTATTAGCAATTATTGTTACTAGTAAAACAGACCTTCTAAAAAGAAAATTTATTATCTAGCAGGCTTAATATTTACCACTTTGGATCATTTACTTCTTTATTTATTTATTGTTTTGGTTGCACTCAGTCTTTGTTACTACATGTGGGCTTTCTCTGTTTGCAGCAAGTGGGGGCTACTCTTTGTTGCAGTGCGTGGACTTCTCATTGCAGTGGCTTCTCTTGCTGCAGAGAATGGGCCCTAGGGTGCTTGGGCTTCAGTAGTTGGAGAAGGCAATGGCACCCCACTCCAGTACTCTTGCCTGGAAAATCCCATGGATGGAGGAGCCTGGTGGGCTGCAGTCCATAGGGTCGCTAAGAGTTGGACACGACTGAGCGACTTCACTTTCACTTTTCACTTTCATGCATTGGAGAAGGAAATGGCAACCCACTCCAGTGTTCTTGCCTGGAGAATCCCAGGGACGGGGGAGCCTCGTGGGCTTCCGTCTGTGGGGTCGCACAGAGTCGGACACGACTGAAGCGACTTAGCATAGCATGGCATAGTTGCAGCACATGGGCTCAGAGGTTGTGGTGCACTGTCTTAGTTGCTCTGTGACATGTGGAATCTTGTTAGACCAGGGATCAAGACTGTGTCTCCTGCGTTGACAGGCAGACTCTTATCCACTGTATTACCAGAGAAGTCCTGAATCATTTACCTTTTTAAAAAATTAATTTATTTTTTTATTGAAGGATAATTGCTTTATACTTTCACTTTACAGAATGTTGCTTTACAGAATGTTGTTGTCTTCTGTCAAACCTCAACATAAATCAGCCATAGGTATTCATATATCCCCTCCCTCCTGAACCCCCCTCCCATCTCCCTCCCTACCCCACCCCTCCCCATTGACACAGAGCCCCTGTCTGAGTTTCCTGAGCCATACAGCAAATTCCCCTTGGCCATCTATTTTACACATGGTAATGTAAGTTTCCATGTTACATCTCACCCTCTCCTCCCCCCTCCCCATGTCTATAAGTCTATTCTCTTTGTCTGTTTCTCCATTGCTGCCCTGTGAATAAATTCTTCAGTTCCATTTTTCTAGATTCTGTATGTATCCATTAGAATACAATATTTATCTTTCTCTTTCTGACTGACTTCACTCTATAATAGGTTCTAGGTTCATCCACCTCATGAGAACTGACTCAAAGGCATTCCTTTTTATGGCTGAGTAATATGCCATTGTGTATAGGTACCACAACGTCTTTATCCATTCATCTGTTGTAAATAGTGTAAATAGGGCTGCAATGAACAATGGGATACATGTGTCTTTTTCAATTTGGGTTTCCTCAGGGTATATGCCTAGGAGTGGGATTTCTGGGTCATGTGGTTTTATTCCAAGTTTTTTAAGGAATCTCCATACCTTCTTCCATAGTGGCTATATCAATTTACATTCCCACTGACAGTGCAAGAAAGAAAGAAGAAAGTGAAGTTGCTCAGTTGTGTCCATCTCTTTGCAGCCCCATGGACTGCAGCCCACCAGGCTCCTCCATCCATGGAATTTTCCAGGCAAGAGTACTGGAGTGGATTGCCATTTCCTTCTGCAGGGGATCTGACCCAGGGATTGAACCTGGGTCTCCTGCATTGCAGGCAGACACTTTACCATCTGAGCCACCCTTTTCTCCACACCCTCTCCAGCATTTATTGTTTGTAGAGTTTTTGATGATGGCCATTCTAACTGATGTGAGGTGATATCTCATTGTAGTTTTGATTTGCATTTCTCTAGTAATGAGCAATGTTGAGCATCTTTTCATGTGTTTGTTAGACCTCTGTGTGTCTTCTTTGGAGAAATGTCTGCTTGGGTCTTTTTCCCACTTTTTGATTGGGTTGTTTATTTTGCTGGTATTGAGTTGTATGAGCTGCTTGTATATTTTGGAAATTAATCCTTTGTCAGTTATCTCATTTGCTATTGTTTTCCCCCATTCTGAGGGTTGTCTTTTCACCTTGCTTATAGTTTCCTTTGCTGTGCAAAAGCTTTTATGTTTAATCAGATCCCACTTGTTTACTTTTGTTTTTATTTCCATTACTCTAGTAGGTGGATCATAGAAGATCTTGCTTTGATTTATGTAATCAAGTGTTCTGCCTATGTTTTCCTCTAAGAGTTTTATCGTTTCTGGTCTTGCATTTAGGTCTTTAATCCATTTTGAGTTTATCTTTGTGTATGGTGTTAGGAAGTATTCTAATTTCATTCTTTTACATGTGGCTATTCAGATTTTCCAGCACCATTTATTGAAGAGGCTGTGTGCCCCATTGTATACTCTTGCCTCCTTTGTCAAAAATTAGGTACCCATAGGTGTATGGGTTTATTTCTGAGCTTTCTATCTTGTTCCATTGGTCTATATTTCTGTTTTTGTGCCAGTACCATACTGTCTTGATGACTATAGCTTTGTAGTATAATCTGAAGTCAGGGAGTTTGCTTCCTCCAGCTCCATTCTTCTTTCTGAAGACCACTTTGGCTATTTGGGTCTTTTGTGTTTCCATATGAATTGTGAAAATTTTTGTTCGAGTTCTGTGAAAAATGTCATTGGTAATTGGATAGGGATCACATTGAATCTGTAGATTCTGTTTGTTAATATAGTCATTTTCACAATATTGATTCTCCCTACCCAGGAACATGGAATATCTCTCCATCTGTTTATGTCACCTTTGATTTCTTTCATTAGTGTCTTACAATTTTCTGTGTACAGTTCTTTTGTCTCCTTAGGTAAATTTATTCCTAGATATTTCTTTTTGTTGCAGTGGTGAATGGGATTGATTCCTTAATTTCTTTCTGTATTTTCATTGTTAGTATATAGAAATGCAAGTGATTTCTATATATTGATTTTATATCCTGCAACTTTGCTAAATTCACTGATTAGCTCTAGTAATTTTCTGATACTATCTTTAGGGTTTTTTATGTACAGTATCATGTCATCTGCAAACAGTGAGAACTTTACTTCTTCTTGTCCAGTCTGAATTCCTTTTATTTCTTTTTCTTGTCTGCTGTAGCTAGGACTTCTAGAACTATGCTGAATAATAGTGGTGAAAGTGAACACCCTTGTCTTGTTCCTGACCTTAGGGGAAATGCTTTCAACTTTTTACCATTGAGAATAATGTTTGCTGTAGGCTTATCATATATGGCCTTTACTATGTTGAGGTAGGTTCCTTCAATGCACATTTTTGAAGAGTTTTAATCATAAATGGGTGCTGAATTTAGTCGAAGGCTTTTCCTGCATCTATTGAGATTATCATATTGTTTTTATCTTTCAATTTGTTAATGTGGTGTATCACATTGATTGCTTTCCATATATTGAAGAATCCTTGCATCCCTGGGATAAACCGAGCTTGATCACGATGTATGAGCTTTTTGATGTGTTGCTGAATTCTGTTTGCTAAAATTTTGTTGAGGATTTTTGCATCTATGTTCATCAGTGATATTGATCTGTAGTTTTCTTTTTTTGTATTGTCTTTGTCTGGTTTTGGTATCAGGGTGATAGTGGCTTCGTAGAATTAATTTGGAAGTGTTCCTTCCTCTGATTTTGTGAAAGAGTTTTAGAAGGATAGGCAATAGCTCTTCTCTAAATGTTTGATAGAATTCTCCTGTGAAGCCATCTAGTCCTGGGTTTTTGTTTTCTGAGAGATTTTTGATCAAATCTTCAATTTCAGTGCTTGTAATTGGGTTGTTCATAATTTCTGTTTCTTCCTAGTTCAGTCTTAGAAGATTGAACTTTTCTAAGAATCTGTCCATGTCTTCCAGGTTATCCATTTTATTGCCATATAGTTGTTCATAATAGTCTCTCTCTCTCTTTTTTTTTCCCCCGGTCAGCAAGTCATCACTTATTCATTAACACAACTCCAAGTCCAGAAAGCTGCCTGACATGACAACTTTTCTTTCTTAGTTATGGTCCCCTCCAGACAGTAGAGTGACAGGGTCATGGATCCCCTTCAACAGAGTGAGATGTGCTTGCCCCAGGGTGCCCTCTTCAGAGACATCCTGTAATTTTGCCAGCCTTGCCAATGTGTGACATGGGGGGTCACCCCACTGTCTGTTGTAACGTCTCCTTTTTCATTTCTAATTTTGTTGATTTGATTCTTCTTTCTTTTTTCCTTGATGAGTTTGGCTAAAGGTTTGTCAATTTTGTTTATCTTCTCAAAGAGTCAGCTTTTAGTTTTATTAATCTTTACTATTGTTTTTTTTTTTTTTCATTTCTTTTCCATTTACTTCTGCTCAGATCCTTATGATTTCTTCCCTTCTACTAATTTTGGAGTTTTTTGGTTCTTCTTTTTCCAGTTGTTTTAGGTATAAAATTAGGTTGTCTATTCAATGTTTTTCTTGTTTCTTGAGGTAGGATTGTATTGTATAAACTTCCCTCTTAGAACTGCTTTTGCTGCATCCCATAGGTTTTGAGTTGTCGTGTTTTCATTGTCATTTGTTTCTAGAAATTTTTTTATTTCCCTTTTGATTTCTTCAGTAACCTATTGGTTATTCAGAAACATATTGTTTAATCTCCATGTGTTTGTGTTTCTTACAGTTTTTTTCTTATAAATGATATCTAGTCTCATAGTGTTGTGGTCAGAGAAAATGCTTGATACAATTTCAGTTTTCTTAAATTTACTGAGGTTTGATTTGTGATCCAAGATGTGGTCTATCCTGGAGAATGTTCCATGTACACTTGAGAAGAAGGTGTATTCTCCATTTGGATGGAATGTCCTAAAGATATCAGTGAGATCCATCTCATCTAATGTATCATTTAAGACTTGTGTTTCCTTATTAATTTTCTGTTAATTAAAGTCTCCTAATTAATTAAAGTCTTCTACTATTATTGTGATACTGTCAATTTCTCCTTTTATGTCTGTTCAGTTCAGTTCAGTCGCTCAGTCGTGTCCAACTCTTTGCGACCCCATGAATTGCAGCACGCCAGGCCTCTTAGTGTTTATCTTATGTGTTGAGGTACTCCTATATTGGATGCCTAGATATTTACAATTATTATGTCTTCCTCTTGGATTGATCCCTTGATCATTATGTAGTGCCAACAAAGGTCCGTCTAGTCAAGGCTATGGTTTTTCCAGTAGTCATGTATGGATGTGAGAGTTGGACTGTGAAGAAAGCTGAGCACCGGAGAATTGATGCTAAAACTGTGGTGTTGGAGAAGACTCTTGAGAGTCCTTTGGACTGCAAGGAGATCCAACCAGTTCATCCTAAAGGATATCAGTCCTGAGTGTTCAATGGAAGGACTGATGTTGAAGCTGAAACTCCAATACTTTGGCCACTTGATGTGAAGAGCTGACTCATTTGAAAAGACCCTGATGCTGGGAAAAATTGAAGGCAGGAGGAGAAGGGGACGACAGAGGATGAAATGGTTGGATGGCATCACTGACTCAATGAATATGAGTTTGGGTAAACTCCAGGAGTTGGTGATGGACAAGGACGCTTACTCCTTGGGAGAAAAGTTATGACCAACCTAGATAGCATATTCAAAAGCAGAGACATTACTTCATCAACGAATGTCCATCTAGTCAAGGCTATGGTTTTCCCAGTGGTCATGTATGGATGTGAGAGTTGGACTGTGAAGAAGGCTGAGCGCCAAAGAATTGATGCTTTTGAACTGTGGTGTTGGAGAAGACTCTTGAGAGTCCCTTGGACTGCAAGGAGACCCAACCAATCCATTCTGAAGGAGATCAGTCCTGGGTGTTCATTGGAAGGACTGATGCTAAAGCTGAAACTCCAATACTTTGACCAATTCATGCAAATAGTTGACTCATTGGAAAAGACCCTGATGCTGGGAGGGACAGGGGGCAGGAGGAGAAGGGGACGACAGAGGATGAGATGGCTGGATGGCATCACTGACTCGATGGATGTGAGTCTGAGTGAACTCCGGGAGTTGGTGATGGACAGGGAGGCCTGGTGTGCTGCGATTCATGGGGTCGCAAAGAGTCGGACATGACTGAGAGACTGAACTGAACTGAACCAAAGGAGGCCTGGCATGCTGCGGTCCACGGGGTCGCAGAGTCGGACCTGACTGAGTGACTGAACTGAACTAAATTGAACTGTCCTTCCTTATCTCTTGTAGTATTCTTTATATTAAGCTCTATTTTGTCTGATATGAGGATTGCTACTCCAGCATTCTTTTGCTTCCCATTTGCATGGAATATATTTTTCCATCCTCTCACTTTCAGCTTATATGTGTCTTGAGGTCTGAAGTGGGTTTCTTGTATACAGCATATATATGGGTCTTGTTTTTGTATCCATTCAGCCAGTCTGTGTCTTCTGGTTGAAGCAATTAATCTATTTACATTTAAAGTAATTATTGATATATGCATTCCTATTGCCATTTTCTTAATTGTTTGGAGTTGATTTTGTAGATCTTTTTACTTCTCTTGTATTTCTTGACTATATAAGTCCCTTTGACACTTGTTGTAAAGCTGATTTGGTGGTACTGAATTCTCTTAACTTTTCATAACTTTTGCTTGTCTCAAAAGCTTTTTATTTCTCTGTCAATTTTGAATGAGATCCTTGCCGGGTACAGTCATCTTGGTTGTAGATTTTTCCCTTTCAGTACTTTAAATATATCCTGCCATTCCCTTCTGGCCTGCAGAGTTTCTGCTGAAAGATCAGCCCTTAAACGTATGGGGTTTCCCTGGTATGTTACTTGTTGCTTTTCCCTTACTGCTTTTAAGATTCTTTCTTTGTGTTTATTCTGTTAGTTTGATTAGTATGTGTCTTGGTGTGTTTCTCCTTGGGTTTATTCTGTATGGGACTCTTCATGCCTCTTGGACTTGATTGACTATTTCCTTTTCCATGTTGGGGAAATTTTCAACTATAATCTCTTCAAAAATTTTCTCATACCCTTTGTTTTTCTCTTCTTCTTCTGGGACCCCTGTAATTCGAATGTTGGTGCATTTGATATTGTCCCAGAGGTTATTCTGCTCTTCAGAAATTATTTCCACCATTTTATCTTCCAGCTCACTGATTCATTCTTCTGCTTCAGATATTCTGCTATTGATTCTTTCCAGAGTATTTTTAATTTCAGTAATTGTGTTGTATGTCTCTTATGTTTATTTTTTAATTCTTCTAGGTCTTTGTTAATTGATTCTTGTGTTTTCTCCATTTTGTTTTCAAGATTTTTGATCATCTTTACTATCATTATTCTGAATTATTTTTCAGGGAGTTTGCCTATTTCTTCTTCATTTATTTGGACTTCTGTTTTTCTAGTTTGTTCCTTCATTTGTATAGTAATTCTCTGCCTTTTCATAATTTTTTTTAACTTATTGTGTTTGAGGTCACCTTTTCCCAGGCTTCAGGGTTGAATTCTTTCTTCCTTTTGGTTTTTGCCCTCCTAAGGTTGGTCCAGTGGTTTGTGTAAGCTTCAAATAGGGTGAGATTTGTGCTGAGGTTTTGTGTGTGTTTGTTTGTCCTCTGTTGGGCAAGGCTGAATGAGGTGGTAATCCTGTCTACTGATGATTGGGTTTGTATTTTTGTTGTTTGTTGTTTAGATGAGATATCCTGCACAGGCTGCTACTCGTGGTTGGGTGATGCTGGGTCTTGTACTCAAGTGGTTTCCTTTGTGTGAGTTCTCACTATTTGATACTCCCTAGTGTTAGTTCTCGGGTAGTCTAGGGTCTTGGAGTCAGTGCTCCTACTCCAAAGACTCAGGGCTTGACATTTGGTTAGGAATGAAGATTCCACAGGTGATTTGTTATGGTATTAAGTGAGCTTAAAACAAATACCCCAAAGTGAGAAACCAAAGATGAACCCCAAACAAATGGCAGTTACAAAATCAGGTAAATAATAATTTAAATAATGGAATATACACATATACATATGCACCGATAAGAAAAGTCAAAACAGTCCAACTAAAACAAAGTACAGTAGATTGACCTGGTGAACAAACAAAATCAAAAATTATATGTGTGTGACTGAATATAAAAAAGTGTGACTGAATATACACATATGCATATATATGCATAATCAAAATCAAGAGTCTAACAAAAATAAAGTACAATAGATTGATCTGGTGAACAAAGGAAGCCAAAAATCATATCTACCAGTTAACAGCAAAACTTACTAAAGCACAAACTGGAAAATAAAACTAAAGCAAAGTGCCAACTGGGGAATAAAGCAATGAAAATAAAACTAACAAATATGTTGAGAGGAAAGGAAAGAAAGAAAAGAAATAAAGAATAGATATGCAAGGTTAAATAGAGGTAGAAAAAGAAGATTTATATACATTAAAGATTAACTGCAAGGGGAAAGTAACAGTAGGAAAAGCAAACAAAGGAATAAATGTAGAAAAATTAATTAAAACTGAAAAGAGAGAAAAGGAAAAAAACAAGGAAAACTCCACAGAACTGCAAAAGCCCAATGTAGAGGCAGAGGTTTATAACAACAATAAAAAATGTGAGTGAGAAAAAGAGAAAAGAAAAAGCTCAAAAGCTGAATTAGATTTCTTAGTGCCAATAAAATTGACAACAACAACAGAGGAGGGGAAAAGGGGAAAAAAAGAAAAGAAAAAAATCCAAAGAATCTACAGAACAAGTCAAAACATAGGAATACTAGATGTTCTTGAGTCACTGCTCTCAGAGTCCTTTCCTTCACTAGGAGTCACAGTCCACCTCACCTCCCTGGGAAGCCCTCCAACACTGTGCTGATCTCTGGACCTGTTGTGGGGGCAGCTTAGATTCTAATCTGGTCTTGCTTCTATGTGTTCTTGCCTCCAATGTCCACAGCTATCAGAACTGGTGTGTTTTCTTTTGTGAAAGCTCTCAGTGTTCTTTTATATATTCCATAGATACAGAGTCTGCCTAGTTGATCGTGTGGATTTAATCTGAAGCTTATACAGCTGGTGGGGAGGTTTGAGGTCGTATTCCTTAGCCACACTGCCTCTGGGTTTCAATTGTGGTTTTATTTCCACTTCTGCATGTGGGTCGTCCTCTGGGGTTTGCTTTTGAGGATGCCCTGGAGCATCCTGGGGTTTGCCCCTGTGAGGGCCAGGTGGGGAGGTGGTGCAGCTGCTTGGGTCGCAGGGGTTCTGGCAGCATCAGGTACTCAGGGGAGTTGGTGGCTAGGACAGCAGGAAATATAGTGCTCTAGAAGGGTATGATGAGTATTGGCCAATACTTCCTGTATTCTTGCCTGGAGAAGTCCCTGACAGAGAAGCCTGGCAGGCCACAGTCTACACGGCCGCAAAGAGTTGGAGACTACCGAAGCAACCCTGCAAGCATAGACGCAAGACTTTTTCTTGTCTGTGGCAGCTCTGCCCCAGGGAGAGTTGAGCGTGAAGGTGGTGTAGCTGCTTGGCTTGCAGGGACCCTGGCAGCACCAAATGTGCAGGGACATGGACTGCCTCTGCTGCAGGAGTTATGGCCCTATCAGAGAGTCTTTTTTTGAGCCTCTTGTAGCTGGTGATTGGAGAAGGCAGTTGCATCCCACTGCAGTACTCTTGCCTGGAAAATCCCATGGACAGAGGAGCCTGGACGACTGGACAACTGAGCGACTTCACTTTCACTTTTCACTTTCATGCATTGGAGAAGGAAATGGCAACCCACTCCAGTGTTCTTGCCTGGAGAATCCCAGGGATGGGGGAGCCTGGTGGGGTTCCGTCTATGGGGTCACACAGAGTCTGACATGACTGAAGCGACTTAGCAGTAGCAGTAGCTGGTGATCAGAAGGCCTCTTTGGCCAGTCTGTCTCCACAGCTCTGCCCGTTCAGGCACTTAGAGGGCTTCCTTGCCTGGCGTCCTTCTCTGTTGTTTGATGCATCAGACACATAGAGGGGGCCCCCCTGGTTGGGGTCCTACTCTGTAGGTCGGGGTGTCAGGCACTTAAAGGAGCACCCTGGGTGGGGTCCTATTCTGTAGTTCAGTGCATCAGCCCCTCTCTGGGCCAGCCTGTCTATTGTTTAGCTGCCTCCACTGGCTGTGTAGAGAGAGGCTATGGTGATGGCTCCACCCACTATGCGTGACTCAGCAGTATCACCTTGCTTCCATTGCTGTCCAGCTTTCCTCCACAGGCATTTCTCACCACAATCTCCTCCCTCACATCCCCTTGATCCATCTCTCCGCAGTCAACAGCAGCCCTTGCCCTGCGATTGCTCCACAATCCCTAAACTCCAGCTCCCAGCCACTGCGCCTTCCAGGGGACCTCATCCCTGTCCGGAGTATGTATGGCTGCGGCGAGGACTGTCTGACTCTCGTTCCATTTAGGCTACCACAGAGCAGCTGTTTCCCTCTCAGACTTAAATGTTTCTCCTCTGACTCAGACAGTTGCCCCAATATGGGGATCAGACCCTTGCTTCAGTTCCCCCACCCATCGAGGGCAGGTCCAGTCTTGCCAACACTCCTGTTTTCCCCCCTAGTTCCTTCATCCTACCGAGTTTTGTGTGATTCTTTCCCAGTGGTCAGGCACTCCTGTCTGCTCCCAGCTGGTGTTCTGCATGCACTTCTGTGTCTGAAGGTGTATTCCAGATGTATCCATGGAGAGAGATGTACTCCATGTCCACCTACACCTCTGCATCTTTAAATCCTCAGTCATTTAATTGTTTTTCTTCCTTGAATAAATTTTACACATAGATACAGAGTGTCCATAATTATTTTATGTTCTACTTTTCAATTTAGCATTGTCTTATATACTTTCATTCTATTTTTGCTGAACCATCAGATTGATATTTTTTGTGGTTACATGATATTCCATGGTGTGTAACTACCCTCATTGGTTTAACGCTTCACTGAACGTTGGATATTTGGGTTTTTGTTTTTTTTTTTTCAGTTTTCCTTTCAGATGTTTTGATGCTTCTATGGTGCATATAGTGAAAGTGAAAGTGAAGTCACTCAGTCGTGTCCGACTCTTAGTGACCCCATGGACTGCAGCCCACCATGCTCCTCCGTCCATGGGATTTTCCAGGCAAGAGGACTGGAGTGGGGTGCCATTGCCTTCTCCATATGCTGCATATAGCTGAACTATTTTGGTAAGATAAGTTCTTAGGAGTGGGACTCAGCCCAAAGAACATAAACACCTGGGGGCTCTAAATACTTGCTGCCTGTATAATAAATATTCTCTTTCTGACTGTAGTAGAGTGTGTGTAGACCTGGAATAGTTCATCCAGAATCTTACTGACTTCTATAAAATTTTCATATATTCGCCATTTGATGGCATGAAATATATATATATATATATATATATATATATATATCTACAAGAAATTGACCTTTGAGATTCATCTATTTTTTATTTAAGTCTTTGCTAAATGATACTGACGTTGCCTGGTTTTAAATTCTGTTTTTGCTATTCTAGATTGTTGTGTTTTGTTTGCTTATTTTAACTTAATTTTCCCCTGAAAATGGCTTTTTCCTCCTGTAGTGTAGAAACCTATTTCTTTTCTTCAGAATGTAAAAGTTTCATCATATCTTTATTTTTGTTTTTACTTATTCTGTTTTATTTATTTATATGTATTGGGATTCTTACTATTGTTTTTATTCAAAAAAAGTGACCCCCTCAAAGAGTTGTTCAGTCTTTCCTTGGAATGCACCATCTATTGACCCCAAATGTGTGGCTGTCTGTTGGCCTTTCACACGTAGATGTCCCATGGACACCCAAGAATCAAGAAGACTGAAAATGAATTAACTCCCTTTCCCTGGAGATCTCTTCTTTCATCATGCCTCTTCCTCTCTGTTTGTCCCTTCAATTATTCATTGAAATATTTATGAGTTCCTCTGAGGTGCCAAGCCCTATTCTAAGCACTAGAAGTACTTAAACACAGGGACCAAGCCCCACGCTTATTCTAGTTGAGAAAACAGACCATTATAGGTCCTAAATGATGGGCTTTCCCATGTTGAGCTCTGAAGACGTTACTGCCTAACAGCAGAATTTTCAAGCTTTCGATCTCTGGGTTAGGAAGGTCACATGGAGGAGGAAACAGCAACCCACTCCAGTATTCTTGCCTGGGAAATTCCATGGACAGAAGAGCGTATAGGGGTACCATCCAAAGGGTCGCAAAGAGCCAGACATCACTGAGTAACTGAGCAGCAGCAGCAGCATTCTTTCATCTATACTTTACATTAAATTTAAAAATGGGAGCGTTGCTAATGTAGTGAAAAGAAGCCTCTTATGATTCAGAACAAAGTATGTTCTGAATTTGTCTAGATTTGTGGGATTCAAAGGCTCATTGTTCATGAGATATGAGTTAATTGTTCTATTTCTTTATTCTTTTCTCCACAGAGTGGTAAGTAAAATAATTTCCACAATTTCTTCATCCAAAAATATTTGTTCATTCCCTACCATGGATCAGATTCATGGCGCAGGTGATCTCAGGCAGTGAATAGCCTGTCACATTCTTCTCTCTTTCCTTGGGATCTGCCAAGGTGAAGCTATACATTGAACACAAAATAGGGGGTTGTTAATACCTTTGGAGACATGGGTTCAGCCCAGTGTAGGAGACATACTGTATTAGAACATAATCCCCATGAGAGCTGAGATCTTGTTTGGCCTCACTTATAGCTACATCCACTGAGAATGATGCTTGGCACCTGGTGGGTGCTCAGAAGTATTTATTGAAGGAATGAAACCCAGACCCTTATATCAGAGTATTAAAAATAGGACAGTGGAGGCATAGCCATGGAACAACTGGAAGGCGGGGAAAGTGAACAATTCTGCCTGGGGAGCTGAGGCAGAATTCCAATCGGAAGGGGGCGATTGGATTTGATCCAGAAGGATGTGTAGGGATTTGAGGGTGGGCGTGTGAGAAGTGTCCTGAGTGAGAGAAACAGCTTGTGTGTGCAAAGACAGGTAGAGGGGAAGAAAATGGTGTATTCACCAGGGGTGTGGCAGGAGACGAGACGGAAAGGGAAGATGGACCCAGAATACAGGGGACTGAAAATCTCTCCTAGAATCAGGGACTCTATCCTGTAGGAAATGAATACCAGTGAGAGATTTACAGCAAGCATAAAACATGAACAGACTTTTGTTTGGGGAAGATTTTGGCAGCAAGATAAGACTCAATGTAGCGGGGGAAGACCAAAACCAGGTGCAGACTCTGAGAGACGTTGATCCTTGAGCCAAGCCAGTACAGTGTGGAGGGTTTAGGTGAAAGAGGCATGAGTTGGTGGAAAGTGAATGTGTGCAGTGAGCCAGAGGGCGAAGTTGAGAACACCCACAAACTCCCCATCGTGGACAGCTAAGAGACAGAGGCACTGTTAACCACCACGTCCATATCACCTCTGCCCTTCTAAACACCCTGTCGTGCTGTCACCCCTTACCATATTTTTGTTTTCTTCACAGCACATTTCACCACCTGACATTATGTATGTATTTGTTCATGATCTGTATCCTCCACTAGAATAAGTGGGACTTGGTCCATTGTGTTCTAGGTATTTCTAATATTGCTGGAGTATTGCTTGACACCTTGTAAGCACTCCCAAATACGTGAATGAATAAATAAATGGAAGAACAGAAGGAAGAGGTACCATGAGAGGAAAGGAAAGGAAACTCACTTTGGGTCCTCGATTCTTGGATGTCCCCAGGGCATCTGGGTGAGAAAGGCCCATAGGCAGCCACATGTTTGGAGTTTAGAAGAAAAGTCTGAGTTAAGGAGATAGATTTGAAGGTTCTTTGAGGTAATTAGAAAGGGAGACTGTAGAGGGGCCAATACAGGACAGCTAGAGAAGCAGAAGCTCCAGGTCGGGAGCTATGATGCCGGAGCCTAAGGAGGAGAGGTGGCAAGAGCCCTGGGCCTGGAGTCAGAAAGATCTGAATTCAAGTCTCAGCACTGCCACATTCCAGCTGAGGGACCTTCCTTAGGCTGTCTAAGCCTAGGGCCCTCATCCTTACGTGAGAAAAATTATAATGGCCACCTGCAAGATGGTTATGAGACAGCTCACATAATATGCTCAGGACAGTGTGAAGCATTAAACATCCAATGGGAAATGCTCTCTCAACACACATTGTCTATCACTGCTATTTTTATGATTAATGAATTACTGAGGAGTTTTGGAATAATCATACAGGATGATGTCTGAAAGCCATTTGACTTTCAAGAGGGATATCAGTAATGATCCTAGCCAGAACAGTATCGGTGGCCTTTGGGGAGTGGAGGCCAGTTTGCAGAAGGTGGAGGAGTGGATAGAAGTTGAGAAAATAAATATAGGAAGTGAAGACTTCAGTTTCAAGATCTTCACAGAAAGGAAAGGAGAAAAAGATGGCAGGAACTTGATGTGAGAGCCACAGCAAAAGAAGACATTGAATTCATGTAATGGTGTTGGTGAGTCCACTGCTACCCTCTTTCTTGGTCAAGGATTAAAGATGTCCTTTCACTGCCCTGTCACTTTTATCAGGTGACCAAAACCCCACTGTCTGCTCAGGGCAGCGCCCATGTGCCCAGGACAGTTGTCCTTAGGTAAGGAATGGGTGGAAAAGGTTCATACTTGGCAGCTGATCCACAGTTTCTTCCACTCTGAGTGTGGGCCTCTGCAAAGGAAGATTTTCTGTATAATTCTTAAGGTGATGCTTCTCCTTATTGTATGTGATGTATTGTGTGATATTTTACTTCATTTCTATCTGAATTGATTTCATGACCCACTAACAGGTGTCAACCTTTCTGTGTGAAAAATGGTTGTAATCAAAGCTCAGGATTGCAAGACTTTTTGAGATCCTGCAGTGAAAAATCCATCACATATGCAGTCATCTTTATTGATTCAGATATAACTAGAGTCTCATTTTAAATTCTAACAGCAAAGGCCAAAGATTTTGATCAATGATTGTAATTTGGAGAGGAAGAAACCTTCTGGTTTTCGTTAAGATCCCCTAGAGTTTATTGATAACACAGCAAAAGGTGGTCAAAGATGGATGGCATGAGAGGCAATCAGAAATGCCTATGTGTGTTCAGAAGGGAGTGGTCACTGTATTTGATCCAGTCGAGGGTGCATCATGGAGCCTGTGGGTCTGTGGCTCTCAGATACTTTCCCCTGCTGTATGTTGGCACCCAGCATAGACACACACTTTTTCCTGAGCTTGGGACAGCTTCATGATTTTTCTGTTGGTCAGGATTAGTGGTGAGAAGTGGTTATACATGCCAGTGTCTGGCATTGTGCCCTGCTTTTCCACTCAGACTTTCCCTGGCAGTTCTTTGCAAGATCAGATGTAGGGTATGAATCATTATTTCACCTGCTCTGCCCAGCACATTATACTGGGCACATCCCATGCTTAACTGTTCTCCCTGTTTCTGTAATCCACTCATTCTGTGGCATCCTTGGAGATAAGTGCTTATATTACTTGACTACCTAATGGAAGGAGAGGTCTTAATTCTGAACTTTTATTTTTTTAATAAAGAAATATCTTCCTGGTATTTATTTTATTTTTGGCCACACTGGATGGCATGTGGGATCTTAGTTCCCCAACCAGAGATCAGACTCATGCCCCTTGCATTGGAAGCACAGAGTCTTAACCACTGCACCACCAGGGAGGTCCCTTAATTCTGAACTTTTTAAATTCCACCGGAAAGCTCCCTTCACCAGCTCTGCTCTTGTTGCCATGATTGAGGAGTTCAACGACATTAGCCCATCCTGAGCCCTCAGGGCTGCAGGACGGTGGAAAGCACCAAGGGCATCCAAGATATAATTAACCTCCCCAAGTTCTCCCTGGGAGCCTGGTGTAGGGCAGCCCCAGTCATAACCTTGGCTGCCTGAAACACACGGTGGTGGAAAATCTTGTTAAGCTATAAGCATCTGTGAACAACCTGAATAGGGACCTTGGAAATGAACTGACCCAGCTGGCCGCACGTGGTTACTACTCCAAGTTGTGACCAGCAAGGAATCTGGAGTCTTTGGCTTTGAGAAATAGCTCATTAAGTGTTCCATTCCATGGAAAATTGTCCAGGAGAAAGAGAGCATTAGGAAAATGCACCACAGATGGGAGGATGTGGGTGAGACTGGGTGAGAAGGGAATGGGAGAATGAAGTGATGAAGAGAAACCACTTGGATTTGAAAACATTATATTGGATTGTGACTTTGACATTACACGAGAGAACAGTAGTTCGGGAGACTTAGAAATTTCTTTGAGTTGTATAAAATGAAGTTAGAATAAGTAGAGTCATTTCTTATGTTTTCTCGCAAACAGTAATTGAACCAGTTGTCTGTCAGTCCTGCCTCATAAGCCATCTTTATACAGCTCTCACTATTCCTTCTTTAAAGGGAAGCATCACACCTTCACCCTTTATGACTAGCCAGCCTCTCTCATTCCACGAGTGAAAACTGTAGTCTCTTCTGCTGATACTTGAGTCTGATAGGAGGACTGACTTCCTGGAGACTGTGACATAGAAGGTCCCCTGGTGTGCAGGCAGGGAATTAGCAAGTCTGGATTGTGCATCCGCGATGCCATCACACAAAGAACACCACATGCACATTGAGGCGATAAGTGAACATCTGGAAACCAGACCCACCATGGGCTCCTGTGAGATGATGATGGTAGGACACCTAGCCAGTGTGAGGCTGAAATCCCAGACAGTGAGGCGCCCGGATATGACGGGCAAGGATGCCAAAGAGAAGATGCTGCCCATGTCATGATTGTGCCATGGTTAGCTGGGGATTTTAGGAGAGGATCCTGCTCAGGAAGACCAGCCAATGGAGGAAATTCAAAGAAGGGAAGAAAAACTCCCACCAACTCTAAATAGTATCTAGAAAGGTTTCTGTCTAGTACCCTGATGTTCAGGAGTGGAAAGGAGGGGAGGGGGGTATCAGCTCCAGGAACAAAAATCAACACCTTGATTCTTTTTATTCTAAAGCTAAAGGCAACCCTCTTGGCTAGAGATTTCAGCTGGGTGGACCCCAGCACTCCCCTGCCACAAGGCTTGTCTTTTTTTTTTTTTTAACTTTTGTTTGTTTACTTTTGGCTGTGCTGGATCTTCACTGCTGCGCGAGGGCTTTCTCTAGTTGCAGCGAGTGGGAGCTGCTGTTTGTGGCAGTTCGTGGGCCTCTCACTGCAGTGGTTTCTCTTATTGCAGAGCACAGGCTCTTAGGGCGCTGAGCTTCAGTAGTTGCAGCACATGGGCTTAGTAGTCGGCACTCGTGGTCTTAGTTCCCCTGCGGCAAGTGGAATCTTCCCAGACCAGGGATCAAACCTAGGTTCCCTGTATTGATTGGCAGGCAGATTCTCCACCACTGGACCACCAGGGAAGTTTTCATCGTTTTTTCATTGGCATAACTCTACCCTAAACAGGTTTGGGTGTGGTCATTGACTTCACTGGCTGGAGGAGGAAAATTGAGTGCAGAAGGCTTATAAGAAGGGTCCAGGCAGGAAACAGAATCTGATTCAGTCACTTCAAGTGAAGAAACATTAATGAAGGGACTGTTTGCAGAGGGGGAGGCAGGTCAAGGCAGCTAAAAGGGGATTTCACCCCAGAACTGGCAAAGCAGGAAGTTGTCAGCATCTCTGGAGTTCAGCGGTGGAGGGAAATAGTGGTACTGGAGCCTGCAAGAGTGCAGTCCACTAGTTGGGGTTGAGGGGCCGGGTATCTGTAGAGAGACAAAAGACAGGGAGGGAGGTTGGAACCAATGCCCCAGCCCTTCTCTCCTTGCTGCCCTCTGACCTTCCACCTCCCATTGGCTCAGCCTATCAGAAGGTCAGTCAGCAAGAGAAATTGGGTCATGTTGTTCTTGGAGGGGTCAGCCTTCTGGAACATGGGGCAGGGCAGGGCAGAGAATGGACCTAGGGGCAGATGGGTGGACCAGAGTAAGCAGCACAGAGATTCTTTTGAAAAGTTTTCTTAAAGGCCCAGCATTTCTATTTACGCCATCACCTCACTTGAGATATTTCTGTACAACCGCAGCAGTCAGCTGGTGGTGGTCTACACTCCAGGCAATGGCACAGAAGTGGCTCTAGTATGTGCATCTCTGAAGAACCTGCCTGTGGATAACTATCAGTAATATCCAAAGTACAGACTTCAGAGCTGCAGTAATTTTCAGGTTTAAATACTTAAAACCTTTTCAAGTTTTCCTCTCTTTGATTCTTCCCTAAAAGAGCAACGAGGGAATATTCCCTGAGAAGATGTTACAAATGTGCTTTTCAAGCTACAGAAATAATTTGATTCAGTGTCTAATGCATATTTATTAGGTTCCTTTGCTACTACCCTGGTAGCTCAGGTGGTAAAGAATCTGCTTGCAATGCAGGAGACCTGCATTCAATCCCTGAGTCAGGAAGACCCGCTGGAGAAGGGAATGGCAACCTACTCCAGTGTTCTTGCCTGGAGAATTCCATGGACAGAGGAGCCTGGCAGGTTGCAGTCCATGGGGTGGCAAAGAGTCAGACATTACTGAGAGACTTACACACTTTAGATACTACCAAAAAAAAGAAACATCTGAAAAAATTCACCCTTCCACAAAAGCCCTTTGAGTTGCTATGGATTGAGATTTGGTTGGAGACTTTACTATCAGAGTGGTTAAGTCTCCCTAGTCCAATGCTGCTGTGTGCTGGACTGAAGGCCATTCAGGGCTTCATTCTATCATTGTTTCCTATGCTTTGTAAGCAGCTGCTTACACAGCTCAAGGAACCACACCAGGACAAGGGTAAGGCCAAGCTGCCCCTGGAGAGGGGATTAGAAACTGCACGGAAATTTGCGGACGTGTATTGCTCATGTGTTTTCTAACATTATGAAATTCCCTGAGGAGGAGGGGAACAAAGCTCTGCAGAAGACTTGCCAACTCTGCTTTGGATTTGAAAGTACAGCTAAGTGTCAGAGTAGCCTGGCAGGCTACAGTCCATGGGATAGAAAAAGAGTCAGCCACAACATAACTTCTGACAGTAATTCTCTGCATGTTCTGTTTGCAGCTTCCCTCTTAAGCCTTGGGCTCATGGATGGACTCCTTAGTGTCCCCAGAAGCCCAGCACTGACCTGCTGTGCTTGAGAAATCTTGCAAGGAGACTTACCCTCCTCTTGAAATGGAGGGAGCTGGGACAGGAAATTCCACTTAGAGCTTCACTTCTGTGGCTTTAGTTTGACTCCTGCTAAAATGCAAATTTCCTAGTAAGGAAAACTTTCCAAGTCTTTTCAACTCTCTACCATGGGTAGGAGAAATGGAGAAGGAAATGGCAACCCATTCCAATATTCTTGCCTGGGAAATCCCATGGACAGAGGAGTCTGGCAGGCTACAGTCCATGGGTTTGCAAAGAATCTGACACAATTTAGCAACTGAACACCAACAACAGCAACCATGGGTCGGTCACTCCCATTCTGCTGCTTCGAGGGACTGGGCAGGAGTTTGCCACCCTTGGTTTACATCTTCCTGTAAGGTCATTTTCTCATTTTCTCTCCAGAAACCATTTCTAAAAGGGATGCAGATCCTGGATACTCTTGTGGTGGAGCAAACCCCTCTACATATAAATGAGAGGAGAGAGAGAGTAGGTCAGAAAATGCTCCAGGCTGGCCTGTTCTCCTCACTAGGTTTCAAAAGAGTTTCCAAATGTTCTGGTCTCATAATTAGGTTCTCTATGGAGAGGAAAGGTCAGAAGATCCCTGGCCCTACGTGTAGTATCTGGATCACAGCAGTCAGACTTTACTTGGCTTTAAGGACAAAATATGGCCAGAGAAGCATGTTGGATCTGCTGCTGGTACTGTTTAGGGGTTGTTTGCAGCAGAGTTCGATGATTTGAGGCAGGAAAAAAAAACAGTGATTTTACAACAACATTTTGAGCCAAAGACTAGTTCTACTTACATCATAGGAGTGTGTTCTGTACCTGATGTGAAAACATGCTGTTTGTTAAGTGGAAAATTCTAAAGCATCAAACATTTAGTGATCTCCACCCCACCAATGCAAACCTGAGAACATGACCTTGAAACTAAGTAATAAAACAAAAGGAGGGTATTGCATCTTGGATCCTGTATCTATTGATACATCACTTGATAACTGAATCTGGCAAAAGAGTGAATTGGAGTCTCTGAATTTTGGAAACAAGGTAGAATCAAATTACCCAGAGAACAGCATCCCTAACTGCCAGCATCACTGCCCATCTGACTTCCTCACTAAAACTGGCCTGCAGGTACTCCCATGCACCTGAGCCTACAGATAGGTTGGCTTATTTATTTAGTGCTGGCATTTCTCGTTCTCTCATTCTCCATCCTCTGTGACTCTCATCCTCCATAGATTTCTTTTTCAAGCCCAATAGCATGCTTGTATTATGCATATGATTAGTTGCCTTATGGCAGAAAAGGAGCTTAGTCCAGTGGCTAAGAGTACATGCTCCCAATGCAGGGGACCTGGGTTTGAGCCCTGGTCAGGGAACTAGATCACACATACAGCAACTAAAGATCCCGTGTGCTGCCGCACTCGGTGCAGCCAAATAAATAATTTTTTTTTTAAATATGAAGTCTTTGGCAAGATTAAAAAATAGCAGGATGTCATCTCTCTGGAAAGGTGCCATCGGCATTGTGGCTGAAGGGATGAGGTATCTAGCTGCCCTGAGTGGTGTCCTACCATCCTGAGAGACCAGTGCTCTATTTTT
Source organism: Capra hircus (assembly GCF_001704415.2). NCBI lineage: Eukaryota > Metazoa > Chordata > Mammalia > Artiodactyla > Bovidae > Capra > Capra hircus. Next base: position 3,479,688 of record NC_030818.1, read on the forward strand.
GTGAATGAATCCATATATTAAAGCTGGTCCCCATAGGTCTGTGTTGCCAAGGCTTCTCTGCTCTATCTGTGGTATAGCTGAGTTGCCTGTGCAGGGATATGGAAGAATCACTGAGTGTGCAGTGAGAGGTTCCTTCCATACAGCTCCACGCTACAGAAACAGCCAGGAGCGAGTTCTTGCCAATAGTAGTAACAGTTGGAAACAAGAGCAGAGTGAATGTGAGTGTACAAAGCCCTGTAGTAGCTGTAATGGTCCTTTCAGGTGAACTCAAGGTATGGGAATGGTATGAAGGAGGGATGATACTTTTTGACTGTTTAGAAAGGCAGGGTTGGTGGGAGGGGGGTGGGTTTGGCAGTGCCTCACAGCATGTGGGATCTTAGTTCCCTGACCAGGGATTGAACCCAAGCCCCCTGCTTTGAAAGGGTGGAGTTTTAATCACTGGACCACCAAGGAAGTCCCAGAAAGGCAGTTGCTTAGGTAGCATTTTCAGTGTGTTAAAAATGAACACGAGCAGCCCTCTGCATCGCTTCCATTCGTTGCTATTACCCTTGCAGGGAAGGTCTTCACAGAGTGAGTGGTTTTTCTGTATTAGATGCATTGGGAAGTGAGTGACAACTATAGGAGGGTAAAAAAGAGCTCTCTGATGATTTCAGGCAAATGACTTCACAGATTTGTACCTGTGAAACTGTAGAGAGCAATCATATTTGTTAGCTTCTGTCTAAGAGAAGCTCTCTGGTTGAGAGAATCCATATTTGGAATCTAGAGATAAAAAGAGGCTAGGTAAATAAAGTATGTGATTATTCTTATTTCGAATTTTGAAAAGGAGTTTTAGATGAACCTAAGCATAGGTTCTGTTTTACAGATGAAATCTAAAGGAGAAAAATGGCTTTCTAGAATCAATGTGGAAATCTTTTGTAAATAATAGGTTGTTATTGGTCTGGAGCTGATAAGACTGCCTCATGCCTCAGGGACCAACAGCATCTCCCTGGCTGATTGGTCTTTGATATGAACACTGATGGTGTGAAGCAGTGTGGCTTTGGAAATTAAATTTATGTAAAGGTGAGGTATTTATGTGACATCTGATTTAATTTGACATATTCTGAATTTTCAAGATTTTGAATTCTATCAATAACAAGAATATAATGTACATGGAATCTTCCATCAAGGAACTGACTACAGTTCTTATGTAGTCTGTGGTGTGGGCATCTCTTTGGGGTAATTATGATGGAAAACTCTGCTGAGTATGTCACAGTTCTGACCATGACTTTTCTGTTATGTTGTAAGAACTACAAGCCAGGGTATCATGCTTCTGTTCCTGCCCTTGTGCGCATGTGACCTGACAGTTTCTCCAGTACTGCAGAAAGTCTGCTAAGACTAAGACTCTCCTGGACAGATATTAGAGGACATTAGAGATCATTTATTTTGTCCTCTTATTTTGCACACACAGAAACTGAAGCCCAGAAATGTTAATATACTGCCCAAGCTCACACAACCACCTGGATAGCACTTGGTCCCATTTCTCCTGTCCCCTGGTCCAGTCCCATCTCTCTGAGACCATTTCATACTGGCAGTAGGTCATTCTGATTGCCCATGGAAAGGAGTGCTTAGATGTCTCCTCTGGTTGAAAGCCTAGGAACAGTCAGATGATATTCACCATCTACCAATGATGTTGAGCCATCCTGTTTGATATACTGACTGCATGTCTAAAAACAGAAATTCCATGAGAATGGAGGGTCCCAAGCAAAATCCAGCTAGGTGGGAACATCAAAAGGGTATTGGTCATCTTCCATTTTTGTCTGTGGCCACATAAGCTAAAAGCTATGTGAGTCTGAAGACTTGAACACATCCTACAGCCCTGGGTCAGGAAGATCCTCTGGAGAAGGGGAAGGCAACCCACTCCAGTATTGTTGCCTGGAGAATCCCATAGACAGAGGAGCCTGGTGGGCCATGGTCCATAGCATCGCAAAGAACTGGACACAACTGAAGTGACTTGGTGCTCACACTACGGTTGTGACTGCTAATTTAAAGTCTTTATCTGATTATTCTGATGCTTGACTCATCTCAATTCTGTGGTCTATCGATTGCCTTTTACCTTGAGAATTGATCATGTTTGCTTGCTTTTTTGTATGTTGCATTTTGGCTTGTATAATGCATATATATTAAATATTGTGTGTTAAGACTCTAGGTTCTGTTTAAATGCACTGGGAAAGGTTGACTTTTTTGGTTTCATTTTAACTTGATTAGATTAGGCTGGAAATTCTGCCTCATTTTCTGTGTGCAGTGGTTCCCCATATCTGTTCAAGTTTAAAAGCCTGTTCCCCAACAGAGTCCCCCAGAGTGAGCATATAGTATGCGCATGTTCTGTAATTCTTCAGTGATGTAATTCTCATCAGAGAATAACAAACTGTCTTGTTCCTGTGATTATTAATGTTTTATTTATTTATTTTTTAGCAACAGAAAATTCAAGGAACTCCAACAAAGAAAAACAAATCAAAAAAATTGGATCCACTCAGAGGCCAGAAGGTTATTGCAAGATGTGATGAAAATGGCTTTTATTTTCCAGGTAGGTAGATATTTTATTTCATAAAATTCCTTTGCTAAGTAATATGATATCAGGGACCAGAAGTTCTCAAACTGTGCTTTCCCTATCACACTGACACTTCGTGAGCTGTACTAAGGTATTCCACTTCTAAAGTGAAAGGATGATGAGGTTTCTACCCATATTTGTGGAGAAGTAATCACCAGAAAAACTTATTAATCTTTCATTTGTTTAGTAAACAAGTTTTTTACTACAGATTTACTATGTTCCATGGAGAAGTGGAACTATGTCCAATGGCACCCCACTCCAGTACTCTTGCCTGGAAAATCCCGTGGACGGAGGAGCATGGTAGGCTGCAGTCCATGGGGTCGCAAAGAGTCAGACACGACTGAGCGACTTCCCTTTCACTTTTCACTTTCATGCACTGGAGAAGGAAATGGCAACCCACTCCAATGTTCTTGCCTGGAGAATCCCAGGGACGGGGCCTAGTGGGCTGCCATCTATGGGGTCACACAGAGTCGGACACGACTGAAGTGACTTAGCAGCAGCAGCAGCACTATGTTCCAAGTATGTAATATTCCTAAAGTGCTGGTCTAACATAGTAAGCAAACAGAAGAAAATTCTTGTCTTTATGGAGCTTACATGCTAGTGGGGGGAGTCAGACAGCAACTGAATAAGTAAAATACGTAGTGTGTCAGATCCAGGGCTATGAAGGAAAATGGAGCCGCGAAGAGAGTTGAGCACATCAAAGGTGAAGGTTTCAATTCTAAATATGGTGGTCGATGAAGAGCTTATGGGTAAGGTGATATATTTATCAGGACTTTCAAAAGGAGCAATAAGGGACTTTCCTGGTGGTCCATCAGTTAAGACTCCAGGCTTCCACTGTAGGGGGCATAGATTTGAACCCTGGTCAGGAAGCTAAGATCCCACATAGTGTGTGGCACAGCCAAACAAAATTTTAAAATAAATTAATTAAAAGGGGTCATGAGATTATCTAGGGGGGAAGAGTTCTAGCAAGGGCAGAGCAGGGCTTCACTAGAAGCCCTGAGAATGGAATGCCTATGACATCCTCTTCCTTAGAGGAAGAGGCAAATGTGTCTGGGACCTGATGAATTGTAGATGCACCATGAGACACTAACGTTGTCAGAGAAGGAATTGGAGATATGGATCTAGAGTCTGGAGAGGAAATCTGTCCAGAGATACAAATTTGTGACATGTCAGCACAAAAGTATTCACTGAAGTCATGTAAAAGCCTATGAGGAAAGAGAGCTTAAAGAACCCAGAAGAGGTGTCAATCAAAAAGATTATACCTTGAAGTATAGGATTTATTCCCAATCACCATTTAAAAATCACCATTTATTTATTACGCTTAATTAAATCTGCTTTTTAAGTGGGAAAAATACTTAAATAGGAATTTGGGTTTCCAGCAGACATATGTGTAGAACTAACAACTAGGATATTGTATTTGAATTTTTTTACCCCTTCCAAAAAGGAAGGCCAAATAGAATTTTGAGGAACACAGGCATGATCTTCATTGCTGACTCCTTTCTGATAATCTTTGTTCAAAGCCTCATAAATGTTTCTAGAGAAAAACAGCTAAGCCGAAGGCAGCTTCAGAGCCATTGGATCAAAGCATCCTTTGCTTAAGGCCAGGTCTGTGCAGGAGCAAAGCTGGCTCAGTTCTTGCTGCCACCCTTGGGAATCAGAGCAGGGATTTCCATTTGGCTACCTCTGTTGCAAAGAATTGATGCTTTCAAATTGTGGTGCTGGAGAAGACTTTTGAGAGTCCCTTGGACAGCAGGGAGATCAAACCAGTCAATCCTAAAGGAAATCAGTCCTTTATTCATAGTTTATTCATTGGAAGGATTGATGCTGAAGCTCCAATACTTTGGCCAGCTGATGCAAAGAGCTGACTCATTGGAAAAGACCTTGATGCTGGGGAAGATTGAGGGCAGGAGGAAAAGGAGGTGGCAGAGGACTAGATGGTTGGATAGTATCACCAACTCAATGAACATGAGTTTAAGCAAACTGGGAGGTAGTGAAGAACAGGGAAGCCTGGCATGCTGCAGTCCATGGGGTCACAAATAGTTGGACATGGCTAAGTGACTGAACGACAACAGGAACCTCTGCTCCAGGGATCAGTGTGGATTAGCTAGTGGAGGACAGACTGTGTTGTGCAGAACGGAAGTGACAAGCTGATAGCCTGGTTCATCCTGATGCTGAAAATCAGGAAGGCGGACACATTTCAGAACTTTATTTTAATCATTATTTGTAGGAACTGTGTCATGTTTCCTGTTCTTCAGTAAAAAGCAACATTTTATCTCAGGAAATCCTCAATGATGAAAAGTCTGGGTTGCAAGATTTCTGCACTATGCCATCAGAACAAGTTACAACAGGAGAAAAAAAAAAACGGCTGGGGGTGGGAAACAGAATACTTTCTCAGGTGTAATGATTTAGGACCAGAAAAATCCTTTTTTTTTTTTTTTTTTTTGAAATCTGTTTCTTGCCTCTACCAGCCAGGTGACAGGCATCACTGAGGTATTCTGAGCTTGTTTCCTTCTCTCTCCAAATGGGATTTAAAACAGTGAAAACCCCTATAAGATCGTGATGTCGATTAAATTTGATAATGTGCAGCATTTTGAAATTGGAAAGTATTAATTACCTGTAGAGTTTTTCTATTACTGCCTCTTGGGAGATATAAACAACTCACCTGGGGTCCTCACCTGGGGGTATAGAACACTGCTGGAAGTTTAAAAACAGTAGTTTTAAAAGTTTAAGAGCAATTCATAAAGGCAAAGCCAGCACAGTGAGCTACAGAGGAAACCTGAGACTAAAGGGAGAAGAGACTATGATGACTAGACGTGTAAGCTGGAAGTCAGTGGAGGTGGGGCGAGTGGAAGGCACGTTTCCAGTTGAGCAGAACGGATGCCTCTTCCAGGAAACGGAATCCCAGCCCAGCTGTGAATATCAGAAGGTTCTTATAGCCAGAGGTAAAAAAAAATCTGCACTCCAGCCTAAGAAATTCCTGTTTGGAATGAAGATTGAAAACCACCCCTGCTTTCTTTTGCTAAATGAACTGACCCATGCTGTCTACTTAGACTGTTTCTTCATTCCTCGGACCTTTGGGCATGGGCAGTGTTTTCAGAGAGTCTCAACTGGGGGGTACCTCCTTCTCCCCCCACCTGGGTATAGGAGAATCCCCCAGCCGAGGTAGGGAAGCTGACTCATACCCAGGAAGATGGGGGTCCCTGAGCCTCCAGTAGGAGGAAGAAAGAAAGCCATGGAGGTGGTTCTGGTCCAGACTGCAGAGCCAGAGCCCCAAATGGCCCTGGAAGATACCTTCTCACCTCTCTGGGGCTGAGGGCAGAAGGAAACTGCAGAGTAAGGGCAGCCCAGGATAGGAAGCCAATCTGGAATCAGGACCTGGAAATGGCAGCGACTCCTTAATGAGGTGGAGAAGGAGTTTGTGCAGAGGCTGAGCCATAACCAGACAGGCCAGCAGCTCTGGGTCCTCCGTCCTGCTTAACAGCCAGCCAGGTGTCAACACCATGAGGCTGGCTCTACAGTTAATTGGGAAGAAACTACACTGATTTCTGGAGGTGAACAAAAACCCACGAATGCAGAGATTGAAACAGAAAAGAGCTGATAGAAACATACCAAATGTCTAGGTCTAATGATCTAGATCAGGGGCAGGAAGACTTTTTATGTAAAAAAGCAGCTAATACATGATGTAGACTCCACGGGCCATGTAACTGCACAGCTGCTCAACTCAGGCAGACACCTGAAAAACTACAGCCCAGTTTTAAGACTGGATTCTACACAGTCCCAAAGGCTAAGAATTCAAGGAGGGTCACATTGGCCAACGAGGTCATCCTGGCAGCTTGGACCCTCACTCCTGCTCTGTGGCACTGGTTGGTGGTAGTGGCAGGGGTACACATATGCTGGGGATGTAAGGATCCTTCTCACCTCACAGTGGGTCTTTGTTTTCATAGGAGGAATTCTTTATAAAAAGTAGTGTTTGTTTTCCTAATGAAAAGGATAGAAGAGTCAGTTTATGGTAGAAAACTTGTGAATAGTGTGTAAATAGTACTTCAAAAACCAAACCAAACATCTTAGTCCAATAAGAAAACAGATAACATAAAGCTGTTTTTCTTGTGTGTGTGTGTGGCGAGGAGCGGTTGTTTTGTTTTTAAGCTTCCCCTTTCTTGGCCATTTAAAACAAGAAACGTGGGGACCTTCCCTGGCGATCCAGTGGTTAAGACTCAGCCCCTCTACTGCAGGGGACATGGGTTGGATGCCTGGTGGAGGAACTAAGATCCTGTAAGCTTCACAGCGTGGCCAGTATAAGAGAAAAGGATTAGATCCTTTATAAATAAATAACTGAAACAAGATATGTGGACTCAAGATGAAAGCCAGCACTGTTTCTTTGCCACTTGGAGGGACCTAAGACCGGAGAAGGCAATGGCAACCCACTCCAGTACTTTTGCCTGGAAAATCCCATGGATGGAGGAGCCTGGTGGGCTGCAGTCCATGAGGTCGCTAAGTCGGACATGACTGAGCGACTTCACTTTCACTTTTCACTGTCATGCATTGGAGAAGGAAATGACAACCCACTCCAATGTTCTTGCCTGGAGAATCCCAGGGACGGGGGAGCCTGGTGGGCTGCCGTCTATGGGGTCACACAGAGTCGGACACAACTGAAGCAACTTAGCAGCAGCAGCAGGACCTAAGACTTCACCAAGGCCGGCGAGTGAGCTGGAGTAGGGAAGGAAGCCAAGGCACTCAGGCTGTTGGAGCCCAGTGTGGGGACGAGCGCATTTCTGTCTCAGGATAAGGCGGTCCAAGTGAAGCTGTTACTGCTGGGGAAGTGTCCCTGTCAGAAACCTCTCCCTAATATTGATAATCCCTTTGCAATGAGAAAATTAATTTCACCTAGCATAAATAACAAAATACATGAACCTTAACACTGATGTATTCTTTTCCTGTTATAATAATCTCCCCATATAGCTAAAAGACAAGAAAACTTACTTTTTTTTCTCCTTCGTTTTTTGATTATACATTTTAGGGAAGCCGTGGGGTGTGTAATATCAGATGAGAAGCTGAGGATAGCAATTCATATTTCCTTTCACTTTCTCAATTTAACAATAATGATTTTCTATCTTCAAGTATATTATAGAAGGAAATATGGCAGAAATAAATAAATAAGATGGTAGGAAGCCTCCAGGGAGAAGGTATTTCTAGTATCAGTGTTCCCATCAGGATGGCTTCTGGGAGTACTGGTTGAACAAGCTCCCACATGTTCTCTCAGCTTCCCAGCTCAGCTCCAGACCAGAGCATGGCACTGCTGTCTGAGCTGGTTAACCCTAGCAGGCATCACACAGAACCCAGCATTATGCAGTGGAGAAATCAAGGGGCTTGCTGATTTCAGCAGGCAAAGTGTTATAACTTAGCAAACCCAAGAGCATGGGGCAAGCCTAAGGGAACAGGCATTGTCTTTATATTTTATTTCAATAATTTGATTCCTTATAGGTGTTGTGAAGAAGTGTGTGAGCCCCACCCATGCACTTGTGGGCTTCAGGTATGGAGACACCAAGGTTGTGCCCATCTCGTTCATCACGCCGGTGGGGGGCGCCATGCCCTGCCCACTGCTCCAGGTACCTGCTCCAGCTAGCTGTTCCTGGGCCCCTTTTCACCTTTCCTAGAGCTCTGGACAGCAGCGGCCCCTGTTCCTGTGACCTCTTGCTTACCAGTTTCTTTGCTCTTGACCCTTATCTGCCAATGCCCTGTTTAAATAGCTCAGACGTGCAAGCGCTGTCCCTTGAGGTTTTTGTTGCTTTACAGACAGTAGATGGGTGGGGGAAGGGAGTTGCTATAACTGCTAGAGCTCTGGAAGCCTTCACTGCAGGAGATCATACTAAAACAGATTGAATAACAAGAGCAGAGGTAGCACTTGCCTTGACACCATAAGTCAATTGATGCCAGACCTTGATGCCATAATGCAGTTACCCCTAAATGTGCATCCAGGGGTGAGCCAGGCTGATGTGTTCTCATCTATTTATAAATTCATCAGAGCCATGCTGTGTCTGCCCATTCTCCTGTATTATCCTTATTCCAGCACCAAGGCCAGAGTAGAGAGAAGGCCTCTGCAGAGTTCCACTGCTGCTGTTTCTTGAATAGTATGAGCCTGGAGGAAAAAAAGCACTGAGGGGCACTCAGAGGATTCACATGGGTTGTCTGTTCCCATATCTCCTAGGCAGACCCAAAGGCACATCAGGGCATTTTCCCCCGACCATGAATCCCCTCGCTCTGACTGCTGCCCAAAACTTTGTGTGTCCCTTCACCAGACTTTGTTTCTCCTGGAAGTTCTCTCTCTGTGACTTTTCCCCATGGATTCCAGGTATGAGATTTAGAGCCACATTAAACAAACACACTCCTTTCCTCCGTCCCTGACAGCCCTTCAAACTCATTCTTGTGTCAAAGAGTCCTGGTTCCTTCAACCAGTCATTGTAAGAGTTGGTTTCCAAAACCCTCGCCACCTCGCTGGCTGTCCCTGAGATCCTTGGCAGGTGAAGCCCTGCTGAATGCAGTTTCCCCAAACTGATCACAAAATTCCAGCCAGGGCCCTATGAACCCAGAGAATGTTGGAACTATAACTCTTTCCAACTAAGAAAAAAATGTATTTGAATCCTAGCATCAGCTAGCATCTTGGGGTGTTTTCAAACATGCTTATTTACTATTGTCTCTAAGATCCATAAGCTGAATGTTTGCTCTGAAAAATGTTCTCATCTATAGGTTGGAGATTATGTGTTTGCCAAAATTGTGATCCCCAAAGGATTTGACTTCTATGTCCCCGCCATTGTTATTGCACTTCCAAATCAAGATATGGCTGACAATAAATTCTACACAGTTTTAAAGTGTAACAACCGGAGAGTAAGTAGACTTTCATTTAGAAAAGCATTTTTCTTTAGGCAGAAAGTGGCTTCCTTGACCCCTGCCTTTCTCGTGTGCAGTGCCTGGCTCTTTCCTGCCCTGGCTGTATCTATTTCCCCTGCACGTCCAGCTTCTGTGGCTAGAGTTCCATCCACTGGGCGACTCGAAGTCTGCCCTTGCTTAGGTCACAGTGCTCTCCTAACTTCCCCATCAGATGGTCTCTGGGGCTCTCATTCCACATTTGGGGACTGGGGAGGCTTGCTCCAGTTCTGGCTTTGTCAAGAGCCTCCCTAGTTTCTTACAGCAACACCCCCTCTCTCCCTACTGCTCCTCCCTATGTATTTTTCCTAAAAGTTTTAGAAAAAATATCAGGTTACAATGATGAGGTCACTTGCCTACCTGATGTGCCACCTGCCCCTGCTCCATCCCTACACACACACCCTTCCTGAACACAGTGGAGTTTCTCAAGCCTCTAGGTTTTTAACCCTTCCTGGATCACCCTCTCCATCTTCTTCCGTATAAACTCCTGTCCCCTAAAGATTCTGCCCTGTTTCTGCTGAGGCCCCCAGGTCCCGTTGCACAACATCCTGCCTTCCTCTCACACCAGATCCCTCTCCAATCTCCCAACTCCTTAAAGGCAGGGCCTGGGTCCTATCCATCTTTGCACCCCTGGTACAGCTACTGATAATGAGCACATTCTCACCATGGTTTTATAAAGCGCTTGCATAAGTGATGTTTCTAGTGGAAATAATATTATTTTGATGGCCCATATAATATGCCTGGAAAATGTATTGGCAAGCAAATACAATCGTGCTGACTGTATTCAGCACTTTCTATGTGGCATGGGTACAAACCCAAGTGCTTCACACATAGTGAACAGTTGGATGCTGAGAACACTGTGAGGTACATACTCATATCCCAATTTTCATATAAGAAGTCAGAAGTGGAGAAGTGAAGTCACACCTAGGGTGGCGGTGTCACAGGCATTTGAACCAGGAAGTCTGGTTTTATGGCCTGCTCTCGAAATATCTGTGCCCAACTGCCTAGTAAACAGAATTAAAATATCTTGTCAATTCTTGACTGTAACTGAGGTATGTCCATCAGGGAAGGGGTCATGGTGACTGAATTTTAGGATGAAGGGATGAAATTTAGGATGGATGAGTGAAGGCTATCAGAGCCTGTGTCCCCTGGAGTGCTGTATCCAATCCAACAGATCAAGAAGGAGAAAGGGCGCCTTCTCATCAATCCAGGAAAACCCCTGAGGGATGATGGACTCTTCTGGGGCTGTTTGGATGATAGTGAAGAAGGCTGGAAGTGGGTGGGAAGCATCTCTGCCAGGGGGCCCTGCTCTGGGGACTTCTACCAGGCAAGAGAGGAGAAAGCAGATATAGGGTCTTTGGAAGAGATGCCCCTGAATGGGTTCCCGGTGACCCAGGGTCCCTGAGGAAGAGCCTTAGAGCCCAGGAAGGACCTCAGAAACTACCCACAGGGCAGCAGGGCCGTAGAGACTAGATAGCATGGTATGGAAGATAGATGCCGAGGACAGTTCTGGTAGGGATTCTGGGAGACCCGGGGGCTGACAGCGGGACTTTGAGCATCAGGTGGTGGTGATGATTTATAAGTCCAGAAAGGAGATGGCCAAGACTGAAGTTAAGATGGAAAGGAAGATAGTTACATGAAATAGTGTGTGTTTGTGCATGCACACACGCATCTTAGGGGGGTGAACTTGGCAAATGGTCCAGAATGTGGAAAAATGACAGAAAGGATTCAATGATGACTTTTATTCAGCATAAAATTACCAAGTTAGACTCTGCATTCAAACCACTCTCTTAAGTGTCACCAGAATAGGAAAATGGCTGGTAGCTATTACAATGGGCTGTACTAGAAAAATAAAATCACATCTGAATTGTGGACGTTTCTGATTTAAATTGAATAAACTCTTTTGGTATTATTACAGGAATTTTGCCCTCGGAGTGCACTCATTAAGATCAGCCAAAACAAATATGCTCTCTCTTGCTCTCATATTAACTCACCCCCAATTCAGGAGGATTCGAAAGTGTAAGTGGACCCAACTTCTTATTTTCTGAATTTGATTTATGCCTTTTCACTTTTCATCTGCTTCTGAGTTGAGATCCATGATCTCTAAATGCTTGGGGAGAAAAGCAAAAGTGAGGATTTCCTGCTAAAATGCCAGTCTAGGATGATGGTTCCTTCCACATCACACCTTTTATCTGCTGGCTGTTTGTCTATCTGGTTCTAATCTCAAATTCAACATTATGTATTTTACTGACTTTTCAGAAAAGCATTCAATCCTGTCGTAAATCTGAAGGAATTATTTCCTTTTATTGGTAAGGATTCAAGAGCTTCCAAGATGAAATCTTACTAAAAAGCACAGGTTAGATTAAGTTGCACTTGGGACCAATCACCCGTTGCCTCTCCCCATGGCGGGTGAGAGTAAGGTGCAGGTCCTGGCTTACCTGTGCCCTGGTGAATGTGGGTAGGTGGTAGTTTCCTGGGGTAACAGTGGAGTGAACACGTTTTTATCTGAGGCAACAGGATCACTAAAAGCTGGAAAGGTGGATTAAAGCAAAATCAGTAAGAAAAAGCTGAGTCCTGGAGAGTAGGCAAGAACCCAAGTCCCTGGGGCCAACAAGGAGCATCAGAGTTGGAGCCAGAGCCATGATCTTGGAGGTGACCTTGAGCACAGGTTGGGCCATCTTTGGGTGCCAACCTTCCATATCCCCATGGCCTCACCTGTGCTTCATAGACAGAAACCACCAGACGTTCCCTCACTGTGCTGCTTTCCCCACCTCTGGGCTTGTGGAAGCCTGGATCCTTCCCCCTGACGTCAGAGTCCCTCCTTGTCCTACACTGGTCTGCCCAGTATGTCTGTTGCAGGAAGAAGGACCTCTTCCAGAACCCAAGAGTGGGGGCTTGTCTAACACTTGGAAATGAGTTGCCCGAGGAGACACATGTGCTGACAAAGCGAGAGACTTTATCGGGAAGGGGCACCTCTGTGGAGAGCAGCAGGGCAAGGGAACCAGGAGGACTGCTCTGCCATGTGGCTCCCAGTCTCGGTTTTATGGTGATGGGATTAGTTTCCGGGTTGTCTCTGGCCAGTCATTCTGATTCAAGGTCCTTCCTGGTGGTGTACACATCACTCAGCCAAGATGGATTCCAGCCAATAGGATTCTGGGAGATTGGGAGGACATGTGGACTGGAGTCTCCTCTCTCCTTTTGACCTTCCCCGAGTTCTTCCAGTTGGTGGTAAGCTTGTTCCACATTCCTTTCCGGGACCTCCTGCTTGAGATAACTCATGCAAGTGGTTACTATGGTGCCTGGCCAGGGCAGGCAGTTTCAATCAGTAGTTCCCCTAATAGATCTGTACCCCACTGGAGTCTTGCTCAGTCTGGGATCCTTGCTCAGTCAACTACCCTGGACTCCCTTCATCACCCAGATCTGAAACCACACAACCCAGACTGGAACTTGAACCCCCTGTCTTTTAACTGAGACCACACTCCTGGTCTCAGGACTTAACGAAGCTCAGGTTCTTGATGTCTCATTGCAGGAAGAATTCAGCGAGAGACAAATTCATAGGTAAGAAGTGGATTTATTTAAAGACAGACATATTCTATAAACAGCTTGCAAATATTTCTCAGCACTGCTGCACATGTGCTACCTTAGGTCAGGAGGCTTCCTCCTGCCCTGCTGTCCAGCCATCTACCCTGAGGGCTGGGCAGAAGAATCTTCCTCACAGGCAAATCTGCTCTTGTCCCTCCCCAACTAAAGCTCTTTCCTCCCTGAAATGCCTCCTCTTAACCTAGCTTAGCTTCTTGTTGACCTGAACCAAGCCTACCTACCTGGCCTTACTTTTCCCCTAGCTACTCCCCAACTATCCTCCCAAAAGCCCTCTGCACACTAACCATACTAAATTTATAAACTTGTAGTTTTTTCCCCATGTTGTGCTTTTTCAAAGCCCTGTGCCTCTGCATAGGCTAAGTATTCCCTCCCTGGAATGCTGCTCTTGCCCTTGGCTGCCTGGGGAATTCCAATATCGAAGGCAAGCATCCTATCGCCCCTGTGTGAGGTTCTGGGACTCCAGTTCTCTATGGAGAGGTGATCCCACTGCCTCCTGTAAACATTTTCTTTATGAGACTGTTGCCTTGTCTTGGGCCGTATACTTTCATGGTCATCACTCTCACTGGACGTGAATCTTTGAAAGCAGGGGCCAGGATCTACTTCTATATCCTGGTTGCCAGGGTCCAGCCTGCAAGATGTACCCAAGGACAATTTGAAGAATGAACAGATGAACAAATACTAGGGGATGCCCAGCAAGACTCCTTGAGGGGCATGTAGATCCACAGAAAAGCTTTTGTTAGGTATGATTGTTGAAAATAGATGTTACAGTCCTTTTTCTAGATGAATATTTCATTTTTAAATAATAGCGCTGTTTTTTGTTCATCTCAAAACCCTACTCAAACAATTTGATATCCAAATTACAGTACCTAATAAAGGAATATGGATACATGGGTCTAGGTATCGACCATCTTCATTAAACTCAAGATTATCAATCACTATTTTAGAATTAAAATTAAAGCCTTTCATTATTTTCTACCTTACTACTGCCCCAGGCCTTATTTAAAACTCTCCGCTGCTAGTGACCTAGCCCAGCTTCTGGGTCTTTACACAGCAGAAACATTCAGTGACCCTCTTGTCCCCCTTTGTAATTTCCAGTGTTTTGTTGCTCTGGCTGCCTCTCTGCTAGCAAGAGACGGCATTTAATTCTCCTAAGCAGAGGTTGCATCCAGCCTGCTAAGTTCAGAGCTTAATCTGTCTCTGTTTCCATAATCGGAGCTGGCAGATGTGAGCACACAGAATAAAGGCGTAGATTTGATTTGGTATCTACACTGGAATTTCCTTCTGGCAGGTCCTTTCTCATTAGAAGCTCTTTCTTACCCGCTCTTTTTTTTCCTAAGATATCTTTACTTTGTATGATTTTCATACATTTGGAGCAGATGGTTATTTAAAAAAAAAACTTTTTATTTTGTATTGGTTATAGCCAATTACAATGTTGTGATAGTTTCAGGTGAACAGCAAGGGACTCAGCCATACATACACATGTATCCATTCTCATCCCCAAACTCCCCTCCCATCTAGGCTGCCGTATAACACTGAGCAGAGTTCTCTGTGCTAGACAGTAGGTGCTTATTGGCTATCCATTTTAAATACAGCAATGTGTACGTGTCCATCCCAAACTCCCTAACTATCCCTTCTTTGAATCCTTCCCCTGGCCCTTGGCAACCATGATTTCATTCTCTGTCTTTCTCACTCACTTTCTAAATGTACCACCTCCCTTTGGTTGTTCTTTAGCAGGTCTTCACACCATTGCACTAAATGAGACCATTAAAAAAAATTATGGCACTTTCTTTAAAGGACTAATTAAAGAAATGAATTGTAGGTTACAACTCCAACAGGACATCACTTGACAAAATTTTGTTTTAAAATATCAAGTCCCAATACAGTATACTAATGCATATATATGGAATTTAGAAAGATGGTAATGATAACCCTATATGTGAGACAGCAAAAGAGACACAGATGTATAGAACAGTCTTTTGGACTCTGTGGGAGAGGGCGAGGGTGGGATGATTTGGGAGAATGGCATTGAAACATGTATATTATCATATGTGAAATGTATTGCCAGTCCAGGTTCCATGCATGAGACAGGGTGCTCAGGGCTGGTGCACTGGGATGACCCAGGATGGGTCAAGAGGGAAGTGGGAGGGGGGTTCAGGATGGGGAACAGGTGTACACCCGTGGCGGATTCATGTCAATGTATGGCAAAACCACTAAAATATTGTAATTAGCCTCCAATTAAAATAAATAAATTTATATTAAAAATAAATAATGAAATATTAAATAAAAAAATAAAATATCAAATCCACTATAACCAACCATTTGGGGTTGGTGAGACCAGGGGTACATGGCCCCAGACAGCTATGGACCAGAGTGCCAGATATCCAACTTTCCACCCTCTGCCCCTCCTTTTTTTCTTCCTCCTTGGTGTCTTCAGTTGGGACTGACAGACTATTTTCAGCAAACTCCTCTTCTGGTTCCTCATGAGGGTGTTATGTAGTGAAAGGCAGGAAGAACAGTATTTGGAAGGTGAAGAGTTCAACATTGATTAAATATGGCTGCAGCTGATACAAATTTTTCATTTTCAAAATTTGACATTGAAATGATTCTTAAAGCCTCATAATAAGTTTGGTTTGCAAAATATATTACCAAGTTCACTAAATTCCAAATAACTAGTCCTTAAAGGAGATAGTTTTAGTATCACCATGTTTGTGAAGCTGTTCCAGTTTCCTCTTTCCTTTGCAACCCAATGACTGTGTTCTCTGATGGCGCTTCTGAAAGAGGTGTGTCTGGTGGAGGGAAATGACCACTCCTGCTGTGCCTTACCTTCAGGAAAGTCCCTGAGCTTTTTCTATATTTCACAGCATCAGAGGTCTCTCTTCTTTGCGAGAATATCCCCTAACCTTTCTATGGCTTTCCCCATTTAGAGAGCATACATGTAATTTTTTCTAACTCCCCAAAGCAAGTGGACTGGAAGGAATGTTCCCCACTTTTTGGCATCCTCCCTTCTCACCAGCAGGAGATTCACGTCCTCAGTCTCCTTGACTACCTCCCCCAGGATCCTGATCACATCAGAAGGCTGTGGCTTCTCGCTCCTTCCAGGAAAGTGTGCCTGGTGGACTTAATGCTCGGACTTCCAGTTTCCTCCAGCGAAAGGACGTGCCCCTACTGGTGTTATTCAACCACCACAGCTGGTGACCACGTGCTCCTCTGGGCAGGGCAGTTCTAGCAGCTGAATCCATGCCCCTGATGCCATGGAACTAGTTGGAAAACCCTCCCAACAGAGCTGGAATCCATCTCCCCTTCGTTTATTGAAATTTTTAAAAATTGATTTATGTATGACTGCGCTGGGACTTCATTGCTGTGCTCAGGTTTTCTCTAGTTATGGAGAGCAGGACTGTTCTCTCGTTGAGGTGTGCAGTCTTATTGTGGTGTTTTCTCTTGTTGCAGAGCATAGCTCTAGAGCTCAGGCTCTGTAGTTGTGGTGCGCGAGCTTAGTTGCCCCACGGCATGTGGGATCTTCCCATGCCTGCTTCATTGGCAAGCGGATTCTTATCCACTCTGCCACCAGGGAAGTCCTTCCCTTTCTTCTTGACAGAGCACAACTTGGGCAGATTGCCTGCAGGGCTCCTCTTTAAGAAAAGTCACTGTAGAGGAAGTTTGATTTCTTGAAAAAAATTTAGCAACGTTCTAAATGTGATCTCAGGAAAGCCAGAGTGAACTAATTATTGTCTCTGCGCTGAGGGAAAATCATTGGGTATCTGAAGTAGGTTGTTGGTCATGAGATCCTGGAGGTAAGAGTGTTCTTTCCTTGATGCGTGATTATAATAACCACCTGGACTTCGTGGGATGCAGTTGGTGATAAGAGTTCTGGCGGGGGGACCCTCCTCCAAGGGTTCAGATGTGGTTTGTCTGGGTCTGTGGCCAGCTCTTAATTCCTATTACGCAAAATACTAGCCTCTCTTTATCATTTTTTGAGCAGTTTAGTAATTTTCCATCAAGCTGTTTGAATTAAGACTGTGCCCCCACAGGCAATGATAATTCCCATGTTGTTGAACACTCCTCCCTTTATAGCCTGGCCTCACACTGCTTTCCTGACAGCAGGGGCATAAGTCACTGATTAAAGTTTCAAGATTCAGTGCAGACTCTGACATTACCCCAGATGAATCACTTCCCACCATCTCGCCTGGTCACTACTGACAATTTTTCCCTTAAAAGGAGCTTGCCTCTGAAATCATAAGCCTCTGTATGTCATTAGCAGCCTCGGTCCAATCTGGTCAGGTCAGGAGCCTCATTTCCAAGACCTAAAAGATAAGCAGTCCAGCAGTAACCGTATGATTGAGTGCCCTGCCATATCTGGAGGGAAAATGCCATTACCTGTCCTCAGAAGGTGTGTAGTTCTCGGGACCGGAACACACAGTCATGGAGACCCATTACCCCTGAGGGCCAGGGGGAGCCATTTGGATGGCAACTGCCTTGGCTTTTTTTTTCAAATGATTGCTTTATTTCAGCTGTGCTGGGCCTTTGTTGCTGCAGGAGGGCTTTCTCTGGTTTCAGTGAGGAGGGGCTCAGGTTCCTCAGTGCAGTGGCTTCTCTTACTACAGAGATCAGATTCTAGAGCACAGGCTCAGTAGATGTGGTGTGCGGGCTTCATGGCCCCGAGGCCTGTGAAATCTTCCCAGACCAGAGATCGAACCCATGTCCTTCACATTGGCAGGCAGACTCTCACCACTGGACCACCAGGAAAACCCAGCAACTGCCTTTTCTTACCAGTTTCTCTACTTTCTGCCCCTTCTGTTGTCAAAACCCCGGGGCCTCCTGATCGTCATCAAACATCGCTTCAGTGCCCACCCCAGAGGTCCCCGTGTTCTTCATTTACCAAGATGGTCTTACTGACAGAGACACACTTAGGGCAGAACAGAACTGAGGCCTCAGGGAACTGGCAAGAATATGGGCAAGCTGACAATGCCTGGTCAAGGAAATGCATTGGGTTTTAACCTAAGGAGAGCGTGGACAGGAGGCTCAGAACTCTTCCCTGAAGTCGAACCAGCTTCTCTGAAGAGCCAATGAAGACACAGTGGCTGGCTCCCCAGACACCCCCTATAGTGTTGGCCTGTCTATTTTGTTACCGAGTTAACCCTATAGTGGAAGACAATAGGGCACTAAGTTTAACTCAGTTTGGGCTTAAGCTTCCCTGTGGCTCAGACAGTAAAGAATCTGCCTTCAGTGCAGGAGGTGTGGGTTCGATCCCTGGGTCAGGAAGATCCTCTGGAGAAAGAAATGGCACCCCACTTCAGTATTCTTGCCTGAAAAATCCCATGGACAGAGGAGCATAGCAGACTACAGTCCAAAAATGTCTCAAAGAGTCAGACACGACTGAGCGACTGAATACACACAGGGCAGAAGAGCACCACCTAGCAGGGTCCTTCTAGATGTGCTGGTGGAGAATGTCCCCTGACCGAAGTGAGGAGATGGCCGCCCTTCCCCTCCCTGCAGAACAAAGTGAGGGTGCATGGGGGAATGGATAAGAATTTTCACATCAGATTCATTTCACACCTACTCTGCTGGCCATCCCATGAGTGGACATTTCCTTGTGGAATATCTTGAACTTGGTCAACATCAGTCCTTTTGGAGAGTATGATAAAGTGGCCCAGCATCTGCTTGGTTTAGCTAAAGGCTTTTCCTTGATCAAAACCTCAATCCATTTTTATTCTAATCCTGACAACTTGTGTATATGTGTGTGTGTTAGTCACTCAGTCGTGTCTGACTCTTTGCAACCCCGTAGACTGTAGCCCACCAGGTTCCTCTGTCCATGGAATTCTCCAGGCAAGAATGCTGGAGTGGGTAGTCATTCCCTTTTCCAGGGAACCTTTCTGACTGAGGTCTCCCACATTGCAGTCAGATTGTTATATTGTTTTATTCCTATTCCAAAAGTCAATTCCATAGTCAGTATAATTTAGGAATTAAAAACAAAAAGACTAAAAACCATCCTTAGTTCCTTGTTTCAAGAGTAATCACCATGTAAAGATATCTGTTTGGGTCCCTGGGGATAAATTCCACTTATTCCCAGAAATAAGTGGAATTTCTGGATTATGTAATTCTATTTTTAGTATTTTGAGGACCTGCCACACTGTTTCCCACAGCAGCTGTTCCATTTTACATTCCCATCACAAGCATTCCAATCTCTCCACATCCTTATCAACACTTGTTACTTCTTGGTGTTGCTTTTTCTTTTTTTGGCAATAGCTATCCTAATGGGTATAAAGTGGGCAGGCCAATTTTTTAATCTCTCTTGGAAATTACCTCCTGAATCCTTGAGCCAGTCTTTGTAAAGTATCACATGTGGTTTGAGATTCAGACCACGGAAGAGGGATTTTCTACTTAAAAATAACTAAAAAGCTTTTCTCACTCTACTGATTTTTCTCTTGACAATTTCCAAAAGGATCTGAAACAACCATGGTCAGAGTTATTCAGCATGAAAGGTAGGTTATCAAGGTGGCAGATACTGATTATGGGAACCAAATAAGGTTGAATACCAGGCCGCTGGTGTCCTTACTTTGCCCTGAAGCCTCTGAAAAAGGCACTTGCCTGAAATGGTGTGCCATGATGGCATGGCTGGGAAGGGATCATGGTGTTCCCAAGGTGCCTTTTTTGAAGGACAACAATTCAATATAAATAAACTGCCCAATATATTTTATTTTTTTATACCCTTTGGCCAACATCTCCCTGTTTCTCCCACCACCACCCCCTTCCCCTCTGCCTGCTGCCAGACCCTGGCAACCACCATACTACTGTCCCTTTCTATGAGTCTGGCTCTTTTTAGATTCACATGTGAGTGAGATCATATAGTATTTGTCTATCTCTGTCTGACACATTTCAGTTAGCATAATGCCCTCAAGATCCATCCATGTTGTCACAAATGGCAAATTTCCTTTTTTCTTATGGCTGAATAATATTCCACATATGTCACGTTTTCTCTATCCATTCATCCACCAGGGGACACCTAGGTTGTTTCCATATCTTGGCAATTGTAAATAATGCTGCAGTAAACATGGGAATGCAGATATCTCTTCAAGATACTGATTTCATTTTCTTTGGCTATATGCCCAGAAGTAGAAGTGCTGGATCAAAAATATTGTTCTACTTTTAATTTTTTGAGGAAAGTCCATGCTGTTTTCTATAGTGGCACTACCAGTTTCCATTCCCACCAGCAGTGCAAAAGGGTTACTTTTTCTCCACATCCTCACCCACACTTGTTATTTCTTAACTTGGACATCTCTGTAGACAGAGCAGCCATCAAAACCAGGATAACCCTGATCTCTCTCTCTTTCTCTCTCTCTCTCTAGGGAAGATATGGACACAAAGAACTCTTCTCTCCTAGTATGGCCAATCAAAGAAGTTAACATAGGGGATTTACAAGCTACAAAACAGGAGAACCCTAGAAGGAAGAAAAAGAAAGCCAGCAAGAGGCTACCTCTCCAGGAGGTGGTCTCCTCAGACTCAGATGACTCTTCCCGTGGCAACAGGTCCCGAGACTCCCACCCTAAGAGACACCCGAAGCCCAAGCTGGGAGGGGGACATCATGTCTCCCAGGAGCACCCTGAAGTCTCTCTCAAGGATAGTGCATGTGAGCCCACACCCCAGTTTCCAGGTCAGTTTAGGCCCCAGCACAGCAGAATCTCAAACACCCTTAAGTAATGCTGACATCACTTCCCCAGAGAATGTCCTCAGCCCGGGGTCTAGGAGTCTACCAGCCATGCCATCGCTGCCACACCCACACCGGGAAAAGCCCTGCCCTGCCCTCATCAAGCGACCCACAGCCTAGGGCTGAGTAGCACCACTGAGAAACCGGAAAGCAGTCTAGCACCATCCACGTTCACGAGCACCAGCGTTCCTTCGGGGCTGCCCTCAGCTGCCCGACGCTGCGGAACCAGCCCCTCTGCTGAGGTAAGGCCGCACTCCACTCTGTCCTCACCTTCCCTTCCTGATTGTGACAAAGGTAGTCGTCCCTGCCTGGATCTAGTTGAGCCTATTGGTTCTGACTTTTCTGGGGCATTCTTCATCCTATTATTTACCCTGTCCTCACAAAACTGATAGAATACCGTCTTCTAGTAGACACACACACAGAGTTTAATCTGACAGATCACCTTCATAGGGTTTTCGAGTTTTTTGTAATCTGTAGTTCTAATCTTGAAATTCTGTAGTTCTAATCCAAGCTTGCAATCTCATTTTACATTGATTATCTCATCATAATCAGATTTTATCATTAAATGTTAGGACTGAAATCAAGACCTAGTAACTTGTCTGAGAGCTGTAAAACTGAACATTACCTGTTTTGTTGTCTGAAAATTTTTATTGAGCCGCCCTAATTATTTTGGTCTGAAGTCTGTTGTAGGTACTTCTAATTGAGTGTGGAACCAGAATAAAGACTCTTACATTGGAAACATTTCAAAACGATTGGGTGTTTGTTACTGTTTTCTTTTAACACACTTTAGCAAAGACATACAAAAATATTCACTTCTATTCAATAATTGTTTAGTAAAATTAGCTTCATTAATTTTATTTTTTCTCCTCTCATTCTTAGTGTAGATGAAAGGCAGTTCTCCTTGCAGCTTCCTGGAGATGAGTAATGAGAAGGTTGGTTTATTTATTTTTTACTTTATTTATTTTTTGGCTACACTGGGTCTCCACTGAAGCATGGGCTTCTCTAGTTACAGCACACAGGCTGTCTAGTTGTGGCTTGAGAGCTTAGTTGCCCTGCAGCATTTGAGATCTTAGTTCCCCTATCAGGGATCAAACCTGCATCTCCTGCATTGGAAGGCAGTTTCTTAACCACTGGACCATCAGTGAAGTCTCAGCTTCATTAATTTTAAAAATAAAATAGTCTCCCAAATACTCTTCTCCTAGTCAGTAATAGCCCTGGGACTATATAATAATAGGGTACAGATTATTAATAAGAAAAATATTGGATGCTTTCTCCAAATAGAAAAGATAGGGCAGTGTTGTGATACTCTAAAATTCATAATCTAATTAAAAGTGATGCTTACATTCCTAAAAGCTAGGAGGGGTCACCAGGGTTATGGTGAAGAATTTCAAGGAGGAATTCAGTTCCAAAAATATGAAAGAAAGGGGGACCAGGTTAAAATGCATCAGTAATACAAGGAGGAAGGAATTGAGGAGTGAGGAAATGATCTGGAACAAGGCTGGGGAGAGCATCCTATCACTGGGCATCCTGTCACCCAGAACCCCAGCAGGAAGATACTGGAGCAGTCGTCTGGGTTTGGTCTGTACACTGAGGACTGACGGGGTAGGAAAGAAGCCATTCACTTGGTCATAGTGATTCTTTCATGCCTGTGTGCACTCATGTAAGCCTGCATGTATCCACTCAATTATTCAGTAAACAGTTGAGTGCTGACAGTGTGCCAGGCTGCAGAGAGACCATTATACTATTCTTTCTCTCTCCATTTCCATGGGGATGCAGAGATGAACTACAGGACGAATATTCATAATAGCATATTGATATTACATCACAGTGCATGATATGCTCAATGCCATCAAGTGATATGTTCAGCGTGCTGTCCTTCAATAATAATGCACAGTTCTTTGTGCTGGGAAAACTGCAATAATCAATGTATTTCCATTTCCAGCCAATGTGGAATAACAGAAATTAGATTTCTACCCGTATGCCCATCCCCCACCTGAAACAACAAAACCACCTGATAAAAATGTATGTAACAGTTTCCAAAACATTGGACAGAAGCATTGATCTCTGGGAAACAGACAAAGTGAGCCCTGTGAGTGCCTGATGTACTGTCTAGAAACAGTTTCCAGGCTCCAGCAAAGGCAGGAGATGCATTACCAGCCATCCTTACATGTGCATCTGTATGCATTGCCTCAAGTAACTTGTGTATTTGATTTTCACTGAATGAATCTGCACTTTTAGCATATGACAGAAGAAGTAATAAGAGAGATTAGATCTGTTAAAAAATAATAACTATATATACAGATTTTATAGCTACCCTTTATAATTAGCTGGGATTAAAAGCCAGGAGCAGAGGCATCAGGATGGAGTGATTGATTGCCACACAGAGCTATGTGGAATGAGTCCAGGGTGATAAGCTCTTACCAGAAGAAGGGGAACAGATGGTTCAAGAAGAGACCAGATGACCACTTGAGTGATGTAAAAAAAGATTCATGCATCAAATGACAGAATCCCCAACATTACTTCTAAGTTCCTTTTAACTTGAGAGTCTGTGCAATAACTTAAGTCCATTACTAACTCAGAGCAGTTCAACATAGATGAAAACCCGTCCTTATAGAAAGGGGGAGGAGTTGTAGCCAAAACAATTGGATGAGAAAATTAATTACAGTAGAATTGAAAAAGAAAATGATATTTTTACATGAAAAGAGAATATATGAAAACCCTGAGAGAATAAGTGGTAATATTGATACTAATTGAAACAAACAAAAAATTCAGTGAGGTGGCAGGATAGAAATTCAATATGCAGAGATCATACAGTTGCTGTATGAAAATCAATACAGTTTTCATACACACAAGTAATGACCAATTAGAAGATATATTGATAGAGAAAACCTCATTTACAACAGCAACTAAGAAAATTAAATATAGTGAATTCTCATAAATCTCATATTTTGAATGGCGTTTAGGTTCTATAAAGTTACCTCTAAAACTAAATTTAGCATACACTGAATTATGGTTCTTGGGGGTTAGGTTCCTATTAGCCTCTGGTCACATCATTTCCACCAACTGATCAACATCTAACCTCCTTTTATGTGTTTTTCTGTTTAAAGACACTTTATTTAATATGTATTGTTGATTTGTGAACATAGAATTCATGGCTAACAGCACTAAAACTCCTATCTGAAGGAAGCGAATATGTATTTTCTTTGTAAGATACATCACAGCCTTTTTGCACTTAGGAACACTAGACAGCACTTCAACTCTGCTTCATTTTAAACGGTGAAATCACCAGCAGTAAACGAAAATGTGAAAAAATATGGCACTAAATATGCCATGAAAAGGACATCTTCTTACCGTATGAGAGCTGAAACGAGAGGCAGAAAGATGACCTAAGTTTTCACCACCACTCTGAGCATATGCATATTCTACAAAATGCTTTGAGTATTGATTTTGGAGTTTCAAAGATGTTTTAGTGACTAGGTGAATCACAAATATGAAAATCCATCAATAATGAGGATCTACTATAACTTGAATAAACTTAACAATAAATGTGCAAAAACAATATGAGAAAAACTTTAAAACATTCCTGAAAGACACAAAATTAGACTTAATAAACATCCCCTGTTTTTAGATAAAATGGCTCAGCATCATGAAAATATTAGTTCTCCCTGAGTTCATTTTTTAATGTAACATAGTCCCAATAAAAACAATACCAAATGTTTTATAGGACTTGAGAAGTTGGTAGTATAGTTCATATAGAAAAATAAATATGTGACACTAACTTGAAAAGACTAAAAAAAAGACATGAGAGGGACTTGTGATAACACATGAAACATGATAACATCTTCATGCTTAAAACTGGATGGTGCTAACACAAGACAAGGAGACCAGTGGAATAAAATAGTGTCTAGAAACAGCCCCAAATGTAAATGGAAATTTAGTGTATTACAAAGGGCTGATGTCCCTAAAATATAGAGAACTCTTAAAAATTGAAGGGGAAAAAATGACCAAAAACATGGCAGAAAATAGGCAAAGGATATAAAAGTATATATAAGAATCAAGCTAAAAGCTTGTAAAGATGTTTGACTTCACTCATGTTAAGAGAAGTACAAATTAAAACTATTTGGAGAACTTCCAGAAACGTGGCAATGTGAAGTGCTAATGCAAATCCTTTCACAATAACAATTTTATGACCCAGATAAAATATTTTTAAAAGTCAACAGGTGGGACTTCCCTGGTGGCCCAGTGGCCCAGACTCCACGCTCCTAACGCAGGCGACCCAGCTTCAATCCCTGGTCAGGGAACTAGATCCCACAACTGAGAGTTAAAATGTGGCAACTGAATATCTTGAATGCCAAATCGAAGATCAGTGTTATAGCTAAGACCTGGCACAGCCAAATAAATATTAAATAAAAGTCAACAGGTATTTAAAACCACAATAACAATAAAAATGTTCGAAAGCATATAGGATATGGAGAGTTTATTCTCCAAAAACTGCATCTAGAAGAGGTAAGATCTGTGAGGTGGAGACACTCTGGCTTAAGGGCAGTTCCCAACTTTCATGGCCAAGGCCACAGAAAACTATACACTGACTGGCTCCAGGTGCCAGAGATGAGAGTTCAAGGCTGGAAAAGAAGTAAAAATTTAAAGATATCTTGGGAGCAAGAAGCCACAGTCAGAGTGAGTCATAAAAACTGAATATTAACTGTTTTATTCCTGACTGATCACTAAACTACATAAGCATGTGTAAGGGAGAACTCAGGGAGCTCTGTTTAAAAACAACAACAAAAAGGCAGAAAACAGGAATTTTATGAGATAGAGCTGCATGGAGCAAAGTCTGTGTGTTGGCTGCCTATTAAATGTATTTGCAAATCATGTACAGCTTGGGCAGCAGTGATCTAGTCCTGTGGGATTACTGCATCAGGGGACAGAGTCTGAGGCTGGCAATGCAGTTGAAAATTTAAACAAGGAAAGAGTGAGCTTCAAAATCTGCCACCAAGATATGTAGACATAAGGGAACTTACCCAAGGTGCCAGACTTTAAAAAAAGCAATGAGAAGCCATAAGAACAGAATAAAAATGTGAGCTGCTTCATACTACAGGAGAGAAAAGTTTACAGTTTGAGTAGAGCAAGTTAACTTATTACTAGAGTAGAAAGAAAAAAAAAAACCCAGCAGACCAAAAATAAATAAACAAAATCCCCCTTGAAGAACACAACAGGCTTCAACACTGCTAGAATATATTGCCTGCAGTGTCTGATTTTGAATCAAAAAACTTAGTAGACATGCAGAGACACAAGAAAATGTGTTTCATTCTAATGGCTGAAAGAATCAATAGGAACTTTGAATCTGGATGTTGTGTTTAACAAAGTTCAAAGCAATAATCATAAATATATGCAGGGAATTAAAGGAAAATCAATGGAAAAAAATGAATAGGGAATCTCAATAGATAAAAGGAGGTCTTAAAAATACAAAAGGAGAATCCTAGAGCTGAAAAATATAACAAAGCATACTAAAAGGACGGAACAGCAGAAGGAGAAAGCAGAAGAATCATTGAACTTGAAAATATATTGAGAAAAATTACCCAATTCAACAAAAAGAACAGAAACAAAAAGGTATTGGAGAAAAGTAAACAGAACCTCAGAGACCTGTGGTATGGTTTCAAACATTTTCAAAATATGTGAAATCGAAGACCCAAAAGAGGAGACAGGAGAAGAGAAAAAACATATTTAAGAGACAATGACTGATAACTTCTAAAATGTGGTGGAAAACATTAGTAGATTCTAGAAGCCCAAATAATCCTAAGCATAATAAATACAAAGAAAACCACTCGAGGCAAGTTGTAGTCACACTGTTAAAAATATGATGATAACAAGAAAATCTTGAAAGCAGCCAAAGAACAATGTGTTACATTCCAGGAAACGATGACACAGTATTAATGACTTCTCAACAAAAGCTATGGAAACCAGATGTTGGAAGAACAAAGTGCATGAAAAAAGGAAAACTACAAAAACCTGTAACAAGGAATTGTATATTCAGTGGAACTAGGCTTTGACAGTGAAGGTGAGGGAAACCCCACTTCCAGTATGTTTGCGTAAACTCTCAGGGAAACCAATGGTCTTTTTTTCTAAGTGTCACCTTGGCTAGGTTATAGTCCCCAGGAATTCAAACACTAATCTAGGTGGTAGTGGTGGCGTTCAGTCACTAAGTCAAGTCCGACTCTTTGGGACCTCATGAAATATTGATTGCACGCCAGGCTCCTCTGTCCTCTGCTTTCTCCCAGAGTTTGCTCAAATTCGTGTCCATTGAATCTGTGATGGATTCTATCTGTCTATTCTAACTATCTCATCCTCTGTCGTCCCCTTCTCCTCCTGCCCTCAGTCTTTCTCCACATCAGGGTCTTTTTCAATGAGTCAGCTCTTCACATCAGGTGGACAGGTATTGGAGCTTCAGCTTCTGCAACAGTCCTTCCAATGGATATCTAGGTTTTGAAATGAAGGTATTTTGTAGGTATAATTAAACTCCATAACCAGTTGTCCATAAAAGAGATTATCCTAGATAATCTGGGTAAGTCCAAGTCAATCAGTTGAAAGGCCTTTAAGAGTAGAACTGAAGCTTCTGTGATGAGGAAGAAATTCTTCCTGTGGACAGAAGCTTCAGCCAGTGCCCAAGAGTTCCAGCCTGCCCTCTGCATGTCACTTTGGCCAGACTGGAGAAGATGAAGGTGAGGGCCAGGGAAGGGTGTCGTTTGTTGTAGCCACACGTTCCGGGAAACAAACTCACTCAGAAAGACAATGCAGATAGATAGTGGAGTGCAGTTTATTACACAGGCGCGCCCAAGGCAGAGTCTCCTCTTAGCCAAGGACCCCGACCAGCATTTGTGAAAATCTTTTATACCCCATGTGTATGTGTCTGAACCCACCACTCCAAATTCCTTGAGACTTACATAAACCAAGGAAAATACAATCCCAGTAAGCCCATCATTCACGTGCTATGTGCTCATGTGCTCAAACAGTCAAACAGTTAGCCAATAATTAATAAACCCGAGGTTACACTCTGATAGATACAGAAAAATGTACGGCCTGTCTGGAGGAAGGGGTGATTAGTGTATGCTTTCTTTTAGGCGATGAGTAACCTAGATCCGATCTTCAAGGTTCCCCTGTCTGGAGGGGGTCTTATCCTTCTGCTGTTGTGTTCATAGGCACTAAACACAGAGTTCAGAGTCCACTGGAAAGGTGGCCGAGCATGATCAGCATGAACAGGCCTAAGATGGAGTCCAGGCCCTATGAATTCCTTCTTCAGTTTGACAGCCCTTCAGATGACCCTAGAGGAGACAACTGATCCCATCTGAGGGATGAGGGGTGCTGTACTGTGGTCTTCAGAACTAACCTAGGAATAACACATGCCCTGGTACCTTCCAGGGCTGCTTCTCCTGTGTGGGTTTCCTGGGACGCTAGGCTCACCATCTTCCAAAAGAGGGACCACACTGGGCCATTCAGGGTTCCAGGAATATTCTGGGGCTAGATGGCCAACTTCAGACTCTTGCTTATGCCCTGTTTCCAACCCCCAGCCTCCAGAAGAGGACGGTGTCTTACTGGGAGGCCTTTTTCCTTTACTTCCCAAGGGCTCAGATTTGCAGGATGGCAGTCCAGGGACTTTCAGTTCTGGGATTGCTCTGTGGGATTATTTGAAGAATGCTCTCCCTCCTCCTCCATTTTCACATGTCCCCTCTTTGTTAATATATTTAACCTACACCTTGTGTCCGGCAGAGAAACACCTCCTTTGCTGTTTTGCTGTGGCTGAGACCCTGAGAAACACATCAAGTTCTACCAACAGCTGTTTCCAAGGCACATCTCACACCTCTGCTCCCTGGACAATGATCCAGGGATTTACTTTCTCTATAAATTGTCTGTATTCATTTTGAATAATTATTCTAGGTACCTCTGGGGTTTCTGCTCACTCCCCACAGCATCCCCTTGGGTGTCCAGTCAAGGTGGCGTTTAACCTGGTGTCTGCTTCCTAGGTGGCCCAGTGGTAAAGAATCTGCCTGAAATGTAGGAGACGAAAGAGACTCGGGTTCAATCCCAGGGTCAGGAAGATCCCCTGGAGTAGGAAATGGCAGCCCACTCCAGTATTCTTGCCTGGGGAATTCCATGGACAGAGGAGCCTGGCAGGCTACAGTCCCTGAGGTAGAAAAGAGTTGGACATGACTGAACACACACGTCATCGTCACATCATAGGTTGCAGTCAGGTAGGCCTCCTCTGAACCCTGCAAGAGAATGTCACAGCAAAAGCTTTGCTTACAGTGCAAAGGCTGGGGTGCCTCGGGCTCCTCGGGGTGGCCTTTTGCACTTGTGAGAAACTGCCATTGTTTGGATTTACACTGACTGCTGAAGAGTGTCATGAGGTTTCAACTGTCTCTCTGGGATATTTTTTGAAGGCACCACCTAGCAATTCTAGTTATCAGGAATCTTCATTTGTGTTCCTTTGCTTCCAGAGGAAATGTGAATATAAATGATTCACCTCCCGCCAAGAATACAAAATTATATTCCTGTATGCGAGTCTTCCCAATACTTCAGCCTTTTCTGTAGAACAAAGTAGAAACTGTCCAAGGTAGGAATTACACCCTACAGTGGAGTTTTGCCACTTTGTTGTTGTTCAGTCGCCCATTCGTGGAGGTCTTTGCAACCCTCATGAACTGCAGCACGCCAGGCCTCCCTCGCCCTCACCATCTCCTGAAATTTGCCCAAGTTCATGTTCATTGCATCGGCGATGTCATCCAGCCATCACATCCTCTGATGCCCTCCTCTCCTACCCTCAGTCTTTCCCAGCATCGGGGACTTTTCTGATGAGTCAGCTGTTCACATCAGATGACCATAATACTGGAGCTTCAACTTCAGCATCAGTCCTACCAATGAGTATTCAGGGTTGATTTCCCTTGAGATTGACTGGTTTGATCTCCTTGCTGTCCAGGGGACTCTCAGGAGTCTTCTCCAGCTCCATAGTTTGAAGGCATCAATTCTTTGGTGCTCTGCCTTCTTTACAGTCCAGCTCTTACAACTGTACGTGACCATTGGGAAGACCATAGCCTTGACTATCTGGCAGAGTAATATCTCTGTTTTGTTGGCAGAGTAATGTCTCTGCTTTTTAATGCACTGTCTAGGTTTGTCATAGCTTTCCTGGCAAGAAGCAATCATCTTCTGATTTCATGGCTGCAGTCACCATCCACAGTGATTTTAGAGCCAAAGTAGAGGAAATCTGTCACTACTTTCACCTTTTCCCCTATTTGCCATGCAGTAATAGGGTTGGATGCCATGATCTTAGTTTTAATATTTAGCTTTAAGCTGGCTCTTTCACTCTCCTCCTTCATCCTCATCAAGAGGCTCTTCAGTTCCTCTTCGCTTTCTGCCATTAGAGTGGTAACATCCGCATATCTAAGGTTGTTGATATTTCTCCCAGCAATTTTGATTCAGCTTGTAACTCACCCAGCCTGGCATTTCTCATGATGTGCTTAGCAGTGTGTAGCTTAAACAAACAGGGTGACAGCAGACAGCCCTGTCATACTCCTTTCTCAATCCTGAACCAATAAGTTGTTCCATACAGGCTTCTAACTGTTGCTTCTTGATCTGCATACAGGTTTCTCAGGAGACAGGTGAGATGGTCTGGTATTCCCATCTCTTTAAGAGCTTTCCACAGTTTGTTATGATCCACACAGTCAAAGGCTTTAGCATAGTTGATAAAACAGAGATAGATATTTTTCTGGAATTCCTTTGCTTTCTTTATGATCCAGTGAATGTTGACAATTTGATCTAGAGATCCTCTAGATCCTCTTCCTTTTCTAAACCCAGCTTGGACATCTCGAAGTTCTTGGTTCACATAATGCTGAAGCGTAACATGCAGGATTTTAAGCATGATCTTACTAGCATGGGAGATGAGGTTAGAAGATTCTTTAGTACTACCCTTCTTGGGAATTAGGGTGAGGATTGACCTTTTCCAGTCCTGTGGCCACTCCTGGGTCTTCCAGATTTGCTGACATATTGAATGCAACACCTTGAGGGCATCATCCTCTAGGGTTTTGAATAGCTCTACTGGGATTTCACCACATCTACTGGCGTTATTAACAGCAGTGCTTCCTAAGGCCCACTTGACTTCGCACTCCAGAATGTCTAACTCTGACCACACCATCGTAGTAACCCGGTTCATTAAGATCTTTTTTGTATAGTTCTCTGTGTTCTTTCCATCTCTTCTTGATCTCTTCAGCATCTACTAGAGATTTTAATATGTCAGTAAATTGCCCTGTTGAGAATGCAGAATCCTGGGCTCCGCTTCCAGGTAGTCGAATGCAGAAGGCTTGGGGTGGAAACTGGCATTCTGTATTTTCAACAAGCTCCTGGGCAGGATCTCAGTAAATCACACACAGGGAACCAGTACCTGAGGAGGTGATCCAAGAGGAAATGCTCTTGTTATACGTAAATACTGTTATACATCTCCCTCCCAGGTCTGAGCCCCAAACACCCTCCAACCAAGGTCAAGGAGAACTTGGCCTCCAAGACCCAGAGCCAGTTCACTTCTTGACTGTTAGGCTCGTGGTCCCTACAGAAGGTCCTCTGGGCACCTAGAGTGAAAATCATGCCTGCCTCACAGGCTCTCATGGGGATGAATGGCTGGAGGACTTGGAACAGAGTGAGGCGCACAGTGAGAAATCATTACACCTCAGCTGTTCTACAGCCGTTACCATGGCTACTGGCATCAATAACACTCCCACCGAGAGATGGCAGGGGCCTCTTGAATTCCTCTACCCCCATACCTTGTGAGGAAGAGATCACCACTTAAAGCAGCCAAGATCCATGAAGGACAGATTATAACCGTGCACTCAGCATCAGCACCATCGTCATTTCACCTGATCTCCCAGGTGCTGGGAGGCTTTCCCAGGGTTTTCACCCCCAGCAGCCTATGCATACCCCTCCAGCAGAGAGCCGTCCTCCACTGAGAAGTTACCATCCCATCATCCTTCTCTGTGGGTTTCCTTCCTGTGGGCACTGTAACCCCAGATACCCCTTCTGTCATTCCAGACATGCACCGTGGTCTCTTCAATAAGCTCCCTCCTTCCAGGCACTGAGTGGCTAATGGGGGCCCTCACCAAGCACCCCTTTTGAGTCAAAGTGCTATGAATCTCCCCAAGACCCCAGTGACTGTACTGAGCTTCAGCACACTTCCTGAAAGTTAAAGTGTCAGTCTCTTAGTCATGACTGACTCTCTTCAACCCAATGGACTAGTAGCCTGACAATCTCCTCTGTCAGTCTCTTCCTAGGATTTCCCAGTCAAGAACACTGGAGTGGGTAGTCATTCCCTCTCCAAGGGATCTTCCCAAGCCAGGGATAGAAGCCAGGTCTCCTGCACTGCAGGCAGATTCTTTACTGCCTGAGCCACCAGGGAAGCCCACACCACACACTTCCTGATATTCCCAAAACAGTTCTTCAGAAGAGAGCCAACCTTTGTTCCAGGAAGAGAATAGCTGTGTCTTACATGACCTTGAGGCTTTGTCCCAGCTAATTCACAAGGGTAGGAGGTCTTTTTCAGTGTGACAAGGTGAGACAAGCACACAGTGGGTGCTCAGTATGTATTTGTGAAATGGATGGACCTTTAGGCAGCCTCACTCCTGGGCTTCAAAATTCCCTCACAGAGGCATGTATACTGTAGAGAAATAACTAACACTGGGCCTCAATGGTGGCCAGCACGAATGGGCTGCTGCTTCCGCAGCAACCCCCAGGGCATGGGGATTGGAAGGGATCTCTATGTTGCCCAGAGTCTTCAGGAAGGCCCACCCTGTCCTTCCTGACTTGGCCTCCCATAAAGACGCACATGGAGCATGGTCTGGCCACACCTTAAACCAGCTATTTGATCCCTGCTGCTACTGCTAAGTCGCTTCAGTCGTGTCCAACTCTGTGCGACTCCATAAACAGCAGCCGATTAGGCTCCCCTGTCCCTGGGATTCTCCAGGCAAGAACACTGGAGTGGGTTGCCATTTCCTTCTCCAATGCATGAAAGTGAAAAGTGAAAGGGAAGTTGCTCAGTCGTGTCCGACTCTGTGCGACCCCATGGACTGCAGCCCACCAGGCTCCTCCATCCATGGGATTTTCCAGGCAAGAGTACTGGAGTGGATGGTGGTATTTCGCATTGCATGTCCAATATCCTCCAGCTAGTAAAACAATTACAGATGAGCCAGATGCTAAATCAGGAATAAAATGGGTCTGGTCCAGGAACACTTTTTGCCAACTTTACCATCACTAGGCATAGCTAAACTAAAAACAACAATTGGACGACGATTTCCTCAGCTCACAGCTGATTGCTGTTTGGGGGGCAACCAATGAGATAACACGGGGGTGCTGCTAAGCTCATCAGCGATGGGGAGATGAGCACTTACTGATTCCTTAGTAGCCAACCCATCTGAGAGCTAGCCATTCAGGATAAGTGGCCTCAGATTGTTTCTCCCAAGACAGGCTGGGACCTGGGACCCTTTGCTACAGTGCTTGCACCTGGACAAACGTCTCCTCCAGCAACAGTCTTCTCCTCCTCCCACAAACTATAAGGGACTGGAAATAACTGCAGGCATGCGCAGTTGTGGCAAATCACGACCAATAAGATACGAAAAGGCCGAAACCCAACTGCCGCCTCCGTGCACAGCGTCCTGGTCATGCTCCCTGCACAGAGCGCTACCCAGGGGGCAGGTCGACCAGCTAAGCCGCCCCTCCAGCCCCACCCACAGATCCCTCCTGCCCTCACCCCTCTTAAGGGAGGAGCCAGCAAGGGCACCTGCTTCTAGTTTTCTCTTCCTTGTGCAGCATGAGTCCCAATAAAGCCCTGCCTGAATTCCTCGTCTGACCTCATCAATTTCTGCTGACTGAAGAGTCCAAGGACCCAGGTAGACAACCCTCCCGGCCCCCCGCCTCCCACCGTTAACCTTCCCAGTGATTCTGCAGGGGGGAGGGGTGAATCCTGAGGATGTCACAGAGAGAGCAACAACCCTGGTGGCCTGAAGTTTCACACCCCTCTGCCAGGTGTCTGGTGGGAGGACCTTGAGTCCCCAGAAGGACCTAGGGGCCCAGCTTTCTGGTGTGACAGAGACCCAGCTTAAGTGTGTGCTTAAGAACCCACCACTGGTGCCAGCCTAGCTCTATGGTGGTGGCCACTTCTCCTGTGCCTCAGTTTCCCCTTTCGTAATTAGAAAAGTAAATGAATTGATTTACAAGTGCTTTGCAGTGTTTCGCTCAGAGTAAGTGCCCTGAAGGTAGTAACCGTGATTACCAACAGGGTGCATATTTTCTCAGCATCTCTCTCCGCATAACAAGTACTGCATGGGATGGTTATGAAGTAACTTCTAAGGAAAGGGCAAGCTTTATCTCTCCCAAAGCACAAAACCCTCAGTTTGTTTGGTCTGCAAAATCCTGAGCTCGCTTCTTAATAGGCTGAAGGCATAACAGGGGAACTTCGGGGCAGATCATCTGGCTAGAAAGAGAGCCAGAATCTGATCACAGAAGGCTGTCCTTGGTGAGTAGCAGAACTACATTTAAATTAGAGCTAGGGCATTCCCTGGTGGTCTGGTGGTTAGGGTTCTATGCTTCTGCTGCAGGGAGCATGGTTCAATCCCTCTTGGGGGAACAAGATCCTGCATACCACACAGTGCAGCCACAAAAAAAAAAAAAAGAGAGAGAGGAAAAAAAAGAAAGTGTGCCAGTAACACTCCTTTGATTAAACAACAACAACAACTTGAGCTCGTTACTCCCCACTATGGGCCTCAGTTTTCTTATCTGTACAATGGGCAGGTTTGAGGAATGGGGTCAGGTGCGTGGGAGGAGACTCCTGCATCCAAAATTCCCTCAAGAACCTCCCAGATCTGCTTCTTACAATCTCCCTCCTCATTCTCCTTCCACAACCAAAACAAGCATTTGTGGTAATCATGTGACCCTCAACACACAGAGGATCTGAATTCACACCGGGCAGGAGAAAATGGTGGTTGTACCCTCACCCCAAACTGTAGGTACAAGCCAGAGTAGGGAGGAGGTGGAACAGAGAAGAGAAGTGAAGAGGAGGGAGAGGAAGGCGAAAGACTGAAAAATAATGAAAGGAAGGAGGGGGGAGAGGCAGAATAAAAAAGATAAATTCCTTTACACAGCTACTTGGTGAGAAATTGGAATTCAATAGAGAAGGCAGATTCAAAAGCCGCATCACAAAGAGTCAACTGGAAATGTAAAATACCCTTGTTTCCTCTAAAACGTGTTATTTATTGCTCTGTGGCTCTGCTGATGTGTGCTGAGTCCATTCACAGATAAGCAGGGTACATCTGCATGATTTAAATGTCACTCTGATCTTGTGAATAATAAACTGTGTGAACTCATCCCAGAGGTTCTGAATCACTTCCGCTAGAAACCTTTACTTCATGAGCTCAGCCTCCACTCAAGAGGTTGAAATTCTAGGTGCCTGTGACTTCCTGTTGCTCTGTGTCATAACTCTAAGAAGGACAAAGCAAAGCATGTTCCCTTCAGCAGCTTTCAAACACCTCCATTCCGTGGGGGCCACCTCATCATATTAAGTAAGTTAGACCTGAGTAATGTTCCATGTTTGAATAAATCATAATCTGTTTATCCCTTCGTGTATTGATGGACATTTGACTTATTTCCAATTTGGGGCTATTATAAACAAAGTTGCTATGAACATTTGTGTACAAACCATTTTGATGATGTGTGTTTTCATCTCTCTTGAGAAAAAGATATCTAAGTGCGGAAATGCAAGATCATGAGGTTGGGGTACTTTTAACATCATAAGAAAGTGTCAAGTTGTTCTCCAAAGTACAAATGCATCATTGTACATTCCCACCAACTGTGTGCTTGTTTCTCTATATTCTCTCCATATTTACTTTAACTTTTTCGTTAGTCATTCTAATGGGTGTGCAGTAGTATTTCACTGTAGTTTTAATTTACATTTCCAATTTGTAACTTGATTGCTAATGACAGAGTACATTTCATTTGTATATTTGTCATCCCTATATATTCTTTGGTGAAATGTCTGTTCAAATACTTTTCCCATTTTTTTAATTGGGTTGTCTTTTTATTATTGATTTATATAAATTTTATATATTTTGGAAATAATCCCTTTGTCAGATATATGTATTGTGAATATTTTATGTCTATATATTTCCTTTTTAAATATTTATTATGTAATAAGACTTACAGAAAAGTTGCAAAAATAGTCCAAAAATTTTCCATATACCCTTCACCCGGGACCCATAAATGTTATTTTACCAATCACCATGTCAAATTTTTCTCTCTCTCACACACACACACACACACACACACACACACACATACTAATCCTTTTTTCTGAACCATTTGACACTAAGTAACAGAGATGTTACTTCTTTATTTCATACTTCAGTGTTTTCTAAATACAAAAACATCCTCTTAATCACAGTACAGTTATCAAGATCAGTAAATTAACAGTGACACACAACTATTATTAACACAATTATTATTAAACTACAGTCTTGTTCAGAGTTCATTGGTGGTTTTATGACATCCTTGACAGAAAAATTGCTGGAGTCAAGGATCCAAACCAAAATCACGTTGCCTTTAGTTGTCATTTATTGTTAGACTTCTTTAATCCGAAACAGTCCCTCGGTCTCCTTGCCTATCTTCCCATCTGTCAGTCTATATGTTATCGAAGAGCATATACAATTAATTTTGTAGACTATCCTCTTCATTTTCTTGATGGTGTCTCTTGATTAGAAGAAACGTTTTGGTGAAGTATAATTTATTGTGTTTTTTATGGTTAGTAACTTTTGGTCTTGTCTAAAAAAATTTTGCTTACTGCACGATCATGAGGAAAATATTCTGTTTTTTTGTTTCTATGCATCTGATTGCAGCTTTCATATGTAGGTCTATGATCCATCTCAAATTAAGTTTCCTGTGTAAAGTGAAATAGGAATTGAGATTTGTTTTATTCATACATATCCTGATTTTTTCACTACATTTCTTAAAAATGAATTTCTTTTCCACACTGAATTGCCTTGATACCTTTATCAAAAAATCAGTTGTATACACACACACACACACACACACACATACATACACATATATGGGCTTTGAGACTGCATGAAATCTATAGATTAATATGAGGGGAAATCTTTAAATTATTGAGATTTCATAAACATATGCCATGACATGGTATATATTTACATTTATTTAGTAATTTTTCTTAGCAATGTTTTATAAGTCTTACACATAGAATAAAGAATTATGTCTATGATGTGATTGTGAATAATACTTTAAAAAATTTCATTTTCTATTGTTTTTTGCTAGATTAGATAGAAGTACAGTTGAGTTTTGTATATTAACTTTGTGTCCTGCAGTCTTATTAAATTCACTTATTAGTTCTAATATTTTTGTAAATTGGATTTTCTGCGTACACAGTCATGCTGTCTTTGAGTAATGGCAGTTACATTCTCCTCATCTTCATGCCACATTCTGTTTTTTAGCATTGTGCTGGCTAGGACTTTCAATAGACGCTGAAAGTGAATACCCTTGCTTTGTTCCTGATCTCTTCAAATTTAAGTGTGATTTTATCTGTAAGCTTTTCTAACTTCTAACTGTAAGCTTTTCTAAGATGACTTTTATCGACTCGAGGAAGTTTCCTCTTATTCCTAATTTTCTGAGAGTTTTGTGTTTTATTTTGTTTTTTACCATGAATGAGTGTTGGATTTTGTGACAGAGACCATCTGGCCTGAAAGCCTAGAATACTTACTATCCAGTTAGTATTTAAGAAAAATTTTCTGATCCTCTTCTCCAGATAAAAATATAAAAGATATCCCTATATCAGTTTGGATCTAATTAAGAGGCAGAAACCACACAATAATTTAGACAGGAAGAGATTACTATAAAGATCATTAAACTATGATCAAAGGGTAACCATGAGATATTAGAGAATCTACATGACACCCCAGGGCTGAAGGGGAGTAACCAAGGAAAGACAAACTTGGAGTGGAACCCCTCCTCCCCAAGGCTAGAATTTGGACCTTGTTGGATCTGGCATAACTGCAGGGCAATGGGTGGCAGAGAAGGTCGCTGGTTTGCATAGGCCTGAGCTGATCTCGAGCTGTTGGACCAGCAGGAAGCAACTTGCAGAAGGTAGATGGGATAAGCCACACAGGTGTGCAAAGAAATTGCGGGCACTGGTGTGAGGAGGAGACCTAGAAACTCTGATGCTTGTGTCAGAGGGTTGCGGCACCAAAAGTCCCAGGAGACAAATCTGGGGGGTGAGGGCGTAAGTAAGCAGATGGAGTTGGAGCACCAGTACAGGCAGGATGGGCTGTGGGACTGGGTGTCCATGCTGAGAGAGCTGCAGGAAGGCAACCACCCTGGAGGACTGGGGCTGAGACATCGGGAGCCGTGTGGTTTAGGCATAAGTCGGGGTGGGGGTGGGGATGGGGAAGAGACCGCTGGTCATTCTCACGTCCTCTCTGCTGACCAGTGGTGCAGCTGCCAGAAGTGGCAGAAGAGTCCCTTCCTGCTTCCTCTACGGAGTCAGCTTAACATCTTGCATTCTGCACAAAACAAATGCCTAATATTACACTGAGAAGCAGGTAATACTGGGGAGCTGAGAGCTAATGAACTAGTAAATGACATAGCATGGTTGAAGAATCCTGAACAATGGTGGGGGTATCCTGGACAATCATGTATTTGTCCACTCAATGGTCTATTAGAGGATCTTGGAATAAGAGAAGTACGTGGCTTTAAAATTTTTTTAATGATGAAGAACCTGAGTTCCACATTAATTCTCAAAGTTTCAAAGATTTTAAGTAAAATTCTTGACTATATGTCAGAACAAGTCCAGTGGTATTAAAAAGTTAATATTAAGTATAAAAACATGTAAAACCATCAAAAAAAGGAGTACCGCAACATATATGTAGTGGAATTATGCATTCTAGGATTTCAGTGAATTGAATGAATCTCGGAAATGTTTTATAAGTCTATAAAATAAATATTATAACTCAAAGGCAAGCCAACTGTGAGAAATATTTTCATCAAATAAACCAGAGAGAAGTTTCTCTCAGTATTGCACAAAAAGCTCATAAAAATTGGAAGGAAAGCACCAACTTTAATGTAAATGGGCCAAGAACATGAATTGATAATTCACCAAGAGGAAACAGAAGTAATAAACTGACATGAGAAAATGTTCAACTTTACTACATCTTACTGCGATGCAAGTTAAAACAATAATAGGGTAGAGTTTATGCATGAAATTTGAAAAATAGAATACGGGTGAAAAAATGGTGGAACTGGTAAATGATTTTTAGCAACAGAAATTGCTAAAACTTCGCTTGGCTTCAGATGTTTACATCTCTGGAGTAATCCTACTTCTGGGAACAGAAGGAAATAATTACCAAAAATAGGAAAAGATTCTATGCATGTGCTCATGGCCATCATTTAAGACTGAAAAATGGGAAATAATTTAAATGTACATAAAAAGATCAGTAAGTGTGTAAATCATTCTATTGATTATGTAATTCATTTGGCCATGATCATGGCCAGTGATAAACGGTTTG
The DNA here is from genome assembly GCF_001704415.2 of Capra hircus. Classification (NCBI taxonomy): domain Eukaryota; kingdom Metazoa; phylum Chordata; class Mammalia; order Artiodactyla; family Bovidae; genus Capra; species Capra hircus. The sequence goes on from NC_030818.1 coordinate 3,519,091, forward strand.
GCCATGACCAGAAAAGCATTGGAAACTAAATAGCAAGCTAGGCTATTCCTCAAGATAATTAAAAGTAGGATAACGAAATAGTATTTACACGTTGTTATGACTGTAACAGAGAACATGTGCATGTGAAGAAAAACTAGAACATAACAAAATGTAGAACTGATTTATTAAATTGATCTTTAAAGTTTATTGTAATATGATTGGGCAACACTTATCTTTTCGGCTGTGCCACTGCTTTTGCCCAGGCTCTCTGTAGTTGTGGTGAGCAAGGGCCACTCTTCATCATGATGCACAGGCCTCTCACTGCAGCGGCTGCTCTCATTGCAGAGCGCGGGCTCGTGGGCTTCAGTAGTTGCCACGTAGACTCAGTAGTTGCAGCTCCTGGGGTCTAGAGCACAGGCTCAGTAGCTGTGGTGCACGGGCTTAGTTGCTCTGCAGGACCCTCCCGACCAGGGATAGAACCTATGTTCCCTGCATCGGCAGGTGGATTCTTTACCACTGGGCCACCAGCGAAGTTTGGTTGTGGAATATTTTTTTTTTAATGTGGTAACCAAAATGAAAATAATCCATGTAGGTTTACATGAGAAGCTCTAAGCAAACCTCACCTCTTTCCTAGAATGCTCAAACTACCGCACAATTGTACTCATCTCACACGCTAGTAAAGTAATGCTCAAAATTCTCCAAGCCAGGCTTCAGCAATATGTGAACCGTGAACTTCCTGATGTTCAAGCTGGTTTTAGAAAAGGCAGAGGAACCAGAGATCAAATTGCCAACATCCACTGGATCACCAAAAAAGCAAGAGAATTCCAGAAAAACATCTTATCTCTGCTTTATTGACTATGCCAAAGCCTTTGACTGTGTGGATCACAATAAACTACAGAAAAGTCTGAAAGAGATGGGAATCCCAGACCACCTGACCTGCCTCTTGAGAAACCTATATGCAGGTCAGGAAGCAACAGTTAGAACTGGACATGGAACAACAGACTGGTTCCAAATAGGGAAAAGAGTACATCGAGGCTGTATATTGTCACCCTGCTTATTTAACTTATATGCAGAGTACATCATGAGAAACGCTGGACTGGAAGAAATACAAGCTGGAATCAAGATTGCCAGGAGAAATATCAATCACCTCAGATATGCAGGTGACACCACCCTTATGGCAGAAAGTGAAGAGGAACTCAAAAGCCTCTTGATGAAAGTGAAAGAGGAGAGGGAAAAAGTTGGCCTAAAGCTCAACATTCAGAAAACGAAGATCATGGCATCTGGTCCCATCACTTCATGGGAAATAGATGGGGAAACAGTGGAAACAGTGTCAGACTTTATTCTGAGGGGGCTCCAAAATCACTGCAGATGGTGATTGCAGCCATGAAATGAAAAGACACTTACTCCTTGGAAGGAAAGTTATGACCAACCTAGATAGCATATTCAAAAGCAGAAACATTACTTTGCCAACAAAGGTCCATCTAGTCAAGGCTATGGTTTTTCCAGTGGTTATGTATGGATGTGAGAGTTGGGTTGTAAAGAAAGCTGAGTGCCGAAGAATTGATGCTTTTGAACTGTGGTGTTGGAGAAGACTCTTGAGAGTCCCTTGGACTGCAAGGAAATCCAACCAGTCCATCCTAAAGGAGATCAGTCCTGGGTGTTCATTGGAAGGACTGATGTTGAAGCTGAAACTGCAATACTTTGGCCACCTCATGCGAAGAGTTGACTCATTGGTAAAGACCCTGATGCTGAGAGGGATCAGGGGCAGGAGAAGGGGACAACAGAGGATGAGATGGCTGGATGGCATCACCAACTCGATGTGCATGAGTTTGGGTGGACTCCGGGAGTCGGTGATGGACAGGGCAGCCTGGTGTGCTGTGATTCATGGGGTCACAAAGAGTTGGACATGACTGAGCAACTGAACTGAACTGAACTTCTCTATTAAGTCAGCATTCTCCTTAACTTTTGCTAATTCTGTAGAAACACGTCATCCTGAGGCTTCGCATCATATTAAATGAGGTCTGCTAAGACATGTCTCCTGTTCTGTACTGGGACAGCTGATTTTTTAGGACCCTGATGCAGAACATTATCCTTGTTCCTGTTACTATCTTTTTCTTGGTCTGTATTTTCAGCCCATCACTGAAAGCTCTCAAGCATTTTTTGGATCCGGATTTTACACCCCTTATTTGCCATATTTCCTGAAAGCATGTTAGCCATACACTCCATCTATAATGAAATGTACAGGACACTCCCAGGCCCTGATGAGAATGTGGTCCTGAGCAGTACTGAGCCCCAGGGTGACTCACATCTATTAATGAGCGCCTGTGATGGCATTCATGCTGCAGTCCACTCGAGCAGCCTTGCATTCGGTACACATTTGTCAGCTTTTACAATCGCAAAGGTAATTGGCCTTCCATTTGGGTGGAACAGGAGGGTTTTAGTCTTAGAGAAACACTCAAGTGATTTTCCCAGGCCAGGACCAGGTGTGGCTGCAATGGGGGCCAAGTTTGCCCTCAGTATCGAGTGTCTGTCATCCGGCCCTGGCCCCCTCTGATAGTACCCGCCACCCCCGCGCCCCACCCCCCCACCGTGATATCTACACCATGCCACCCTCACTGGTTTCCAGCATCATCGAATGCTCTCCTCAATCTGATCAGAACTTTTAATTTGATTCTTTATCCACCACATTCTAGCACCTGGAGTTACTGGCATTTTAAAAAGAACCAAAGTTCGAAAATAAAAGGATGAAATTCTGAGAGTGGACTTGCAGGCATTGGTAGTCAGACACAGGAGATTTGTACAGAGTGAGAAGGCTCCCACCCACATAGGCCTTTTCGGCAGCCCCTACCTGTCCACTGCCTGCAAGGCTGACCTGAAGGGGGCGACTCCCAGGACAAAGTAACTTAGATCCACAGTACCATGGACCTCCTTGGGCTCTTAATGACATTCGAATAGAATTCATAACTCCACATTTCATTATTTTCCTTCTGTTCTTCCAACTGCCAGGTAGGTGAGGGAAACAGAGGTCGTCTTCATGGTCAAGAAGGAAGCAGGCAAAGTGGGCCTTAAAAACTAAACACAATTGCCTCTCCCTGCCTCAGGCATTTTTCCCCCTGATGATTTTACACTGATTAGGAGAATTTTTGCTGGGGAAACTGATGCATCATTGCCTCTCCTGTGAACCTTGTCTGCCTCTGCGTAAGTATTTTATTTCCCAAAAGCCACTCCTACAAATTGCCTTATCATTCACCAAGGATCTAGGCCATCTGCCAGGGCTGGCTGACACCTTCCCCTTACTGATAAGTGGGCTTATCTGTTTGCGTTTCTACTTCTAATCTGCTAGTGTGGTTTATCTGCTTATCAGATTGTGTGTTCTTTGACATAATGGACACCATATGGCCCTCAGCAGAAGCGGCTGCCTTGTTGCCCACTTTTGGGCACAAATTATGTGCCTTTCAACACCAGTCTGTAATTATCAGGTTCCCAGGATGTCTGAAGTGTTTGGACTGGGCAGATTTTACATAATTAGAATAGCAAAAATTTAGTTCCTCTTCCCAGTGTTTTAAAATGAAAGTACATCATACGCACACAGAATGAATAACAAATTGTACATATGCAGAGTAAAACTGAAGACCTATGGCTTCAAGCAACATCACTGAATCTTAATATTGGTTGAGAAAAAAAAATCCCAGAAGACTATATAGACTGTAATCACACCATTTCTAAATTTTAAAACAATTAAAACTAAATATCACTGTTGTTCAGTTGCTGAGTTGTGTCCAAGAGTCTTTGCTACCCCTTGGACTGCAGCACACCAGGCCTCCCTGTCTTTCACTATCTCCTGGAGTTTGCTCAAACTCATGTCCATTGAGTCAGTGATATCATCCAACCATCTCATCCTCTGTTGCCCCCTTCTCTTCCTGCCCTCAATCTTTCCCAGTATCTGGGTCTTTTCCATATCACTGGGGAGTCCCCTAAGCCACACTTATCCAGGCTCATGTTCTAACTCAATCCTTCTGGGCATGACTAGTATTTATCCTTTCATTTCTCTGGCACTGAAATCACAGGTGAACAGAACTGGTCTCCTAGCTTCCCTGGGGCCAGCCTTCCTCAGCTCCCAAAGCCTGAGTGCCACCCTTTCCCCCACAGACCCCTCCTCTTTGCTTTAGTGAGTCCTGACTGAGACTGAAACAACATAGGGTCCACCCGGGCTCCCCTCCTCCCAATCTCACGTGCCGCATCAGAATAAAGAAGTAGCGTCTTCTCCATCATGCCCTTTGCACCGTGGTCTTCCTCTTCTGGCACAAGGCTTTGGGTTTCTGATGATCCCTATGCTGGGTCTCCAGATCCCATGGACCTGTGAGGACATGCCACTGGCTCATCGGGGGTTGCCTGGTGCTGATTGTGTCGTGCCTCTTGACAAAGGTGCCATCCATACACACCATCTTGTACCTCAGATGAAGCTTAAGCAATAGGACAGATCCTCAGTGTGTCTTTGGCCAAATCTGGACCCTCTATCCTGGCAGCCAAAGATCTTGCTCCTAGACGTCTTTCCAGGCAAATTCACAGAGACATTTTCTGTGGGCTCTTTCTGCTCATTCCCAGCCTCAGTTCATCTGTTTCCATCTTTCAGCTGCCAAAAGTTCTTCAGTAATAATTACCGACACCCACATAATGCCCTATTGTCCAATTATGTGCTCAGTCCTATAGTAGATGGCCTACTTTATTTCATCAGATTCAGTGCACTTCTCCAGCTTATCATCAATTTTGTAAGATCTTGTTTTCCCCTTCAGATCTTAGAAATGGTCTGCATTTCAAAAACAAAGTTCAAATGGATTTTTCATATTATGCCTCAAAAATTGTCTCCTGATAGCTACTACTACTACTACTTTCTCCAAAATCAGCATTCAAGATTCTTTAAAAGCTCTAAAATATTTCTGGGCCACAGAGGATAACCACCTGCTTCCTGTCTTCCCTGAGGACAAGCCAACAGGAAACAGCTCTTACTTGTATGGTAAATCACAGGGATTAGAAGAAATGCAGCATTTCTCAATAATAAGGACTATAAAAAAAAAAATTGCCCAGGGTAAATGATGTATGTTAGAGACTCTGTGGGCTAAGGAGACCATGGTCTCATGAATTGTTTTTTCTTCTCTTGTGGTAAATTCAATTCCAAGAGCCCAAATGACCAAACAAAAACTCTCTTCTCCATCTTCTGTGGCTTCGACTTTGTTTTATTGATTCACCATTTCCATTCATTTGTTTTCCTATAACCAGAATCCTTTGAATCTGAACAATTTAGCCTGACTTTTCAAGGAAGTTTTTTTTCCTCTAGGCTTTGTGTCCCTTCTGTAAGATAAATGTGTGTACATATGTCTAATTCGTTATTTCTCCAGTGAATGGGATACACTTCATATCTCCCTTCAAATCTGCATGAACTTGAAAGCTTGTCCTCTGAAAACAGTTTGCTCCATGAATAGACAGTTTGACAGGTATGTTCAGGAAATGCCAGGTGCCAGTTCAAGTCCTCAGAGAAGCCTCTGGTTTTCAGGCTCCTGGGGGGGATCTGCTCCTTCAGAGTTTCTTCCTGTAAGGGTGTTAATTTATGGGAACCTGGAACCCAGAGGCTTCTTGTCCCAGACAAGAAAGCTGGACTCCTCCTGGGACCTGTTCATCCAGAACCGGAGAGTGAACAGGAGGTGAGATTAGGTCTTTAGCCTTAATATGTGTGTGTCAGATACATGCCTTCTGTGGAGAAAGTGAGTTTGCAGAAATGTATAAAGTTTTTTTCTTCAAAAAGAGTTTAGGCACCTTTGGCCTCCATAGTGGGCAATGAATACCAGCTGGATTAATAGGTTTTAATTTTTAGTTCCAGGAATCTGTGTTGTCTGGTGTGATAGAAGGAAACCCAAAACTCTGCAAGGAGAATACACCATATTCCCAAGAGAAATTTGTTTCTAAAACTCTCCCTCCTAAGATTGTAAATGAGTTTAAGGGTATATATATTCCCACCTTTAAACTTCAAACTCCCAGATCTCTGCTGCGTCCTCATGCGGTGTGAATTACACTACCAGTTTTAAAACAAAATCCCAGGAAGGAGTCCAAGGAGGCTGTTCGAGAAGTCCAGATTTGACAGACGGACTTTGCTGCTTGCTTGCTCCTGGCTCGCCCCTCTCGTCTCGGAGGGCAGGCTTCAAGCGGCTTCGGCTTCTTCCGGGACCGCCTTTGAGGCTCCAGAGCCTCACCTGACTTTCGCAGAGAGAGGGAGGCAACCAGCTCCTTCCGTTGCCCGCAGAGGAGGGTCCGGGGGCTGGAGCGTGTGGGAGCGAGCAAGGCAGGCGCTGCTGTCCAGAGCGAAGAGGAGACGCTCCTCCAGGCACAGGCGCGCCGCGGAGAGCTCAAACTTTGGTGGGGTAAGGAATTTAGGGGCTCTTGAGCTGATGGTTCTTGGGGCGCTGGGAGGTGCGCGGGGGACCAGACTCCAGCATGAAAGTGGATTAAAGATATGCGCTCAAGGGACTAGGGTCGCGAGGCCCTCTGGTGGGCGCGGCGCTGTCCGCAGCCCCCGGTTCTGAAACAGGGGAGAAAGGGACAGAAGCAAGGGCCAGCTCTGTTCCCATCCAGGCACACACATCCTTTCAGCAGCAATCAAAGGACTAGAGGCCGTCCCTGTTTCCTAAATCTATCGCACCCCCGTCTACTCACGTCCCGCAGCCGCCGGGCTGGGCCAAGTCAGGCTGAGCCGTCGAGGCTGGAGGCAGAAGAAGCTGGGCTCCTTCAACAGAAGGATGCACCTGGCACCACCCCCAAGACACCTCCCCGAGATCCCGGGTGCCCGGACGCCCCGCCTTCCCGGCCGCCTCTTTCCCCGGGGTCCAGATCGGGGTCCCGCGCAGAGTCTCCCCGAGTGTGCGCGGCTCCTAAGGAAGTTGTGACCACGACTTGGAGGGAGCAGGAGCCAAGGGGAACGCGGACGGGGGTCGGGGGACTGCCTCCGCTGGACCCTACTCAGCCTTGAGGATCCGGAGACAGGTGGGCTGAGGAAGAGGCAAAGAATTAAAATTCTCTGGGGGAGTGAGCAGTCACTTTTGTTTTTTAATGATAAAATCATAATCCGAGATCTTGGCTGCTCCTGCCTTAGGGGCTTAGCGTTCAGGAGCAAGAAGGGGCGGGGTGGGGGCCCCTCTGATTCTTAGCAATCCCCTAAGCGGATAATCACACGGGCTCTCTGTCCTCGTCCTCAGACTTTTCTCCCCAGCTCAGCCGCCGCCCCCATTCATTCCCAGTCCTCCAGGGGCGCGGCCACCAATCCCTTGCGCTCCAGCCTTCCCGGGCAAGGGCTGGATGACTGGAGGAAGGAAGGGCCGATTCATTCTCCTCTCCGTGTAATCCCCCAATTCACAGCTACCTTATTTTATGCTGTTGTTGAGACTTTAAACGTTGTCATTCTGAAGTGGGTATCCCTAGTTAGACGCAGGATGTGGCCGAGGATGACGGGGGCAGCAGCAAAGAAAACCCTGAGCCCGGGTCTGTGGTCTCCGCGGCGGTGGACCCGGTGCCCGGGACAGGCAGTTCGCTCGCTCAGGGCTCCCTGCGAGGGGTTCCGCCTGCACAACTCCTCATCTGGACACCCGACAGCATGATAGTGGGCGCTCCTCTCCAGATCTTCCAGAGGGGCGAAGCTGGGGCGGCACCTTCCCTGGTACCTCCAACTCTGGGGCAGTAGCTCCAGACCTGGATTCAGGCTGTCTCCGGGAGAGTTCAGTCTCTCCGGACCTGTCCTCCAGCCTGCCAACCTGCACACCCACGCGCGCACACACACTTTCATTCATAAAAATTCGCAACTGATATCGTTGTCTACGCATGGGGTGACATACTTAAGTGATAAATCACTGGATGGGGGGCTGGAAAGTCAGGCCGGGGGAAGGGAGGAGAACGCTGTCACAGCCACTAGCTCTAAGCATGTACGCCCAAGTTTCGGATTTTTAAAAATTCTGCTGGGTCAGGGAAGCGCGTTAGGATTTCACTGAACTAGTGGGAGAATTAAAGGACGTGGCGCCTCTGTTCCGTCATAAATGGGGCCCTCGATGGGCGCTGGATGACAGGAGAGAGTCACTGGATGCTCTCCGGGTGACCACTTCTGCAAGGTCTCAGTCACTTTAGCACGAACTTTGGCCAGGACTGCTTGTGCCTCTTGCCTTTGATGCTCCTGTGCTTAATGCGTTTCCTGTCCTCATTCACTATCTGCCCGCGGTTGCAGCGTCTTGTCAATAATGGGGTTGCCATGACGACCAATTTCCCATCGCCATGGTACCCTGGAGGTAAACAGTTGGAAGCTGCAGAGGTTCCTGAGTAGTAGCTCCCCCAGATCCTGCACAGCCTGAGGGTTTCCTGCAGTTGTGAAAGAGGGATGGCAATGATCGGGTACTGCCGGCGCTCACTCTTCCCCTCCCCACCCACCACGCACTGCCTGGCCGCCTGTTCACCTGAAACCCTTTCTAATCCCTGTGGCCTCCAGGTTGGGATGGGTCAAGTTTCCATTTCCATCCTCCAACTGTTACAATGAGCCTGGGGGAAAATGGTTTTCGCTCTGACCTGACTCATGTCTGCTGCTCACTGACTGCTCCTGAGTACAAATGGCAAGACTAAGCCCTGTGGGAGACAGAATTAACTACACTAACACAGCCCCTGGTCTCCGCACACCCCGCTGCAGAGACGGCCTCCTCTCGGGACTGAAATACCGGCGATAGTGTCCGGAGAGTACAGAGGTGGGGATGACAGACCACCGCCACCCCTTCACTCAGGGGAGGACATATTGGAGTTGAAACTAAGGAATTTCAACTGAGGAGCAAGAGGGAAAAAGGTCTCTAGGCAGAGGGACTAGCAGGAGCAAAGACGTGAATTTCCTCCGCACAGGCTAGCCCCGCGGTAGCACAGAGACTCATATTAATCAGATGGGCGGGGCGGCGCGCAGCCGTTAGCTCACGACAATTCTCGCGAGATCCTGAGCGCGAGGCCCAGAGCATGTTGGTCAGAGGGCCTGCTCGCTTCTCAACGGTCGCCCTCACAGTGGTCATCATGGCGGAGGGTGCTGAGGGAGGTGGATGGCAGCCTTCTCCCCAGGACCCTCCAGGTCCTCTAGCCTTGGGGCCAGTGGGTGAGCTGGGGGTCCCAGGACAGGCTGAGGGCTGTGTCCTCGGTAGCTCCAGAGCCCCCGGCCCAGCTGCCCTGGGAACCTCTCCCCCTTCTAATGGCGGAGGTGGTCTTCACAGGTCCGAGTCTGTGGAGGCCTCAGCAAATGGAGTGTGTGGACACTGCCATTCAGGTACCAGCTTCAGTCTCTCCCTTCAAGTTTCAAAACTGGGAACAGCATAGATCGGTTGTCAATTCCTAGTAAGTGGCTGGAGGTGCGGGTTAAGTTCAAGGACCTTGCACATGGTTACTTCAGGTCCACCTCTGTGGGTGGGGCTCTTCTCAACCAAGGGCAGTTGTCAGGAGCTGGGAACTGACCTGATGAGTATTTGCTAGAATGGGTATTCCTGTTGATCCCATATAAATGCTTCTCTCCAGGTTAAACGACAAGCTGAGGGCTGGCTGGGTTCCGGTCACCCAGTGGTGATGGCTGAGCAGGGTCTGGGGACCTGGTCCTCCTGGTTGCTGGCAGGAGGACCAAGACTGGGTGCTGGAGGGACCCTCCTGGGCAGGGTGAAGGGCACCAGCAGAGACACACACCCCACCCCGCCTTCGCCAGGGCCGAGGCATCAGAGGGAGAGAACTGAGTCTTGGGACCTTGCGCTTCCTTTTCAGAGCAGAGAATAACATTTGTTGTTCGGCCGCTAAGTCGTGTCAGACTATTTGTGCTTTACTACTTTCTTTGGTGGATTTGGTGGAGGTTTACAGGAGCCTTGTGACCTGACCATGACCTGACCTCTGGAACAAAGAATGTGACCCCAAGAAGTTTGCAACAAGTCACCACACCCGTCCATCACCTTTCCTAGAAAAAGGCTTTACTGAAAGCTTTTAGAGCCCTGCAATAAACCTTTCTCTGCTCCAAACTGCAACATTTTAGTTTTGATATTACTTGGCCTCCTGTGTTTCTGGCACACAAACTTGCATTCAGTAATAGATTCAGAACGTCTCAGCAGCTTAGTGTATTGCCTATGCAATGTCTGCTGTTCCAAGGCTTGGTGGAGTTGGGGGCCAGGGTTCCATCAATGGGGGACTCTGCTGGCCAGAGCCTGCCACTCTGTCCTCAGCTGCTCTGGAAGGGGGACTGAGAAGTAAAAGCCAGTGCAACTGGCTTTGGTGAGCATTCTATGCCAGTAAGTGGGATGAGAAAACTCATACCACCTTTAAGGAAAGGGTGAGTGGTTTGGTTTAAATGGGGCATCAGTTTTAAGATAATATGATCAAGGTTACAAAATATCTTTAATGTCATGCCAAGGCTACATGCTGGAGAAAATAGGCCACATCTAAAAGTTTCTGATTGACGTGATTAGAACTACTGTGTGGGAATTCCCTAGTGGTCCAGTGGTTAGGACTCTGCGCTTCCACAGCAAGGGGCATGGGTAGATTTGTTTCGACAGTCCTGGAGAGAGGGACAAGAGCCTGGACAAAGGTGGGAGCAGAACTCAAGAAGCCAGGAGCTGCTTCTGATTGTTCACTGTTACACCCCTACTGCCTGGTATGGTCCTGGCACATGGTTAGGGTTCAAGCCATTTCTGAGTTAGAGAATGGAAGAATGGAAGGCAACAGAGGGGACAGATAACCTAGAGGACTTGGTGTCGGTAGATCTAGGCAAGTGAGGGAGAGAGAGGTCTGGAAGCTTATGCCAGTCTTAGCTGGGGGATTAGCAGGCTCCAGTGGGAGGGTGCCATTCAGGTCAGTTTTGTATCAGCTCTTCCCTGGATATGCTGCGTCCTCTCTCGCATGGCCCACAGCCTGGCCCTCATCTCATCCCCAAATCACTTCTTTTGTCCTGTCTTATTTATTTACTTTTGGCTTGGCATGCAGATCCTAGTTCCCCTACCAGGGATTTGGAAGCATGGCATCTCAACTACTGGACCACCAAAGGAGTCTCTCTTTTGTTATTCTATGAGGAATTTCACACATCCCATCTTGTATTAGAATAATCTACTGTAGGAGTTAAACCCAAACAGACTTGCTCCCCAGTGCTGCCACCATTGTTAACAATAACTGTTGTTAGCCATTCTGAGCCCAAGGTTCTTCATGTGCAAATTGGTAGCAGGAGTTACACTATCTGCCTCATTGGCTTGTTGGAGAAGAAATGAGGCAATTGGAGTGAATTTCTCAGCACAGTGCCTGGTATGGCAAGTGCACAAAGTTGGATACGACCATTTTATAATTTACTATAATGACAGTGTACTACTTTTATAATCATATCCCAAAAGTTAATTAAGGGGAAATAACACACTTTACTTCCTGTGCTTGCAGCTAGTCTTGGAAATGGGTCCTTGGGGAAAGAAGGGAGGTGCTTTGCCTGGCCTTGATGACTGTGAGTGTGTGTGTGTGAGTGTGTGTGTATTTGTGTGTGTTGGGAGGAGCAGACATAATTCTGCAGAGAACATCTATAAGGCTGGCTACAGAGATCTGGGTTCACTGGCTCTAGGAACATCTAGAAAGTAGTTTCATCCTCTTGGAATCTCAGCCTGAGCAGCTGAATCTTATTGCAAAGTAGTCATTTAGAAACTGAGTGCACTTAAAGCTCAGGAAACCAGAGTCCCATGAATTTTGAATCATCTCTGCTGAAAACCAAGACACTTTCCAGGCATGTGGCAAGCCTCTGTTTGGTGGTTGAGTAACAGAACTAACAACATTGTTACAATTTCAGTGCATTCTCTTTCACCCTAAATCTCTTCCTGTTTGGGGACAATGTTAGCTTTTTTTCTCAGTCAGGAATTGAAAATCTACAGCTGGTATGTGCAAGCTTCCCTTTGGTTGGGTTGTAGAAATGTGTAGAGTTCAGAAGCAGGAGAACTCCACCTTCTGCGGGTTACAGTTTAACACTTTCAACACTCCAAAAGGAAATCCTGCACCCATTATCAGACATTTTCTTTTCTAACTCCCTTCCCATCCTTGTCCCTGGCAGCCACTAATCTATTTTCTATTTCTATGGATTTGCCTATTCTGGACATTTCATACAAATTGAATTATATGATATGTGGCATTTTGTGTCTGGCTTGCTTACTTAGCATAATGTTTTCAAGGTTCAACCATGTTGTGGCAGGTATCAGTATTTTATCCTTTTTAATTGCCAAATAAAATTCCACCTGAATAACATTATGTAGATAGACCATATTTTTTTTTAATCTAGTTATCAGTTGATAGACATGTAGGTTGTTTCCATTTGGGGACTATTATGAATAATTCAGCTATGAACATTGAAATACAAGTTGTGCGGACATATATTTTCATTAGGTATCTGCCTGTGAGTAGAATTCCCGGGTCTTATGGTGACTGTTTTCAGCATTTTGAGGAACTGCCCAGTTGTTTTCCAAAGTGGCTACACCATTTACAGCATTCCTACTAGCTGCGTGTGAAGACTCCAGCTTCTCCACATCCTTACCAACACTTGTTATTGTCTGTTTATTTCTTAATTATAGCCCTTACAGGCAGTGTGGCGTGATATCATGATTTTGACTTACATTTCTCCATAACTATATATATTAAGCATTTCTTCATGTGCTTGTTGAATTATTTGTGTATCTCCTTAGAGAAATATGTATTCAAGTCCTTTGCCCATTATTTAATTGGGTTACTTGTCTTTTTATTATTGAGTTGTAATAGGTCTTTACATATTTTGGGTACAAGGCCCTTACCAATATATAATTTTAAATTATTTTTTCCATTCTGTGGGTTGCCTTTTTACTTCTTGATGGTATCATTTGATGCACAAAGGTTTTATTTATTTTTTATGAAGCCCAACCTTTTTTTTTTTAGTCCATTATACTTTTGATGTCGTATCTAAGGAACCACTGTCTAACCCAAGGTCATGAAGATTTACTCCTCTGTCTTCCTCTAGAAACTTACGGTTTTAGCTCTTATTTTTAAGTCTATGACCTATTTTGAGTTAATTTTTATGAATGGTATGTATTCTTTTACATACCAGCAACATTTGATGAAAATACCATTTATTCTTCCCCTCATTGAGTTATCTTGGCACCATTGTTGAAAATGAGTTGATCACAGATGCCCTTAATCAGGTTGAGGACATTTCCTTCTAGTCCTAGTTTATTGACAGTTTAACATGAAAATATGTTGGATGTTGTCAAATGCTTTTCTTGTGCCATTGAGATGAACATGTTTTTACCCTTTAACCTATTAATACGGTGTAGTGTGCATTGTTGTGCTTAGTTGCATCCAACCCTTTGTGACCCCATGGACTATAGCCTACCAGGCTCCTCTGTGCATGGGGATTCTCTAGGCAAGAATACTGGAATGGGTAGCCTATCCCTTCTCCAGGGGAACTTCCCGACCCAGGAATCGAACCCAGGTCTCCTGCATTGCAGGTGGATTCTTTATCAGCTGAGCTGCCCTGGAAGCCCAATATGATATACTAGGCTGATTAATTTTGGATGATAAGCCAACTTTGCATTCCTAGAATAAGTATCCCTTGACCGTGGTATAAGATACTTTTTTATGTATTACTAGATTTGGTTTGCTAGTATTTTGTCATTAAAATCTTTGCCTATTAATATAATTTTCATCTTCTCACATTAAGTTCTGATATTTAAGTTGTTTGTACTGTGCCATGTCCAGAGAATATTGACATTATATAGTTGCTTCCCCTTTCTGTTTCTGAAACTCTAGAATATTTTTATCTCCTCCATATAAGATAACATTCATAGAAAATAGGAGAGGACTATCAGGTACAATATTTGCACTGTAGAGTTTTGTCCCATCATGGAAATTCTGAAACAGAAGGCCCTTTAATAGTCTACTGGGTCTTGGTTTGTAACTCTGTTCCGCAGAGTTCCCAAAGGTATTCTACCTGCATTTTAAGGGTTTTTAAAAATGTATATTTAAATATTTTAAAACCCCAAATGAATAGAGATAGCATTGGTTGGTATGATGTGTTCCATACCTAACTTTACTATTTGGATATTATGGTCAAAATTAACTTCTATCCCACTTATTGTCTTTATAAAAATTATCAAACATTTAAATAGAACACTACAAGTGAATGTTTTTTGAATTGGGTTTCTGTGGAAGACTTCATCTATGTGCTATAGTCTATGTCCCATTATTAGATGAAGAAGCTAAAGTGCTGGGTCACATGCCCAAATTGAAGGCTGAGCTGAGAAGAGACTCCGGCTCTCCTTTCTCTTAGTACAGTACACATGACCACCCTTATTGTCTTTCCAATGTCATGTGTCGCAAACAAAAGATATTTTACTCAGAGGGAACTGCTTGAAAACACAAAACCGTTATCATTGAGCTCATGGTCTGCTCTGGTCCCTGTGTTTGTTCTGTGGCTGGCTCACATGTCTGAGTGATTCAGTGGCTCAGCGTTAGAGCTTTTCCCTTCTACCCTGAAGTTCTCAGATGAAATAGGAAAGAAGGGAAAGGCAATCAGAAGTGTGCTTTAGATAAAAGTTCCAAGGTGTGCAGACTTTGTGGGAGCTACTAGCTTATCTTTGGAGTTTAATTTGACAAAATGAGCCTGCCCAACCTTACAGTTACTGAGAATTAGCTGAGTGCTTTTGGCCCAGAGTGATGCTAGGTAAAAAGTTGAGTTGTGGAGGCCTGAAATGGCTGAAGCCCGGAGACAGGTTACTTTTGAGAAGATCAAAGACCCCAAGTGGTAAAAATGGTCCATCCCAACTGAAGAAAACGGAAGCCTGGGCCAAGTGTGTGCGCCCAGCAGGACTGCAGGGCTCTCCTCTGATGGGGATTCCCATCTGCTTGGCGTGGCTTTGTGTCTAGACTTAGTGTCTCACTGATCGGACCTGCCAGGCCCTGATTGAACAGGAGTGTGATCCTAGGACAGTGATCATTCACAGAGGCCTCACACCTCTCTATTGGTGCACTACATCCAGGTTTTGGAAAATGACAATGTCAGTCGACATACATGGAACCAGGACTGGTTTTCATGTTTAAGCCAGAATAAAAAAGAGGACAGGACATGGACAATATTTTTTAGTATGAGAAGTTAGTCATCACAAGTGGGGACCAAGATTTTTTTTTCAGAAGCACATTTCAATTTAAAAAATAAAGCTTTACATGTTTTAACTTCCTTTGTGGCTTACTTGCTCTCTCCCTCATAAATTCCCCTTCATTCTTAAACAGGACGTAAATGTTCAGCATGACTCATTCACAGAAGTGTTAGGAGGATCAAAGGAGTTTAATACAACTTAAGTTATCAAGAACAGTACCAGGCAAAGAGTAAATGCTAATAAATATACTGTAGTAATTATCATTGTCATCATTGCAGTTACTCACCTGAATCTTCCTCCATTTATGCCACCTGCTTTTTATTACCTACCATGAGTATATGATGAGTGTTTTGGAGGATAAAATATGTTAAGTAAAGTTTATTAACTCCTTTAAGTCTTCTGGAGTTAATAAAGGAATGAGAAAAACACAAGAATAGCTGGGCAAGTTGTGTTAGACTCCTGCCTACTTAGATGTCCAAGCTGAGAACCGTGGAGAGAGTTAGAGCTATGCGCAAAAGACATCAAATCCTTAAAGGTGCACAGCACAGTGGTTCACATGTGGTAGATGTCGAATGCTGTTAAATAAGTATGGTGATTGCTCTTCACATAAGGAATCTCCTCAGACCTCAGCGGTCCCTAAGGCAGAATTAGCCCCCCGCCATCTGCGTTGCTTCCCGTCACGCCCCTGCCTCTATTCCAGCGCCTCTCTTTCCTCCCGCTGCTGTTTACACGCCTGTCTCCTCATGTGCTTTTGTGTCTTCAAGGACAGGGACCTGTTCTCGTCATCTTCATTCTCCTCAGGGCCAGGTGCAATGTTTAGGACACTGAAAGGATCAGTAAGTGTGTCAGTGGGAAGAAAACACGTTGGATTTAGTGATGCTGTAAAAAAAAAAAGAAAGAAAGAAAGAAAGAAATTGTCTGAAACAGTGTGTCCTAAATTCCCCAGTCAAGCCCTGGAAAACACACATGGATTTGGGAGATGATCACAAACCACTCACACCTGGGATCCGCTTCAAGGTCACTCTACTAGTTGGTAGGATGTATCTTCTTCCCATGCTTAAAAATTAAAATTATATTTGTGTACTTCTAATCTCCTGCAGTGGGTGTGATAAAACAAACCACAACATGGACTTCAGGGTCAGAGAGGCCCCAACCTGCATTTCCTCATCTTCAAAATCAGCTTCACTATTACCTCTTAAGGTTCCTGAGGATGTACAAATAATGGATATGCAGGTGTCCCACACTCAGGGGACCCTGGCTGGATGGTGATTTCCATTCTCAACAGAGCCTCGGTATTACTGATTTTAATTTCATGATCTCATCTGTGAGTTCTAGAGTTTATGGGACCAAGAGATGTGAAAACACTTGGGCGGTTGGGGAATCCCTTGGATTAAATTAAATGTTTATCCTGCCTCTCCTGGGCTTCCCATGTGGCTCTAGTGGTAAAGAAACTGCCTGCCTATGCAGGAGACATAAGAGATGCGGGTTTGATCCCTGGGTCAGGAAGATCCCCTGGAGGAGGGCACGGCAACCCACGATGGTATTCTTGCCTGCAGAATCCCATGGACAGAGGAGCATGGCAGTCCATAGAGTCTCAAAGAGTCAGACACGACTGAAGTGACTTAGCATGCATGCACCTGCCTTTCCTGTTTGAGTCATACTACTGAGCAGCCAAATAGTGTCAAATTTTCTTTTTTTAAGAATATTTCAGCTAACTTATGAAGATGGAATGGTAGACTATCACCAATATGCAACTCCTAATGAATCAATGATACCAATGGCTGCTAAAATCACCCAAAGGAATATTCTTGCAAAAAAAAAAAAATATGGAACCCAAATTTAACCACATCCTGAGTACAGCTACCAGTTTACAGGAAACATTGTAAAACTGGAATTGGCAAAAATCCATACTGTAGGAAACTCAATAGTATAAGCAGTTTTGTTTTTTTCCATAAAAAGAAAGAAGAGAAATGCATAGAAACTTTAGATTTAAAAATACCAAAGAGATACATCAAGCAATCAGAATATATAGACCTTGTTTGGATCCTTATTCGTTTAAATAATTTTAAAAAGACAACCATTATGACATTTATGAAACAATTGGGGGAAAAGATCTTATGGTTTATCTTAAACTAACATTTTCCTTTAATTATGTACATTTTGCCCTGCCCTGCCCAACCTTGTTCTCCTGGATAAAGAACACAGAATTAAAAAAGAAAATTAGATTACTTCTAACCCTTGAGAGGTCTGGGTCAAGGGCCCACTTACCATGTCTAAATAATAAAAAACATTCTCTGAGTTGAGGGAATTCCCTCCTCTCACCATAAGAACCCACAGAATTTTGGGTAAGGGCATACTGGCAGGCAGCTTTTTGGGGAAAGTGGTTCCAAGGAAGAGAAGTAAGAGTCTTGGAAGACAAAACAAGGAAAAAAGGGGAAACCACCCCAAGTGTAGATTATCAAACTAATCACCACTATGGGCAACTGGTTAGATCCTTCAAGGGGTTCTGCAAAGAGCCCTGTAGAGTATAGGTCTGAATTGTCTCTCTGAGGGAACAAAAGAGGGGAATATCTATCCTTGGTTCTGGGTTCTGTCAGTCAAGGGTTGCCCAAGGAGGGCTTGCAATCTAGCACTTCGGGGTTTGCACACGTGTCACAATGGCCTCAGAGCACGGTGGCATGGGGAGATTTGATCTCCAGTCTCCCATCCGTGGTTTGCCCTCTTCTTTTCCCTTTGGGTTTATCCCAAGTCACAGGGGAGACTTTCACACATGCACATGGACATTCTCCTCACACCTCCAAGCTCCATTTAACCCTCCCGCACAAACAGCTCCTCCTGAGCCACCTGGAACACTGACACACTTCTCAAGAAGACAGACCTGGGAAGAGGCCCCAGCAGGCTCGAGAGCCAGTCCACAGCCTGCTGGGCAGAGAATTTGGGGGTCCAGGGCATCCAGAGCATGGCCTAGGGCAGGGGGAACGGTTCTGGGTGGACATGTCCCATTGGTCATGGGCTATGGTTGGAAAGAGGTCAGAGTGGGTCCTTTAAAGAATGGGACCCCAGGCAGGGGTCCTACTGCTTAGGCCAAAAAGCAGTGCCAGTTCTTTTCCACCTGCAGACTTTACACTATCAGGCTCTGGAGTCAGATTTTTGTTCATCTTGGCCCAGGTCGCAAGCAACAACATTAGGGAAACTGCTCACCGGTTCAGTTTCTTCATTGGAAAAGGGAGGCTGCTGAGGCGGGGTGGCGGGGGGTGGGCGGCGGGGGGCTGCGGTTAAAGGAGACAGTGTTACGCAAACACCTACTCTGTGCCTGGCATGCAGGAGCTCTCCACAGTGGGCAGGTCTGTGAGGGTCCAGAAGTGCTGCCTCCATTCAATGGAATCAGGGTCAGGGTTTGAGCCCAGGGTGGAGAGGGCAGTTCAGGGAAAGGGCCCAGACTGGAGGCAATGAGATGTTTCTTTGTCTGGTACAATTTTCCTGGAAATGTACAAAGAGTAATTTTAATAGGTTTTCAACAGAGTCCCAGACTTCTCTAAGAGTTTCTCTAGATCCCACTGTAAGCTCCTTGAGGACAAAGCTGCATATTGCTTTCTAATAAAACCCTAGCTCTTAGCATATCGCCTGGCACATAACTGAGTACAGTCAGGGCTCAGTTAAAAAATCACTGGATGGATGATTTCAAATTATAGATGTATTTCTTTAACGGGAGATTCTTGTTTCATATGTTGGTGTCACAGTTTCTGCAGATATCTCAAACTGGAGTCATTCTCTTCCTCAGCCCTCCTCCTTCCCCAGTCCCCGCCTCAGTGGGCAGCACCACCAGCCCCACACCCTCGCAGGCATGGCAGCATGACTCCCTCATTGATCCTCGATCAGTTGCCATGTCCCCATGCTCCTATCCATTTAGTTTTTAAATTGATTACATTTGATTCACTACCACAAACCTAGTTCAGGCAACGATTGTCTCTCCCCTGAGATATTGCAGCACTTAGCTGCTCATGTTCCCTGAATATATCCTCCCCATTGCAGCCAGAATAACCTTTACACCTCTGACCACATCCCTGCTGGGCTTAGAGTAGAATCCAAGCCCTGACACACCCAGCAGGACTCTTTGGTATCTGTCATCTGCCCCACTCGTAAGATCCTTGACAACTGTCTTTGTCTTATATTTCTTTGTATCTCCTGTGGTCAGCCAGAAACTAAGTTACATAAATGAACATCGTTTTCAAAAACCAAAACCATTTTTTATCTGTTGAGAAAACTATAAAACTTTAATTAAATCATTGACTTAAGCTATCAAACCTCAGAGATGAACCAGGACTATCTAAGCCAATATCTTCCCCTCCCTGAGAAACTTGTGATGAGCACAGACCACATATATGTTAGGGATTTTGGTGCAGTGCTCTGCGCTCCTTGCACTGACCTTCCTTTGGATATGAAATTAATTTAGTTCTGGACTGAGCCACTGGGCTGTTTCTGGAAATCACCATTTTTCTCTGGAGTGGTCTCAACTGACTTCTGACACACTTAAGCCATGCGGCTGCTCGAGAGAGCCTGTGCTCATCTGCCTCAGAAAAACTATCCTCAGGAATTCTTTTTTCCTCCTGCAGAGTTTTGATCAGAAATTATGCAACTGGTCTGCTGTTTCAGTTTTCTTTTCTCATCGATCAGAGGGCCACCTTCCACTGTTTGCTGGAGGGAGAGTATTCATGGTCAGCACTGGGATCTCAATTTTTTTTTTCTCGCTTCAGTGATGTCCGACTCTGTGTGACCCCATAGACGGCAGCCCACCAGGCTCTGCCATCCCTGAGATTCTCCAGGCAAGCACACTGGAGTGGGTTGCCATTTCCTTCTCCAATGCATGAAAGTGAAAAGTGAAAGTGAAGTCGCTCAGTCGTGTCCGACTTTTAGCGACCCCATGAACTACAGCCCACCAGGCTCCTCTGTCCGTGGGATTTTCCAGGCAAGAGTACTGGAGTGGGGTGCCATTGCCTTCTCCGGGGATCTCAATTTAGTCATCTTTAAATAGAGACAGAAATTGTATGTGTCTGATGAGGTTATTTTGAAGATTAAATGAGATGAAGTGTGTATCGGGTTGAACATCTTGTTGTAAAGGTTTTTATAAATGTCAAGTATTTAGGCTTTTTATGCTTTGTTTTAAAACAAGATTTGGGGGAGCTATAAAACGAGCAAAATTGTAAGATAAATATAGGCAAATGACAAAGTCAGACCTTTTTTGTTTTAATTTTAAAAAATTGTTTGTTTATTTTTGTCTCTGCTGGGTCTTCGCTGCTCTGAAGTTGCGGCACAAGTTTCTCACTGCTGTGGCTTCTGTTACAGAACTCAGGCTTTAGGGTGCGGACGTTAGTATCTGCAGCATGTGGGCCCAGTTGCAGCTCCTGGGCTCTAGAGTATAGGCTCAGTAGTTGTGGAACCTGGGCTCAGTTGCTCCACAGTATGCGGGAATCTTCCTGAATCAGGGATTGAACCGGTGTCTCCTGCATTGGCAGGTGGATTCTTTACCACTGAGCCACCACAAAGTCAGAGTTAAGAGGGACACGGCATCATTGAAGAGAATCATGAGGGTTTAGCTTTCTTACATTGGATACCAAGTTCATTCATTTGTTTGATCAGCACATAATTTTGAGCAGTTCTTGGCATGCAGCTTATACAAAGGAGTAAAAGACCTTCTTTGTACTTCTGAATGGGAAGAAGAACCCAGAGAGAGCCAACTGAAACACTGTGGCAGGAGTTGTGGGAGAGATGGAGGGGGACGTGAGCCAGGGCTTGTCTGGGGAGCAGCCCTCCCAAACGAGCTGGGTGTTCAGTTACATCCTCGTCCTGACGACATATCTGGTTCATGTTCATGTTTCAGCAGCCTTGGGGTGGAATGTGACACAGCGAGAAGATGGCCAAGATTAGCACGCAATACTCCCACCCCACCAGGACACACCCCTCGGTCAGGACCACGGACAGAGATCTGGATTGCATTGAAAACGGTCTCAGCAGGTAGGATGGGCTTTAACTTCATGCCTGGAACAGGTTGTTCCATAGCTGCTCTTGACCGGGGAGAAAGAATGCCTTAGCCAGGCAGGACAGGTTGGAGGGTGGAGGCTGTTCACAGCACTCCTTCTAACTGCATGACTCCTCCCAACCCACACTGAAGTAGTTTTTATTCTCATTTTAGAGATGTGGGAAAATGCTCCAAAAATTATATAACTTTGGGAAGGCAAGAAAATGAAGATTAAAATGCAGCAGATTAAGCACGACTGTAAAAACGTCCCCAAAGTGCCACACTTTCCCTTGTGTACATCAAACATTTATCAGGCTCTGTCTGCACCAGGCACTGTCGTGGGCGCTGGGGTGGAGTACCAATCCAGTGCCCTGCCCCTCATTTCCAGGGGAGAGTCAGGAATCAGCCCTGCTCATGGACTTGGGGGAAGGGACCATGCCTGCCAGCAAACATCAGCACCATCAATGATGTCCGACACAGGCAGTCACCTGGAAATCTGGGGCCTCTACTTCAAGCCCTATTCCTAACTTACTGGGAGATCTGGGAAAATGCACTAAACCCTCTATGCCTCAGATTCTTCCACTGTAAAATGGAGCAGCATCGGGAAATGGGAGTATCTATTTGGTACAGATGGACTTACATTTTTTTGATGCTTCTTAAATTGTCAATGAATTGATTGAGTTAAACCAGGAGAAACTGTATTTCCAATATTAATGTTATTTTTGTCCCGCATATATAGTACTGGAAACTTCTCCCGCCTGTGTAAATTGCACATTATCTAAGGCCCAAAAATGCAACAACAGTCCCTCAGTCCTTGCATCCCTGGCACTGGCCCTCCTCCATCATTTCTCCTCACTCACTTGTATATGTCTCTTCCTTTCTCAGATGCGCATTTCATTTTTTGTGTCCAAGTTCTTTGTCTCAGATCCTTAGCAAACTCTGCTTATGAGTGATGGACAGTAGTTTCCCTATCACTGCAAACTTATGCAGTCTTTGGATCCCCGCTTTCTGGGATTCAGGCAAAGGAAGGAAAGTCTCAAAGCATGCCAACAGATGTTTATTCCCTCCACTCTTGCAAGTTGGTGCTGAGACCCAGGAAATTTCATATGACTCAGGGGCATCAGAAATTCTCACCCTACTCAAATCTCTCCCTGCTAACTGGCTGACGGTCAATATCTGTGTTCCATAACTGAGGGCTCCTTCCTTTAGCTTAAGGCATTGCCCTTATTTAAAAGGAAAAAGAACACTGTTAGGACAGTTATCTGCTATTAAAACTTTGGTATATATTAATAGTTTCTTTCTCACATCAGAGCTGATAAAAACCCCTGAAGAAAGGACTGAAGAGGGGCTTCAAAGAAGGTTGCTTCAAAGAGGGTTGCTTCAAAGAGGGTTGCTTCAAAGAGGGTTGCAATAAAAGGGAAAAAAGGCCCAAGGGGGACTTCCCTGGTGGTCCAGTGGCTGAGACTCCAAGTTCTCAATGCAGGGAGCCTGAGCTCCATCCCTGGTCAGGGAACTAGATCCCACATGCTGCAACTAAAAAAAAAAAATAGGTCCAAGCATGGCACACAACAAGAAAGAGAGGCTCCCTGGAGACATGAGGCTCCTAGGATCTTGGGCCCCAGGGAGAAGGACAGAGGCTGTCAGAATCAAGAGCATCTGAAGCGACATGGAACTTGTCCCCATTGCTCCCTTTTGCTTCAGGCAGGACAGAGCCAGAGCATCTCTGGGATCCAAGCTCCCTGGGGTCTATCTGGCTTCTCCCCGTAAGAGAGTCAAGAGAAGGCAGGCCCAGCAGGTGGGCTGGGGCTCCTGCCCAGAATGCCTGCTCGACCCACACCACCACCACACGGGCCAGCTCTGCGCAGCTCATCCCAGCTCTGCCTCAGCAGGTAGCCAGCACATCCCATCTGGTCTGAAGGCTGTTCAAGAGCCTCTGGTTTCCCAGAGCCTCTCTGTGAGCTCAGGTTGGGCCCATGCACACTCAGAGGATGGGTCCGCCACACAGCAGAGGCTCTGAAATGCTGCCCTTGGACAGTCCTCTCTGCCTTCTCCCCTGGGTGATGCCATGCCCTCCCCTCCCCTGCTCTGCATCCCCAGGCCAGCATGGTGACCAACAGCACAGGCTTGAGGCCACTCTGCCAGGTTTGAAAACTGGCTCTGAAAAGCTGATCAACAGCTCCAAGCCTTAGTTTCCTCATCTGCAAAATATGCTAGTTCTGACCTCAGAGAGCAGCAGTGAGGTTAAAACAGGGCAAAGCTCATGGCACAGCCCCTGCCATGTGGTGAGCACTTATCACCGCTCCCTGCTGGTTTTGGAGATGCTCACCTCCATGGGCCTTCTCTGTGTCCCAGGCTGAAGCCTTTTCTGACCCCTCTGACCTCCAATAGCCCCAGCTGCCCTGACACCTGGACTGGCCATTTTCTGCCTGTGTCCACATCAGGCTGTCTCAGCCTGACCACCAGTCAAGTCTCACTGAGCTCCACGGGGGGCCATGCCCAACAACACATGCGGTAAGAGCTTGTTGACAGATTAGTACAGAATCCCATGGAAACACTAGAGAGATCTCAAAAGGAGAGACAGGAAAAAAGCTGCCTTCATGAGAAGCATTATCTCACAGAGCCAGGAGTGGGTTAACAAAAGTTTCCAAGATGGTTCCTTAGCATCACTGAGGATTGAGAATAGGAGTTCACACTGGGGATGGTACAGCCTTGGGCCAGAAAGCTTCTTCCAGGCCCCTCCCCTGCTTCTCTGAGCAGCCTAACATCTGCTTATGGACAGACCAATTTTCCCTGTAAGATTTATTTGAGCAAAGGACTTTGACACAGTCACATAAAATTTTTAAAGTTTCCAATCCCTATTTTGAGGGAGGAAATGGAATCTGAACGAATCATAGATCTTTGCCTTGAAATTCCAATCCTTTTAGAAAGCTTTTGGAGAAATAATTACAAATGGGTGTCCTTGAATATGAATCACTCTTTATCCTCAGTGATATCACACAGCTGCGCTGGGAACCTGTGTGTTGGTTGGCCCTTTGCTGAGGGCCCCCCAAAAAGGGAAGACGTCATCTTCCGGTCCCCTGAGACATCTCTCTTCCCAGCTCTTTCACCAAATTAGAGACCAGTTTCCATTTCTCTTTTAAATCACTGAGATCATTTTGCTTGTGAAGAGTCATAAGGAAGGATCAAAGTGTTTCCTTTGAACAACAACAAAAAAAAAATTAAATTTATACCTTGAAAAGACCAGAAATAAAAATATCTTGCATTTTGCTCTATTTAGATCTGTTTCATTGACTCAATTATTTAAGAGCTCTCTGGCATATTTTTGCAGATAATGCAATAAAGGCTTCAGAACCTGCTGCAGAGAATTGCAGCTAGCACCAAGGACACCTCAACCCCCAGAGCAATCTCCTGGTGTAGCTATTCTAGAGGAGCTGTTGGGATAGAGGGTCATGTCCTACAGAAGAGGAGACTTCTTCGTGCTGCTTCCTGAGTACAGCCCAAAGCAATTATCACAAAAGAAAACCATTTGCAACCTGCTTCCCCAGGACCGAAGGCAAAAATGCAGTGACTTCGGTTCCCTGGTCACATGCGGCTGGGGCAGCACCTGCCCGTCACTCTAGGTCCTCAGGGCTTGGGAGGAGAAGAAAAATAATGTCTCACACTCTCCACCCTTGTTCTAAAAGGTCACTTCTGTTCACTCGCATGTCCCCAAAGTCACTAGAGGAAGACACCAGATCCACAGAGCACAAAGTTAATTACCGGTTTCCATTCTGATGAGAACCTCTGCTTCCTCCAGTGAGAAAAAAGCCTCACTTCATGGACATGAATTCCTCTGTATGAATAAACACAGAAGGTGAGCTTTACACGTTGAAAACGACCTTGTCTTTCCAAGCAGTCAGTTTCTTGTGCTTCACCAGTTGTCCTTGTTCTTGCTGATTACCGACCCCACAGGGCTTCTCCCTGCAGAGGTGGCATCACCACCGAGGAGGAGTCTGCGAGTGGGAGGCAACGTCGGGTTGTCCTGGCCTGATCTGCTCGTTCTATAGAGCCTGAGGCCTGTCAGGTCCTCAGCTAGCTCCTGGCAGGACGGGGCCTGGCCCCCAGTCTCCACCCTCTGTATTTCCCTTCGAGGTTCTGAATCTCTGATCTTGCAGTGATTGCCAGAAGGTTCTCCCTTTCAGCAGTACCCGTGTGTCCCTGGGGACTCAAAATGTCACCTCAGACATTTGTTTCCTCTCCTCCCACCCCATCTCCCCTTCTGTCTACCTTGTGAAATCAGTTTCTCTGAGGAGTAACTCATTAGATTTGCTATTATTTAAGTATCTCCCAGGCATTTAAAAAGGGTAGAGATTCTGGAGCTAGAAAAAAGACATCAGGGTAGAACTTTGGGCATCAAGAAACAATTAGGGAGATGCATCCAGAAAAAAAAGGCCCTTGGGTCCCTTGGACTTACATCATATAAGACCCTTCCTGTTCCTCACAACTAAATGTGCCTTTTGGGACTTGGGTGTTTGAACAAGCCATTATTAAATCAATTTTTCCTTTGTTTCCTTTTCAAAGACCAGGAAAATTAAACTCAGGGAGGGTAAGTGACAAGCCTGCAGTACACCTAGCTAACAGGTGTTGGGGTAGGGACTCAAACCCAGGCCTCCGGGTCCCCCACTCTGCTGCATCCCCTCCCAGTGGACATCGTAGGTCCAGGCCACATGCAGGGGCTCTCACTGCTGCGAGCTGCAGGCCTGCTTTGATATCTGGGATGAGTTCTGCCCCTCTCACTCACCCACAAGCCCTGATGTCATGCGCATGGAGTCTTTTGCTGCGGATGCAAGTAAATCTGCTCTCAGGAGGTGCTCCCACACAATTAGCAGAAACCAGACTAGGCAGAAATGCTGGGCTGACTGCCTGGTGCCTGGAGCTCCCTGAGGAGCTGGTGGGGACAGAACACCTTCGTCCTGGGGACCACCTCCAGATCTTCCGGGCACACAGGCCATGCGGAGCTCCAGCCCAGCTGCCAGTTGCTGCCCCCACCTCCAGCTCCCCACCCCCAGGCATGCCAGCTGCTCGGAACCAGGGAATGGAGAAGATGGATTCACTTGTCCCCCTGTCTCCTCCTCCTGTAACTGACCCGGTGCCTTGGAAGATGCATTCCCAGCTTTGTGGTACACAATACTAGAAGGGCAAGGGAATTGTAGCTTCCTAATTGTAGCAGGGCCTCTGATAGGGTCTCTCTCTTTAAATTAATTTTATTTTTGGTTGCACTGGGTCTTTGTTTAGGCGTGCAGGCTTTCTCTAGTTGCAGCAAGTGGGGGCTACTCTTTGTTGCAGTGCCCAGGCTTCTCATTGCAGCTGGTTCTCTTGTTGCAAAGCATGGGCTCTAGGTACACGGGCTTGCCTAGTTGCAGCACACAGGCTCAGCAGTTGTGGTGCATGGGCTTAGTTGCTCCGCAGCGTGTGGGATCTTCCTGGACCACGGACTGAACCCATGTTCCCTGTATTGGCAGATGGATTCTCATCTACTGTCAGGGGAAGTCCTGACAGGGTCTCTTATATGTGTGAGGTTGAGGTGTGAGTGGTCTCTTATGAGATTAGAGAGAGAATTCAATTAGGTGCTTTGGCAATAAAAAAAAAACGTGCCCACATAGTGCAGCTAGGGGAACCAGAGTCGCGTCTCTAGTGGCATGCTACAGAAATCAGTCCTCAGTTCAGTTTAGTCCCTCAGTTGTGTCCGACTCTTTGCGACCCCATGGACTCCAGCACGCCAAGCTTCCCTGTCAATCGCCAACTCCTGGAGCTTGCTCAAACTGATGTCCATCAAGTCGGTGATGCCATCCAACCATCTTATCCTCTGTCATCCCCTTCTCCTGCCTTCAGTCTTTCCCAGCATCAGGGTCTTTTCCAATGAGTCAGTTCTTCACATCAAATCAAGAAAGTATTGAAGTTTCAGCTTCATCGTTAGTCCTTCCAATGAATATTCAGGGCTAATTTCCTTTAGGATGAACTGGTTTAATCTCCTTGAAGTCTAAGGGACTCTCAAGAGTCTTCTCCAACACCACATTTCGACAGCATCAGTTCTTCAGTGCTCAGCATTCTTTATAGCCCAGCTCTCACATCCATACATGACTACTGGAAAAACCCTAGCTTTGACTAGAAGACGGACCTTTGCTGGCAAAGTGATGTCTCTGCTTTTTAATATGCTGTCTAGGTTGGTCATAGCTTTTCCTCCAAGGAGCAAGCATCTTTTAATCTTATAGCTGCAGTCACCGTCTGCCTCAGCCGTGTCCTATTCAACTTTTGTTCTAATCAGAAAATGTAGAAGGCAGATTCACGAGTGGGTGACAGCAGGCTTTGAAATGGGAGGGGACGGCATTCAAATCTCAGTTTTTCCCGAAAGTTATTTAATCTCCCTGGACCTCGGTTTCGTTCTTAGAACGTTGTTATATGATTTAAGTAATAAAATGTAAGTGGCTGACATACAGTAAGCAGTCAATAAATGGCAGATACTTTATGTATCACTCTGTGTGTTTTCAGCAAAAAAAAAAAAAAGAAAAAAAAAGTTTCCTCGATCTGGGGAAGCTGAGGGAGAGAAGAACCTGCTGGCTGTCAGGGCTGAGCAGAGACTGCCTGGAGGAGACACGGTGTGGTAGTAAGCTCCCCCCGTGCTGGAGACAGCAGGGCTGTTGCAGAAAGGAAGAGGCAGCAGCTTGGCGGCTGGGTTGTGGAATTCTGACTTCTGATCACTCACTGGGGAGACACAGAGCCTTTACCCTGACAGTAATTCTTGCTTACTTCTTCAACCGTGTTGCCACCTTGTTAAGAAGGCTGATTAGGTTGGAATAGGTCATGTGATCAAATTAATTTGTCTTGCTTGGGCTCCTCAAGACTCAAAGGATGAAGTGCAAATCCTTAGAGGCCAGTGCCTGGATGGCTTTTAATCAGGCTGATCAGACTTCAGCCTCAGGAAGTTTTAAAGGGAAAGAAAGGAAAACAGGCTCCAACAGAGAGATCTTATTTCAGGAAATTCAACAAACACCAGGCTCTGCTAATGCTCAGACTTTTTGCCCTGAATTGCACGAGGGAAAGTCCTCCGCCCCTACCTTGGCAAAAGGGCACAGCAGAAGTGGACTTTTATTTGAAAGCACTATACAAATATGAAGCCAACTCATCACAGTATTTCAGGACCCTCCTCTTAATCAGTGGTTTCCCGCAGCACATACACACTGGGACAGAAGGCAAGGGAAGACCTCTTGAAGGAGGAGGCGCTGGATCTGGCTTTAGAAGACAGGGTTTCAGCATGCAGAGATGTGTGTGAACCAGAGTCCTTGTTCTGGAATCCTCATTTGGAAACAACTGCTGTGGGTCCATAGGCAGGCACGGTACCTCCCCGACCCCAACCCCCTGCCCTCGGTGCTCTAATAAGGACCACTTACTGCTGGATGGCCCCTTTCACCTAGGCTGTGGGCAGTGGCCTCCTTGCCATAAAGGAAAGGGCACATTATCCTAGAAGCCAGGATCTGCTGGAGCATGAACTGAAGTGTGGAGACCTGGGGTGAGGATCTCTGACAGCGGCGTTCCTCTTTAAGCAGAGCATCTGGCCATCTTGGTCCTCAACGTGTCCAAGAGGTGGATGAGCTGGAAATCAATTTCGCTTGCTGCATATTTGACTTCCTAGGACCCACTTGCCATGCGAGGAGACATCGTCAGAACTGCAGGAAGGCATTGCCATGGAGACTAGAGGACTGGCTGAATCCAGGCAAAGCTCCTTCACCAGCCAGGGTCCCACCAGGTAACTGACCGGTTTCAGCCCTCAGCTTGGGAAAGAGGAGACAGAGGCAGAAACAAGATAAGTCTTAGGAAGAAATGGTGCATGAGGGTGGGGTTGCCGATTTGGAGAAGAAAGGGGCAGGAGAGGCAGAGGCAGAAATCTATCAGGGAGTAATTTCCTCTTGGGTCAGGTGTTCTGAGCTCAGAAAAATCTAAGAAAAACTGCCTTTATCTGAAATTTTTCTCATAAAAAATGATATCGAGGTACTTGTTCAATTCTGAAAGAATTCAGAAAAAAAAAAAAAAAGCCAACCAGAGAAGTTTCAGAAAAGAATTCAGAAAGAAGGCCAGCCAGCCAGGAGGGGACTACGGGGTGGACCCCGGTGGCAGGCAGGTGGCAATGGCGGCTCTGTCTGAAATAGCCCCTGGCAGGTCCGCAGTCATAAGTGTCTAGACTTCATAGCACACATCCTTGCAGAAGCATTTGAAAGATTAACTAGGCTCTGAGCTCTGTCTCCGTTCTGATGACGTCTGTCCTCCAGCATCAATAGCTGCACCACCTGGAGGATGTCATGTCGCCTCTCAAATCTTGTCTGAAGATGCACCTGGTAGCATGAGGGCTGCCGCAGAGCCCACACTGGACAGTCAGCAAATGCTGGGCTCATTATTTCCTTCCACTGATTTTTTTTTTCATCCAAAGCCAGAGTTTCAAACAGTAGTGTGTTCTACAGTTTCTGCTTAACAGTATTTCAAAAAAATTAATTTGTCTAGTTATTCTTCATGTTTTTGATGGTGGGGGGTTATTTATTTCACTAGCTCCTTGTAGCTGGGCACTTAAGTGATTTGCAGTGGGTTTTTTCATCTTATTAATAAAATGCTCTCTTGAGGCCTGTTGATTATAAGGACGAGAACACTTTCACCTCAAATGGAGAGGGGAAGGCTAGAGCAAGGCTGGAATAAGCTAAGATCCAGGCCACCTCATGGAAATGGAGATGGTGGGGCTGATGAGGGGCCCTGGGGAGGCAGCCGCCTCCCTGTCTCGTTTCGCTAATAGCACTCCATGATCTATGTGCTCTTTCCTGCGTGCCTCCTGCGTGTCTGGCTTTCTCTTCTCTCACCTCAGCGGGTACAGGCTGAAAACGGCCTGCACAATACGATCCTGAGCTGTAACACCCAAGCCCGTCTTGGAGTGGTTTTGAGTTCAGAGGCTTGAGTGACTGAGTCTCTGTGGGTCAGTCATCCGTTGCCCATCCCTGAGCCTGTTGGCCGAGGCTGGAGCTCTGTTCCACCCCTCAGCAGAGAGAGGACCTGAGTGGCTGGAGTGTCAGAGCAGAGAGGTTGGGCTGGGCAGGCACCTTGACATTCATCTGCTGCAGCAGCTATAAGCCTCTCCATTCTGTTTGTGGGATATTCCTGCACTTCATCTGTTTTTAGGCTATGGTCACAAGAGTGTGATGGGGATCAAAGTATGTGACAATTCATGACTCCATACCAGGTTGGTCACCACAGATTTGGGGGGACAGTGCCTTGTACTGTGGGTGCCAAGTCAGGGAAACCAGAGACCAAGAAACAGAGTTGAATCTCTCGGCCCAAACTCCCCCCACCCCCTTCACCTCCTCCAAATGTCCCCCACCACTGCTGAGACTCAGGAGGTGGGGCTGAGGGAAGGTTTTACAGGGAAAGCTGGAGCTGAGATGAGCTCTAGGCATGTGGGCTGCCTGGGTTCAGGTGCTTGAGGCCTGGACCGGGTCTGCTGCAAGACAGAGGTCAGTGCACATGGCAAAGGGACTTCTCCACAGGCCTGGAGAGAAAATAAAAGTTTGTATGAAAAGCAATTCATAGGACAAGTGTTGGGGAAAGAGCCTAGGTTGTATCTGGGTGCTTCCTCCATTAAACTTGCTCTGAATTTTATCCCTATTTGGAAATTGTATTTTTTTTTTTTTTTTTTTACTGTTCCTCTGCTTACCACTCATAACAAAGAGCTCTACATGGGGCAAAAGGAAAAATGAGCAGAAAAACTTGCTAAGGCCCCAGTGGAAGGATCATGCCTTTGATGGAGTCCAGGCATTAAAGTGACAAAGCCACAATGAAAATACTATCTCTTATGGAGGAAGCTCCATCCCAGGTGCCAGAGGAGGGAGGAAGAAGCAGTTCTGGGGAGTGGGGGCAGGGATGGGGTCAAACCTGAGCCTGCCGCCTGCCGGGGGGATCCTGTCCTGCCAGCATCACTGCCCCTGCCCCCACCCCCTGGGAGGGGGCTTCCGCCTCCTTCCACTGCGCCCTGGCTGCCCATCTGTGTCCTTCCAGGTTGTCACGCCTCATCATCTCGCTCCGTGCCTGGACCGCCAGGCACTTACACCAGGAGGACCAGAGGCCCGACTCTTTGCTGGAGCGTTTCCACGGAGCCGAGCTCAAAGAGGTGTCCAGCCGAGAAAGCCATACCCAGTTCAATGTGGGCAGCCAGGAGCCACCAGACAGAGGGAGAAGGTAAGGGAGACGGGGCCACTTGTACCAGATGGGGCTGGAAGCACTTGCAGCTCATGTGGTCCAGTGTGGATTAACCCAGCTGGAGCATCAGTGCCCAGGTATTCCCTGAAGAAAGGGTCTGTTCTGGGGTTACACTGCATGCTCCAAGCGTCTCCGTCAGACTTCAAGAAGCCCTGCAGGAGATGAGCCCTTTAATCTGAGGCCCTAGCCTCAGCTGAGCTCTGACCCTGTCCTCTGCAGAGCCCCCCTAGCACCCCCTGCTGATGGTGCCTTCAGAATCGCACCTGCAGGACGTTGGCCTCACCAGTCTCTCCATCAAAGGACCCTCATCCTACTCTGCACTGTGACCTCTCTTGCTAGAAAACTGAGGCTTTTGTACCACGAGCCTCGGGGAGTACCTACATGGTACCCACAATTTTATGGATGGGTATAGGTGCATTCTTCTGGGGAAAAGATCTGAAGGTTGGTTAGAACTTTCAAGGGGAACCTTCCACCTCCAGGTTAGGTTGAGAACAATGAGGGGACGATAAGTGGGCCTGGGGGCAATGGGGAGAGTGTTTGCTTTTCATTAGGAGAAGGGTCTGCAGAACAAGGGCTCTGAGCACCTTGCCTGGCTCCCTACCCAGCGGGGAGCTTGTGGCTGGTGCTGTGGGGTGCAGGCACACGGAGAAGTTTGCAGGGGCTAGACTGATATCCCCTGCTCCCCCGCCCCACACAGAGCTGCTGCTTCCCCTCCCCCTCCCCTCTAGTGCTCTTGAGAAGCACCCAGCTTCTGGTCAGTGGGAGACCACTGAGCCACCACGGGTTGAATCGGTTGTCGATCAACAGCAGAAGGTCTCTTTAAGACCCCGTAGCAGTAAGAGAGGTAAGCCTGTGGGGGAAGCAGACCTCCTCTCAGCCTCACGAACAGGAGGACACTTGCTCAGAACTTGCTTTAAGGGAAAGGGGGGCTTGAACAAGATCTTTAAGCTGAATTCTCTAGGTCATGCCAGGATTTAAAAGACATAAAAAGAAGGGTGAAAAGAAGCATGGTTGTTGCAGAACTGACAGTCCCTATGTCATTTGATAGAGAAAATGCTGTTTTTGAGTCAAAGAAACAGAAGGGCTCAGATGTGGCACCTCAAACAGGCAGAGAAAGCCCCTGGGGAGTGAAGGCTCTGAAGCTTTGGGGAAAACAGGATGGATCTTCTCAGAGCTTCAGTTTTATTTCCAGATTGGGGTGGGGGGGTATATTTTTATTACAGGTTATGCAGTACATTGTGAAATGTGCAAGACATACAAGCATGCTTAAGATAAAATATGAGAGTTCAAAGAAATGTCTTGCTAGTGACATTAGGAGGTCTGCATTAGTCTTCCCTGCTGAGGAAGGCATGAGAATTGCTGGCTGAGAGGCAGAGGTCCAGTGGAGCAGCATTTTTGGGCTACTGTTTCACACGAGTTTGGACAACAAACCCTTGGTTTCCTGGGCTGTGAGAAGGGTGCTGTGGAGGGCCTGAGCGCTGGGACAGTGCAGGCTCCCAGAGCTGAGCATCCCTGGGAGGGAGCTCTAGGACCACACGGCACACGTGCTGTTCACTGCTGAGCCAGAGAGACAGGAGGGATGGAGGCTAAGGAAGAGGGGAACATGGAGAAGCAGGGTGGGGCAAGGATGGTGTGTGGCAGGGAGGTAGGGTGCAGGGCTCAGAGAAGCGGTAGGGAGGGAAGGAGGTTTGTTAGCAAGTCAACAAACTGGTTCAGTTCCTTTGGGGCAAGCAAAGAC
The DNA here is from genome assembly GCF_001704415.2 of Capra hircus. Classification (NCBI taxonomy): domain Eukaryota; kingdom Metazoa; phylum Chordata; class Mammalia; order Artiodactyla; family Bovidae; genus Capra; species Capra hircus. Next base: position 3,552,269 of record NC_030818.1, read on the forward strand.
TTCCTTGGCTTAACTGATCAAACTGTCTTCTCCACAACTTGAGATTCATGGAGACGAACACTAGACTCTGTACATTTCCCTGTGTGACCAGATAAGTAGAGGGTTGAGCTAGGACCCCATCAGGGCCAGGCCCCAACTTGCCACCAATGCCTGATTAACTCACTGGAAGGTTCAGGGTGGGCAGGTGAATGCAGTGACGCAGGATGGGAGCAGAGTAATCAGGCAGGCTTCCTGGTGGAAGAAGACCTTGAATTTTCAAGGCCAAGTCCTATTAGCCAAGCAAAATGTATGCAGAAGTGGGTCTTAGTTCTCCTAGGGGTTTGGCCCAATGAGTTTATGGGCACAGGGGTGTGGCAATCACATGCCACTGCACCCCAGAAACCTGAACTTTCCTTTGTAATAGCACAGCTTTGATTTCTCGGGGGATTTTCAGATGGTAAATTGATCCCGAAAAAAGCTATTAGAGCCACATCCTGAATGGAGGGAGGGAGGCACGGGCAGGGCATGCGGAAGTACCAAAAAAACTATTTGGCTAGATGTTCGACATCAGAGGAGAGGTGCTTTGAGAGTCAGTCTGGAGAGTCCCAGGCACTGGCTGTGGCCCCCAGAACTCCTGTCCTGCGACTGGTCTGCAGTGACCACAGACAGGCAAGCCGCCCTCCAGCCCTGTGAGGCCAGGCTGGCTTTCTTAAACCAGCTGTCACACACGTGAACTGGCAGCTGAGCTCACAAGGATCACGCCTTTTCCTAAAGGACACCATCAAGAACTGCCCAGTCCAGCTTTAAATAAACATCGCTGGGTGCAAAACCAATCCCCACCTTCTACAAGATTCTCACATAGATCTGGGTAGTGGGCCCTGAAGTTTTAAGGTGAATGTTGGGGACAGGGGTGGGGAGGATGGGCTGAACCCTGGGGCAGCTCTGCCCTCGGTCTATTTTTGGCCCTAAGAATCAGAAGCGACCCCTGTGATAGGGTGTCTGAGGGAGGGGCCCTGTGAGAACCTCGTCCCTGCCGACCCTCTCAAAGTGCTGCTGCTGCTGCTAACTCTGTCCACCTTGGCCCAAGGCACTCAGCCTGTTCCCCCAGGAGCACCCGGGGGCGGGCGCCATGCTGGGTAGCCTCCGTGCCCTCCGTAGCGTCTGGTGCACTGCCTGGCACGTGCTAAAACGTGAGAGGAATTGAGGCCAGGGTGCTGGATGGGATTCAAAGAGGCACTCCCCATTTATTCAGAATCCTCACGCTACCCAGTGCCCATCCTCTTCCTCTACTCCAAGGCATTCACCAGCACAAACTGGTCACACACACCAAAGAAGTTTGTCCCCAACGATAGCAATTCCCTGTGATCAAGCTGCGTGGAAAGGCCCAGGAGACAGGGGATGGAAGTCCCAGAATAACTGCCTGAGGGCAAGGGGTCCCCAGCAAGTGGACCGAGTTCAGATTCTCTTTGCCTTCCCACAGTGACTGGCCCCTGGCCAGAAACAACACCAACACCTGCAACAACTCGGAGAAGGAGTGAGTACCTCTGTCCCCTCGCACTCCCCGCCTCCGCCCTCCTGCTGTGGACACCCCAGCTGTGTCTCCCTCCTCAGTCTTGCTGCTTCTGCCACACCCGCCAGACCCTGCTAGAACCCTGCTCCTGGCATTGGAAACCCGTCCCCATGGACAAATGTGGGGAGGGACCTGTTTGGTGAGACTTCCTTGGGCAGGTCCTCTTTTCTGTGTCTTGCATTGTTCTTATTTATAAAGTGAAGGAGTTGGACGGGTAAACATTTTCAGTGCCAGCACCCTCTGTTGCTAAGTATCTGAAGGTGCAAAGCTGGAGTCCCTTTACTGAGCAGTGGACCTTCTCCTTCATGATAAGAATGTACTTTTCATTCTGTGTCCTCAAGCTCCTGTGTGCCAGGGAAATGCTCTTGTCTTAAGGCTAATTTGGGCCCCTTTGGAGGACGTGATCAGGATGTAATCAGTGGAAAGAGGAAATTTAAATATTTCCAGAGAGCAACCTCTTAAAACACTGGCCCACTGCAATTGTTTCCTACCACCTGATGCTGAGCTGGCAGAGAAGTTTGATGTGTGATTCTGGCAACGCCATCCAAAATCCCAAACAGGGAGTGTATATGTGGTGTGACCATTTATATGTGTGAACACATGTGCACGTGTGCCCCGTTCTCCAGCCTTCTTTTATGGAACACCACGGGGATAGGTAGGGAAGGGGGTGGTCTCAGTTGGAGTCTAGGAGGACAATATCAGCAAGCAATGCCAATTTCTTGACTTCCAGTTGACAGAGAACTATGCCAAGGCTTTTTCTTGTTATTTCCCTTTGTTCTGATAGAATTTTTGTTTCTGTTTCCCTCCGCGAACGTTAGTTGCATTGGGGGTTTTTTGGTTGTTGTTGTCTTTTAAATTTATTTCTTTAATTGAAATAAGTTTACAATGTTGTGTTAATTTCTGGTATACAGCAGAGTGATTCAGTTTTATATATTTATATACTTTTTCAGACTCCTTTCCATTGTGGTTTATCACAGGATATTGAGTATAGGTTCCTGTTCTATGCAGTAGAAACTTGTTCTTTATCCATGCTATATATAATAGTTTGCATCTGCTAATCCCCAATGCTTAATCCATTTCTCCCTTGAAGTGAAAAAAAGAAGGGCTTCCCAGGTGGCTCAGACAGTAATAATGCCTACAATGCAAGAAATCCAGGTTCAGTCCCTGGATTGGGAAGATCCCCTGGAGAAGGGAATGGCAACCCATTTCAGCATTCTTGCCTGGAGAATTCCATGGGCAGAGGAGCCTGGTGGGCTGCAGTCTATGGGGTCACAAAGAGTTGACCTGATCTCAAACTCCTAATCCAAATTGGGACATCAAATCCAGAGACCCAAATGTCAGAAAAACAAAATGATTTAATCTGCAAAATGATAGCTGTTTTGAAATGTGCTTGATGTCAAGGCAAACCTGACATCAAACACCCTTGGAAGTCCTGCAGTTGAGTAGACTCAGGACCCCCGGCTGGGTGGAGGTCTTGTGGGTGGGTCTCCAGGCTCCTCCGACCTGGGGCTAGGATGTGGGCAAGGATGGGGGTGGATGCGGTCGGCTGCATCAGGCTCTGATAAATCTTTTCAGAGGGGCTCATACTATGGGTCCAAGGACCAAAGGACAAAACTGGGAACTGTTCCCAAATGGGGCCACCTGGGCACAAAGATACAGAAGTAATTGTTATGGACACCTTCCCCCACTCTTCCACCACATTTATGTCATTCTCGCTTAGTCCACGGGTTCTGAAAATTTCCTTCTCCTGATCAAATTGTTCTCAGTCAAAGCCACCATCGATTCGTAGCTCTGTGCAGGTCCCCTGAGTCAGTGCTGGGTGTATTCGGGGACACAGATGGATGGCACAGGGTCTTCCCTAGGCCTCAGCAGGTTGGTAGCCAGAGGAAAGGCCGAAGCTTGTAACCCAGGCCACAAATCCTGAACAAGGGTGGCAGAGCCTGGTGTAATTAAACTCCCAGCAGGGCTCAGTGTGCCCAATAAGCTTGTGGGCAGCGCCCTCTGCTGGTGTCTTGGCATTAAGACTTCAGCTGCTGAAAGACCAGTCTATTCAAGGGAACAGACTCACCAATTATAACTTTTTGTTTCTACTCAATCTATTAATATGCTCACTGTCAAAAACTTGGGACATAGAAAAGCACCCATGAGCACACAACCACAAAAGTATACTCTGTGTTAACAATTGAACCCCAGTATCAGAGAAACACATACTGGCAAATACGCCTCCAAGTTTTCTCTAGGTCTATGTATCGAGAATATAGATGGGTAGATAAATAGATGCATACATACATACACGCTAAGTCACTTCACTCGTGTCTGACTCTTTGTGACCCCATGGACTGGCTCCCCGATCCTCCAGGCAAGAATACTGGCATGGGTTGCCTTTTCCTTCTCCAGGGGATCTTCCCGAACCAGGGATCAAACCCACGTCTCTTATTTACCGCTAGCACCACATACATGCTATACATTTAATATATATACTGGTTAAGAGCATTTGTATCCCAACTCAGCTACCTAAGAGCTTTGTGACCTTGGGCAAGTTACCTGACCTCTCTGTGCATCAGCTTCCTGACATTATTATTATTGAAATCAGTAAGCTCGCTTCACCCCAGTGTGCTGGAAAGATGAGTTTCCTGCACCACGCCCTCTCCTCCAGTCACAGTGGCCTGCCCTCTCCCCGTGGTATACGAAAATTGCTAAGTATCACCCTGTGTCATCCAGTGACAAGGCGAAAAAGGAGGAGAAAGAGAAAAAGGAAGACCCCAAGAAAGAGGAGTAAGTACTAAGAGAAACTGCCCCCAAAGAGGGGAAGTTCTGGGGTCACAGCACGCCTGGTCCCTCCCCGGGGAGGAGAGAGGGGCTGACCCCGTGGGGCCTCGGGGTCAGCCCTGGAGAGGGGGCTGCTTAGGGCTATGGAAAAGGACTTGGTTTCAGGCAGGGATCAGGCCTGCTGAAATCATGTGAGGGTCTCATTCTGCGGGGAAAGTCGGGGACCTCAGAGTGGGGCTTGTAGGTAGGCAGGGTGGTCTGCAGCCCTGGGTGGGCAGCTGGGGACTTCCCTGGGAGCCTGCTCCAGTGCCCTCTCCTGGGGCTTTCTGTTTGCCCACCATGTCATCTTCACAGTTGGGATATGAGGAGCCCCTCTCCCGGGCACTAGAAAATACCATGTTCACAAACTAATTCAAACCCAGTGATGATGAGTCTTGGTGGTTGGGAATGTCCAAAGCCCCGTCAGTGAGAAACTGATCTTGCATTTGCTGAGTTGAGGTGCAGAAAGGCAACCCAGGATGTCCTCTGGGAGGAGCAGCTCTGCAGGCCTAGTGGGCATGGTAGGGAGCTGGCATGGGGGAGGAGACAGGTGGACCCAAAGAAAAGATCTCCAGTACCACCTATAAATTCTAACCCTCCGAAAATCCTGAAAAGGAAAGCAGAAAGCACCCTAAGCTATTTCTTCCACTCAGTCTTGGCTGACATAACTGCAGTGATTCCCAGGTTGGTGGTTTTCGGTGGGAGGCAGGACCCCAGTGCTCGGAAGTGAGGCTTTAGAACATCTGCACAAATGCAGTTAGTAAAGCGGACAGAGCACCTTCCTGAAGGGGAGCCCCGGGGTCCCAAGGTCAGTCCAGAGAGGAGCTGCCTCAGAACCGCCTGGGGCGAGGGTCAAATGCACATTTCCAGACCCCAGCCCGGGAGGGGTCTGGGTGCGCCTGGGAACTTGCATTTTCCCAAAGCTTCCCTGAGGTGGTTCCAACATACTGTGCTCCACTTTCCTCCCTGGCACCCTGCAGTGCCTGGATGACACCACAGGGCATGTGGGAATGTCATCACCATGGTTTTAGAGTTACCGTGGCTTCCTGGGGCTGTCAGAGAAGGCCCTCTACAGGGACACCCACATGACCCCCGCTGAGATTGATAGCACCCTATCTGGGAAGTCATCTCTTCCACTGCAGCCCACAGCTGCCCTGGGGTCTGTAAGCTAGACCAGGTCTCTAAACCCCTCCAGAGCTGCAGACTTCCAACACACTGCACTGTTTGTGTGGGCATTCCCAGGAAGAAGAAGGACAGCGTGGTGGTGGACCCTTCCAGCAACATGTACTACCACTGGCTGACCGTCATCGCCGTGCCTGTCTTCTACAACTGGTGTCTGCTCGTGTGCAGGTAGCGGAGAGGGGCAGCTAGGGACAGAGCTCTGAGTGCCCGGGGGCTCCCCTCCGGCTAGATGTGCCTCAATCTCTCCGTCCACAGTCGTTCAGTAGTATCTGACTCTTTGTGACCCCATGGACTGTAGCCCACCAGGCTCCTCTGTCCATGGGATTCTCCCCGCAAGAATACTGGAGTGGGCTGCCATGCCCCCCTCCAGGGCTCTGTCCATAAGGAAGGGCTCAAAGCAGCACTGGTGGGGACCTGTGTTTGAGATCAAAGCAAAGGGCCTGGCACCCTGGAGCCTTCCTAACTGAGTCACAGGAGGAAGACGCAAGAGCGCGTTTTTGCTCTCCTGAGGGGAAGTGGGAGGGGTGGGTCACTCCTGAGCTGACCTGCAGGACGGTGGTGTAGGTAGCAGGTGGTGTTCTCCGCTGGTTGTGGGCTTTCTTGTTGGTTTTCTATTAATTCTTATTGGCGTATAGTACATTTACAATGTTGCGTTAATTCCAGGGGTTCAGCAAAGTGAGTCTGTCGCATACGTACATACATCTACTGATTTTTAGTTTGCTTCCCTGTGTAAGTCATGCAGAGAGTTGCCTGAGCTACACTAGAAGTCTTTATTAGATGTCTTATTAGTTACTTTACATATAGCAGTGTGTAGATGTCCATCCCAGTCTGGACCAACCTCACCCACTAGGGGGCAGACACCAGAGGGGGGCTTTGGGCTTTCTGAGCCGTTTGGGGTGCATGGTGAGCTACTATTTTGTGGGGGGAGATGTGACTTGTTCCATTGTTCATCTCTAGAAGTTGTTGTATCTTTGTTGGCATTTGGCCCCAGAAAGGGCAAGTTCTCAACCCCTTCATCTGACTCTACCACTGAGGCCTGGAAAAACTGCCCCCTCCCCAGTGTGGGGAAGGGGCCATCACTTGCTGTCAAGAGGCAACAGGGCCCACTCTTTGGGGTCAGTCTCAGCTCTTCTTAGGAGGTCTGTGACCTCGAGGCAGAAAAGCTTCTGAGCGCCCGGGCCCCTCATCGAGGCCAGGGTGGGGTGCTGGGGTACAGCACTGCAGGCTGGGCTGCTGGCGGGATGAACTGAGCCCCAGTTTGTAGCGCTGCCCACCCTGGGCCCTTCCCCACACGGCCCTTCTTGCACTTTTCTAGGGCCTGTTTCGATGAGCTCCAGTCCGAGCACCTGATGCTTTGGCTGGTCCTGGACTACTCAGCAGACATCCTCTATGGCATGGATGTGCTGGTCCGAGCCCGGACAGGTGAGTGGGCCTGGGCCCTGGGTTCTAGATCCCACAACATTCAGCAGTCGGGGGTGGGAGGGTGGGGGGCCTGGGGCCTGGGGGCAGGTTCAGGGAGATCCAGAACAGTCGCCCTTGGGGTTCCTCTTTGTGGACAGTCAGAAGAGCCAGGGTATGTTACCCGTGGCTTTCAGAGTAGGTGTAATATACAGAGAACTAAAATCTGAAATAGGGCCTAGGAGGGTGTGATTTCCTTCAGATTAAGACAGCCTGTGAGCTGCGATCCTCTGCCAGAGTGCTGTGCAGCAACAGAATACAAAGGATCTATAGGAAATGAAAAATAACTATCCCCATATGCAGACCACCTAAGCCACACCTCCAGCCCAACCCACAGGTGCACCCCCACCCCCACCCCACTGAAGAAACCAGCCCAGCTTCAGGGAGCCAGCAAAGATGGCTGCGACTTGTCTCACTGCCTAGTGCTGCTGCTGCCCGAGCCCCAGTAAAGCCTTGCTTGAAATCCTGGTCTTTCCTGGTCTGGTCTCTCCCCAGTTTCTGCTGATTAAAGAGTCCAAGGACCCCAGTCAGTAACAAGACCACCTCTAGCTGTGAGCCAGGCCTAAACCCGCACCCATGCCTCAGCCTCCAAGCTGTGCATCCTTGAGGATCCTCTTTCTGATTTGCACAAAGACATCACATAAGCTGGCAGTGGGCCCTGCTTGTCACTTCCAAGGGTTTTAAACTAAAAACTGTGCCGTGGTTGTGGATACAAACACCACCAGATCACAGCACAACCTTGGGCAACTTTATAGTGCACAAAGCATTCCAAGCACATCTTGTTTTCTCGTGAGAACTGCTGCAAGAGACAAGAAGCGCGGGTGGGATTATCTCCATCTTACTGCTTTAGAAACCAGGGCCCAGAAGCACTGAGTGACCAGCCTGTGGGACCCTAACTCCCTGACCAGGGATGGAACCCACATCGCCTGCATTGGAAGGTGAAGTCTTAACCACTGGACCGGCAGGGAATTCCCATGGGCAAGGCCATGCCCCATTAGTAACTGGGAAAGTCAATTTGCTAGGCCATGACCAGTGTTTTTAAAGTTTTTATTGTTAATATTTTCAAACATATAAAACTGAGGGAGCACTGTTAGGAATCCCCATGTACCCTCATCCAGCTCCAACTTTTATCAACACTTTGCTAATTGTGGTTCATTTATCCTCCCACACCCTGTTCTTAGATGGAGGTTTTTTAAAGTGACTCTCAGACAGTAACCATGTTAGCATGTAGCTTTAACCAGGACCCATTCTTTAGAATATAACTTCAATTTATCTCTTAAAATTTAATAATCTTTCTTCACTACTATCTAATACCCAATCCACATTCAAATTTACCCAACTGACCTGTATTTTTAATTGAATAAAACAGATTAGATGATCTGATAGAAAATACCAGAACACGTTTCCTGTGATAATAGTGAGCATGGCTTTTGGAAATTGTTTCTATTATATATACATAAAACCACATCCTGTGTAGTCACAAGGTAAAATATCTTTCTGTGGGCCAGGACCATGAACAGGCAGCCTCTTTGATGCCCACGGGATCTGTCTTCTCCCTTAGGCTTCCTGGAGCAAGGCCTGATGGTCATGGACGCCAGCCGGCTGTGGAAGCACTACACGAAGACCCTGCACTTCAAGCTGGATGTGCTGTCCCTGGTCCCCACAGACCTGGCTTATCTTAAGCTGGGCATGAACTACCCAGAACTGAGGTTCAACCGCCTGCTGAAGTTGCCCCGGCTCTTCGAGTTCTTTGACCGCACAGAGACAAGGACCAACTACCCCAACATGTTCAGGATTGGGAACTTGGTCTTGTACATCCTCATCATCATCCACTGGAACGCCTGCATCTACTTTGCCATTTCCAAGTTCATCGGTTTCGGGACCGACTCCTGGGTCTACCCAAACATCTCCAACCCAGAGTATGGGCGCCTCTCCAGAAAGTACATTTACAGTCTCTACTGGTCCACCTTGACCCTGACCACCATTGGGGAGACCCCGCCCCCTGTAAAAGACGAGGAGTATCTCTTTGTGGTCATCGACTTCCTGGTGGGCGTCCTGATTTTTGCCACCATCGTGGGCAACGTGGGCTCCATGATCTCAAACATGAACGCCTCACGGGCCGAGTTCCAGGCCAAGATCGATTCCATCAAGCAGTACATGCAGTTCCGCAAGGTGACGAAGGACTTGGAGACACGGGTGATCCGCTGGTTCGACTACCTGTGGGCCAATAAGAAGACAGTGGATGAGAAGGAGGTGCTCAAGAGCCTCCCCGACAAGCTGAAGGCCGAGATCGCCATCAACGTGCACCTGGACACCCTGAGGAAGGTCCGAATCTTCCAGGACTGCGAGGCAGGGCTGCTGGTGGAGCTGGTGCTGAAGCTGCGGCCGGCAGTGTTCAGCCCCGGGGACTACATCTGCAAGAAGGGGGACATCGGGAGGGAGATGTACATTATCAAGGAGGGCAAGCTGGCGGTGGTGGCCGAGGACGGCATCACCCAGTTCGTGGTCCTCGGCGACGGGAGTTACTTCGGGGAGATCAGCATCTTGAACATCAAGGGGAGCAAGTCCGGGAACCGCCGCACGGCCAACATCAGGAGCATCGGCTACTCGGACCTGTTCTGCCTCTCCAAGGATGACCTGATGGAGGCGCTCACCGAGTACCCCGAGGCCAAGAAGGCGCTGGAGGAGAAGGGGCGGCAGATCCTCATGAAGGACAACCTGATTGATGAGGAGCTGGCCAGGGCCGGGGCTGACCCCAAGGACATCGAGGAGAAGGTGGAGCACCTCGAGACCTCCCTGGACACCTTGCAGACCAGGTTCGCGCGGCTCCTGGCCGAGTACAACGCCACCCAGATGAAGGTGAAGCAGCGGCTCAGCCAGTTGGAAAGCCAGGTGAAGATGGGCCTCCCGCCTGATGGGGATGCTCCGCAAACGGAGGCCAGTTAGCCCTGAAGACACAGGTGCCCTCTCCTGCCTAACCGCATTCTAGCTTTCCCCACCCTCTGTGAGCTGCGTGGCCTTGGGGCAGAGCCTTGGTTTTCCTCATCTAGACAATGGGACTCTTTATGTCTGTCCCAGCTAAGTGACAGGTTGCAGCGAACTCCTCAAGAAACGCTTCGTGAGGCAGGATTTTGTGAAGTGTGAGATGTCTCCAGGCTAAGAGTATAAAAATGGGAGCACAGAAGTTTTTTGTTTTTTGTTTTTCAAATCCGTGGGGAATATTTAGACTCCTGAACTTCATTTTTTTGTAAATGGGAGGTTATTTACTTAACCACCCCTCCTGCCCCTCACTCCACCACCTCCTGATGAGGGAGTGGTAACCGAAGCTGAGAGTACACGTGGTAACTCAGATTGGATACACGAAACAGCTTGGGCATATTTCGGACTTGGGTATCTCCTCATGTGTTCTTTCATGCCGTGACAGGCACAAAGAACGAAGCCAGGTCATCCCGGCTGAGGCCATTTCAAGTCTGAGAAGCAAATCCAGGTGCCCTGCCATCAACTCCTGTGAAACCAGAATCTGTTTCCTGGCAAAGAGTATCTCCATTAGGGAAAGGGCCATCTCCTAACTCCCCAACAGGCTTCAAAGACAGCCTCTGTCCCAGTCCCTGAGTCGGGGCCCTGGGACAGCCTGTTCTGGCCTGGAGGGGAGAGTCGTGTTGGGAAAGTTTCCCAAGTTGGAGGTCGGAATGGGGTCCTAAGGCAAACAAGCTGACCACTAAGACTTTCAAGAGACAAGACCCTTAGGCCGTGTCTTTCCAAACTGTCCCTGCACCTGGAACAGGAAGCCTCACTCTCCCTTGGGATTACATCCCGAGGCAAAGCTCTTGGACAAGAATGTGCAGAGTATCGACCTGGCTCTTTTTGTTGAATCCAGTATATAATATTACATTAAGATTTTAGAAGGTGTCTATAGATTAGGGTTAATGGTCCATCCTCTGCTTCATACACATCGTAAATTACCCAAGACAAGTCACTCTCCTGATGCAGGGAAGCCATATATGCAGGTTTTCCTGCTCCTCTCTCCAATCTCGTCTCCCCGTCTTCCTTCCTTCCTTCCCTTCTCTTCCTCCTCTTCTTCTTTCTTCCTATGCTCTTTCCTTCTCAGACAAGATGCCCCATGTCCTTTGGAAACCTCGAAGTCTCTGTGGTCTAAGTTACAGTCCATATGCTACATAACTGGGCCCTAATGTAGTTCATACAAAAAGTGCTGCCTTTTCAAGTATGCATTTTGGATTTACATGGCTCTGTTCTGGTTTCTACTATGGATCATTTGACCATTTTAACTTTTTAAAAGAAATTTCAGAGAACTATTAAAGAAAGATCTGGTCCAAGCTCTTATCATCAGCACAATGTAACTAGCAACGTGTTATCAAAATGCACATGTTTTAAAAGCCTTAACTATTAATTCTGCCTATATTCATATTTACACAGGAAAAATAGAGACCTGGATTTAAAAAAACACTGAACGGCTCCTGCTTCATGTTTTTTCATAAGTGAAAACTCACATGGTCACGTACCCTGGGGTATGTTTCTAGGGCAATGAGCCCGGCTTCCCCAAAGGAACGGGCACTGGTGAGCAGGTTTCACACAGGCACCGTGTGAGGGGGTGTGTACAAAAAGCAGGTAAGGAAAGGCAAACAAGCCTGTGACATTCGTCAGAGTGAGTAGCTCAAAGCATTCAGTTATTTAAAATGTGTATCCCAGGCGGGATGCTAAGCCTGTTGGCAACATTTGTCCCAGCTCACCATGGGGGTGGTGGTCGGGCAGTCTAGGAAGGCATGGATGTTCAGGAAGCCAGGTAAGCATTTCCCCAGATTTGTCCAGTGCTTACGCCCAAGAAGTCTGGATAATAAGTTAGAATATGGGCTTCGGTGTGAGGGGGTTGGGACTGCTCTTGTTCAAGGCACAACTCTGCCCCTCAGGCAGGTTATTTGACCTCACTATACCTGGCTTTCCTCACCCGAAAAATGGGAACTACCTTGCCCACCTCGCAGAGTTGTTGTGAACAAACTTTAAAATTATACAGTATAATGAAGATGGCCCTTCAACCTCTTGGGTGCAGAAAATGTCACATTATTATCCTGGAGGAATAAATGAACACAGTTTCATCTAGTTGGCCCTTGGCTGCCGAGGTTGCTAGGAAATTGTCTCAGATTGTTTTCAGGACTTCCATTCACTGTCTTTGAACCTGAGAAAGGGCTTGTGGGCTCCCAGCCCAGCCCGTGTGCTGCCCCTGAAGGCAAGCCCTCCCTCTGCACCGGGTCCAGCACGGGGGTCCACGCCAGGAGATAGCTTCTCTTTGTGCCTTCTATGAGAATCTAAACTCATAGAGGTGTGTTTGTGTGTATGTGTTTGTGTGTGTATCTGTCGGTCTCAGGAAAAACAGTCTCTGAGACAAGAAAGGAAGAAAACGCTGGTGAGCACCCCTTGACGTACAGACTGACTGCAGGCTCCCTGGCAGAACCCTGGGGAGGCGGGAGCTGGCCAGACCTTGCATGAGCAGGCTGGAGCTTTGGGTCTGAGGAACCCAGCCTGGTAAAGGTTCCGATACCTCAAACTTGGGAAGTCCCAGAGCTTCTAGCCCTCAAGGAACCACACTGATATGCCAGGATATCCTGGCAGTAACCAGTAAAAAGAGCATCTGAAATTATTGGTAACTCAACTGGTTCAATACGAGAGAAGACTGCTCCATCCCCCTGAAGCACTAGCCCTCAAATATCTGCTGCTACCAACGCCCTAAGTTAGGCAGGGCCAGAGACTATTTAACTATTTAACAGAGACTATTTAACTATTTAACAGAGACTATAGTAACTTTGTTAAGCAAACTCTGGTCTGTCTAGAACCCCTCTGCCAGAGTTCTGTTAAATGGAAGCCAAGGCAGCTTCCTTTTCTGGGTCTGGGGGCCCAGAAAATACCCCAAGGAAGGAAATGCGAAATGAAAACCGTGAGGAATAAACTGGAGAAGAAAAATGCTTCTCTGAAGTGCAGGAAGTGATTTTGCCTAGTAAAGTTGACAACCCATACCTGTGACGTGGCAACCCTACTTCTGGCTCCATATTACAGGAAAGCTTCCACGTGTGTATACCCAGAGACAGACAAATGTTTACCACACCATTATTTTAATTTAAAAAAAAGGAAAAGAACCAAAATACCAGAATTTAAGAACACCCTTGTAGCCCACAGCTATTACATGAGGGAGGGTGGAGAGCCTCTCTCCTTTTAATTTAAAACTGGAAGCATCCTGCAATCTCAGTCCTAAACTATGCCTTGGGACTGTATCATGGATCCGGACCTCAGGTATGGACTGAGACCGGACCTTGGTCGTGGATGATGCGTCTGCACCTCGGATCTTAACAGAGATGCTGGACATGGATCTTGGATCTACATGTGTCTACTTTGTTCGACATGATGGTGGAAATGAAAGTCGGGGTCAGGAGAAGGTTGAAGTGAGGGTGATGGCAATTATAACCTTGAGAGTGAGACTGAGGGTGTCAGGGTGAATACATAGAAGCTGGTGAGTCTAGGTGAGAGTAAAGGTGAGACTGCGGTGCGGAGTAGGAGCGAACGCAGGAGTGAGGGTCAGCCTGAGGGTGAGAGGAAAGCTGAACCCGACCGTGAGCGTGACGTTGAGCTTGAGCATGAGGACTGGGGTGAGCGTGAGGACGAAGAACATAGTGACAAGTCCTGAGCCTAGACGTGCACGTTCAGCTACACTTGGACATCGGACCTTCATCTTTGACCTGGATTTGTCCAAGTTCTTACAGTTCACTAGACCAGCCAGTGGCCAAGACAGAAGAAAGGTAACTGATTATTCATGGTTATAATTATGTTTTCTTCATCCAACCCAATGAGAATTATGGCTTCAATGTTAAAAATAATCAGTATTTTAACTGTCAGTCCATTTTGAGGTCCTGGGTCCTGGGTATTGATTCCTCCCCACATCCCCAACATTCTATACTGCAAATTTTCAAACATGTAGCAAAATAGAAATAATTATGTGGCTAAACAACAATATACCCACCACCTAGATTCTACCATTTATATTTTAGTGTACTTATTTTATTACTACCCATCTATCCATTCTTCTATCCATCCATTAATGTGCCTAATTTTAAAATACATTTCAAAGCAAATTGCGGCTGCCATTATTCCTCCCAAATACTTCAACATGTGTATCATTAGAGTGTTGTGCTTACAGGTTTTTTTTTTTCCTACTGAGACAAAACGCACGTGTGAACTGTGAAGTACACAATAAGTGCCTGTCCTCTGAGCTCTGATCATTGTACAGTCTGCGACAGATGTAGAGCATTACCAACACTCCAGGAAGTTCCACACTCTCCTTCTCAGGCAACCTCCATTCCACTCTCAGAGGCAACCACCATGCCAAGTTGTTTCTATCATAGACTGATGGTTTTTGAAAATAACAGAGACTTCCCTGGCAGTCCAGTGGCTGAGACTTCTCCTTCCAGTGAGGGGGTGTGGGTTCAATCTTTGGTCGAGGAGCTAAGATCTCACATGCCACTTGGTCAATAAACCAAAATATGAAACAGAAACAATACTGTAATTCAATAGTGACTTTAAAAATGGTGCACATCAAAAAAATCTTAAAAATAATAAAAATGTCTAACAAAAGTTTTATACTAACCTTTTATATGGAGCCCATGTATCAGTGGTCATGGCTCTCAGTGGCTTTTTGTGAATGGTGATGGGAAGTGAGACACAGGATGGCTCGGGCCCTGATGGCTCAGTAAGAGGATCTTGCATTGCTGATGTTGTCGTTCAGTCACTCAGTCGTGTCCGACTCTTTGCAAACCCATGGACTGCAGCATGCCAGGCTTTCCTGTCCTTCACTATTTCCTGGAGTTTGCTCAAACCCATGTCCATTGAGTCAGTGATGCCATCCAACCATCTCATCCTCTGTCGTCCCCTTTTCCTCCTGCCTTCAATCTTTCCCAGCATCAGGGCCTTTTCAAATGAGTCAGTTCTTTGACTCAGGTGGCCAAAGTATTGGAGCTTCAGCTTCAGCATCAGTCCTTCCAATGATTATTCAGGACTGATCTCCTTTAGAATGGACTGGCTGAATCTCCTTGCAGTCCAAGGGACTCTCAGAAATCTCCAACACCACAGTTCAAAAGCATCAATTCTTCCATGCTCAGCTTTCTTTATAGTCCAACTCTCACATCCATACACGACTACTGGAAAAACCATAGCCTTGACTAGACAGACCTTTGTCGGCAAAGTAATGTCTCTGCTTTTGAAGATGCTGTCTAGGTTTGTCATAGCTTTTCTCCCAAGGAGCAAGCGTCTTTTTAATTTCATGGTTTCAGTCACCATTCGCAGTGATTTTGGAGCCCAAGAAAATAAAGTCTTCCATTGTTTCCCCATATGTTTGCCAGTAAGTGATGGAGACAGGTGCTGTGATCTTGGTTCTTTGAATGTTGAGTGTTAAGCCAGCTTTTTCACTCTCCTCTTTCACCTTCATCAAGAGGCTCTTCAGTGCCTCTTCGCTTCCTGCCATTAGGGAGATGTCATCTGCATATCTGAGGTTATTGGTTTATCTCCCAGAATCTTGATTCCAGCTTGTGCTTCATCCAGCCTGGCATTTCGCATGATGTTCTCTGCATATAAGTTAAATAAGCACGGTGACAATATACAGCCTTGATGTGCTCCTTTCCCAATTTGGAATCAGTCTGCTGTTCCATGTCCAGTTCTAACTGTTGCTTCTTGACCTGCATACAGATTTCTCAGGAGGTAGGTAAGGTGTCTGATATTCCCATCTCCTTAAAGAATTTTCCACAGTTTATTGTGATCCACAGAGTCAAAGGCTTTAGTGTAGTCAATGAAGCAGAAGTAGATATTTTTCTGAAATTCTCTTGCTTTTTCTATGATCCAATGGCTTTGCTGATGAGTGCCCCAGAATCCAGGAATGGGAGCTGGCTTAGGACCAGAAAGTACCAATTCGCCTTGGGCAGGCATCAAGCTGGTATTTCACAGACCCAGGCTGTAACAGCTAAGCTAATAGGAAGAGACTTGGAGACATGTGCAGTAATACTCCCTGAGATGTGGAAGGCACCTGTTTGGTGTCTGGTACAATATCAGATGCTCTGCATTTTTTTCTGTTCAACACTTGGAGGCAAGTATTAGAATCCCCATCCTGCAAATTTGGAAACTAAGACTCTGAAAATTTAAATGTCACACCTGGTGTCAAATCAATTGAGATAAGAGAGAAAAGCACCAAGTGTTGGCATTGTATTCACTAACATAAATTACCTGCCATCAGAGAATAAACATTTTTTAGTATATAGTTTGTGGTCAATTTTGGATTCATGGATTTTTTTTCTTAGCAGCATAGCATGCCTGCTAACAAAAATGAAGTTAAATGCAGCCCAACAAAAACCAGGACTAAGGAGAGCCTCACAATCTCTTAATAACTTACTAGGATAATCATAGCATAGAAGAAAGACATTTACCTGGATTTAAAATTTTTCCTGGACCCAGTCATTGGATGAGTCTGTAGCTCAGTGGTTCTCACCCTCATCCTCACTAAGAACAAGGAAAATAATATTTTCTTACCTAACCACAGTGCAGTTATCAAAAGCAGGAAGTTTAGCACTGATTTAAAGATTTTATCTAATCTCACATTTCACTGAGTCCCAAGAAGCTCTACTTTTTCCTGGTCCAGGATCTAATCCGGACTCACAAACTGTGTTTATCATCACATCTCCGTAGCATCCTTTCATCTGGAACATTTGGCTCCTTCATCTTCTTTGGTCTTTTGCTCTTTTTTGAAGAAGCTGATTATTTTGCAGAATTTCCCTCCATTTGGGTTTCTCAGATGGCCCACGTGTTTAGATTTAGGTTGTGCAATTTTGTGTCCTAAGATTTAAATGGTTAAAGGTTGAACATCAAATAGGGCTCTGAGCACCCAAAGAAAATAGAAAAGAAAACACTAAGTCACATGACTTGTTATCAGAAACCAAGAAAATATGTCATTCTTATTCAAGAGGCTCACACATTTAGCATTTTCATAAATTCTGTGTGCATGGCCTCAGAATATCTCTCTCAGGGTGTGTGCCCACCTCCTGCCCGAAAGAGTATATTTTCCCAGCCTTTCCAGAGGTGAGCGAGGTCAGTCTTTAATCACCCATGTTTCCACTATTCATTTCTTATTTGGTGAATGATTTTTTTATTCTCTTTGTTCCTTTTTCTACTGAGGTTTCATCTCATTACCTCCTACACTAAATTCCATTCTGATAGATATCTGGTCTTTTTTTTTTCTTACCAGTGTATACCCAGCAAAGGACCAAGCATAATAATAGGTGTTCTATAAATATGTGCTGAATGGTTAAGGGATTAATCTCCTTAGGGTAAATTCCTGGAGGTAGAATCAGTGAGTCAAAGTGTAGGAATTCTCAAAAAGACTTTTGATGCACATTAAGTTGCTCTCCCAAAAGTTTATATCTTTTTGCAGTGTATAAGAGTAGCTCTGTACTATCATTATTTTTGTTCTTTATCAGACTAATAGTTGGGAAATTACCTTATTTAACATGATTTAGTTCACTATAAATATAACTGGAGCATTTATATAATAATTTATGATTATATGCTATTCATGATTCTTTTAAAACCCCTGTTTATAATGCTCCCTATATATCTGCTTTTCATCTCTTTCATATTCATTTCTGAGAAGATATTAGGAAAACAAACTGGTGTTCCTTTGTCAACATGTGATACAATTTTCCCTCTACTTAGTTTTTGTTCACAAAGATTTCTATATTTTTATGTTGAAGTTGTCAATGTCTTATCTGTTTTGGCCTTTATGTCCCAGTTAAGTCTTTTCATTCAGACTATAGACATATCCACCCATGTACACCTCTAGGATTTTTGTGGCTTCATTTCTTATATCTGAATCTTTTATCCATTTAGAAAGAATTCATTTTACAAGGAGTTAAATGAGGTTGAGATCTGGAAGTTCCAGACAAATATTTTGTTGTGGATAAGACACGCATGGGAAGTATCTTAAATGTAGAGTTTGATACATAGTTACATGTGGACATGAACCCACGTGCAGAGAGCAGCTCCAGCATCCTGGCAGCCCCCTTGCGCCACTCCCCAGTCAGTGGAACTCCCTGAAAGATAACCATTTGACTTCTGTCAGTAGAGATTAGCTTTGTCTGTTCTCAGACTTCATATAAATGGAACCACATCGTATTTGCTTTTTGTAGCTGACTTCCCTTGTTCAACACAAAGTTATCAAAACTCATCCATGGTGTATGTGTAGCTGTAGCCCATATTCTCCTTACTGTCTACTGTTTCATTGAGTGAACACAGCATGATTTACTTATCCATTCTTGTATTCGTGGGGATTGGGGCTGTTTCTCTTCTTGTCCACAATGAGCAACATTGCTATAAACGTTCTTGGGATGGACGTATATATACCTATGGACCATACATTTTTTTAATCTTTCAAACTGCCCTCTGCATGCAGGCTAGGATTGTGTTAGGTCCGGCATGCCAGTATCTCAGCTTACTCTGGCTGAGAATCAGAGGTAACAGTTCAGTCAGTTCAGTTCAGTCGCTCAGTCGTGTCCGACTCTTTGCGACCCCATGAATCGCAGCACACCAGGCCTCCCTGTCCATCACCATCTCCCAGAGTTCACTCAAACTCAAGTCCATCGAGTCCTTGATGCCATCCAGCTGTCTCATCCTCTGTCGTCCCCTTCTCCTCCTGCCCCCAATCCCTCCCAGCATCAGAGTCTTTTCCAATGAGTCAACTCTTCGCATGAGGTGGCCAAAGTACTGGAGTGTCAGCTTTAGCATCATTCCTTCCAAAGAAATCCCAGGGCTGGTCTCCTTCAGAATGGATTGGTTGGATCTCCATGCAGTCCAAGGGACTCTCAAGAGTCTTCTCCAACACCACAGTTCAAAAGCATCAATTCTTCGGCGCTCAGCCTTCACAGTCCAACTCTCACATCCATACATGACCACAGGAAAAACCATAGCCTTGACTAGACAGACCTTAGTCGGCAAAGTAATGTCTCTGCTTTTGAATATGCTATCTAGGTTGGTCATAACTTTTCTTCCAAGGAGTAAGCGTCTTTTAATTTCATGGCTGCAATCACCATCTGCAGTGATTTTTGGAGCCCAAAAAACTAAAGTCTGACACTGTTTCTACTGTTTCCCCATCTATTTCCCATGAAGTGATGGGACCAGATGCCATGATCTTCGTTTTCTGAATGTTGAGCTTTAAGCCAACTTTTTCACTCTCCTCTTTCACTTTCATCAAGAGACTTTTTAGCTCCTCTTCACTTTCTGCCATAAGGGTGGTGTCATCTGCATATCTGAGGTTATTGATATTTCTCCTAGCAATCTTGATTCCAGCTTGTGTTTCTTCCAGTCCAGCGTTTCTCATGATGTACTCTGCATAGAAGTTAAATAAGCAGGGTGACAATATACAGCCTTGACATACTCCTTTTCCTATTTGGAACCAGTCTGTTGTTCCATGTCTAATTCTAACTGTTGCTTCCTGACCTGCATACAGGTTTCTCAAGAGGCAGGTTAGGTGGTCTGGTATTCCCATCTCTTTCAGAATTTTCCACAGTTTATTGTGATCCACACAGTCAAAAGCTTTGGCATAGTCAATAAAGCAGAAATAGATGTTTTTCTGGAACTCTCTTGCTTTTTCCATGATCCAGTGGATGTTGGCAATTTGATCTCTGGTTCCTCTGCCTTTTCTAAAACCAGCTGGAACATCAGGGAGTTCACGGTTCATGTATTGCTGAAGCCTGGCTTGGAGAATTTAGAGCATTACTTTACTAGCATGAGGAAACAGTTGGCTTACTTTAAGTGATTAAGTTCAGGGCTCTGCCACATATGGTTGCTCTAGTCGTGAAAGTTGCTCAGTCATGTTCACTCTTTGCGACCCCATGGACTATACAGTCCATTATTCTCTGGGCCAGAATACTGGAATTGGTAGCTGTTGCCTTCTCCAGGGGATCTTCCCAACCCAGGGATCAAACCCAGGTCTCCCGCATTGCAGGCGGATTCTTTATCATCTGAGCCACCAGGGAGGCCCATGAATACTGAAGTGGGTAGCCTATCCTTCTCCAGAGAATCTTCCCGACCCAGGAATCGAACCGGGGTCTCTTGCCTTGCAGGCGGATTCTTTACCAGCTGAGCTCTCAGGGAAGCCCCAGTGCCCAAAAGTGTCCCTGCTAAAGAGGCATCTTGCCTTGTTAGAATCACAGACTTTTGTGTTTATTATGATGGATTTCCTGCAGATGGCAGTAGAGGGTCTTGTTCTAATATAGTAAGTATAGTATGACAATTCCCCAGCAGAGAAAGCTAAAGAGTCTTCTCTGGACAAGGCAGCCTTGTGTCTTTCCCTTCCAAGTAACAGGGATGTGAGCTCTTAAACCATTTTTGATTCCGACAGGAGTGTTGCAGGATACTTGCAGCAATAGTTCACCTGATTCATTTCCGAGTTCTTTTGTACATGTTTATATACAAAATCTTAGCCAATGTCACTTGTCAGTAGAAAGCTTCTCTTTAAGGTTTACAATGCCCCAAGGAAACTGACAAAAGGAGTGATCATTTTTATAGAAGAGATAAAGGACACACCAGCGTGAAAACTGACAAGGCATTCTATTTCCATGAAAGCAATATGTGTATCTGTTTCAAAATTAATTTATCTGAGTGATTTTGAGTGCCCAACTCATTAACAATTCAAATTTTCTTTGGTAACTTTATATAATTTTTATTAAAAATTTTTTTTTGCTGGGACTCTGTGGTGGTCCAGTGGTTGAAAATTCCCTGGCCAATACAGGGGACAAGGGTTCAATCGCTGGTCCAGGAAGATCCCACATGCCACGGAGAAACTAAGCCCGTGAGCCCACACCCGTGGAGCCCACACTCCCAGCAAGAGAAACCACTACACTGAGAAGCCCACAGCAAGAGAGTATCCCACTGGTCTCCGCAACAGCCCTTAGGCAGCAACAAAGATGCAATGCAATCCAGAATAGATAATCGTAAAAAATAAAAATTAAATTTTTTTTACTGAAGTATAGTTGGTTACAATGTTGTGGTTCTGGTGTACAGCAAAGTGATTCAATTATATAGATGGATAGATATAAATATGTTCTTTTCAATTCTTTTCCACCTAGGTTATTGTAAGATACGGAATGTAGTTCCCTGCGCTACACAGTAGGACCTTACTATTTTTTTAATTTTATACATCATAGTGTGTACCTGCTAATCCCAAGCTTCTCATTTATTTCTCCCCCCAGCCTTCCCCTTTGGTAACCCCGTATCTGATTTCTGTGTCTGTGAGTCTGTTTCTGTTTTGTAACTAAGCTCATTTGTGTTCTATTTTAGATTGCTCACGTAGGTGATACCATATGATCCTTGTCTTGTCTGACTTACCTCACTCAGTATGATCATCTCTAGGATGGTCGCAACAGCCCTCCACTGTTGCTGCAAACGGCGTTGCTTCGTTCTTTTGTTTCTGCTGAGTGGTATTCCGCAGTGCTCGTATGCCGCCGTGTGCGTATTCTGCCGTGTGCGTATTCTGCCGTGTGCTATTCTGCCATGTGCGTATGCCGCCGTGTGCCTGTGCCGCCGTGTGCCTGTGCCGCCGTGTGCCTGTGCCGCCGTGTGCGTATGCCGCCGTGTGCGTATTCTGCCGTGTGCTATTCTGCCATGTGCGTATGCCGCCGTGTGCGTATTGTGCCGTGTGCTATTCTGCCATGTGCGTATGCCGCCGTGTGCCTGTGCCGCCGTGTGCCTGTGCCGCCGTGCGCGTATGCCGCCGTGCGCGTAGGCCGCCGTGCGCGTAGGCCGCCGTGCGCGTAGGCCGCGTCTCCTCTACCCGTTCGCCTGTCAGCGGACACGTAACACTGCGTCCACGTCTTGGCTGTTGTAAATAGTGCTGTTAAGAACATTGCATGCATGTACCTTTTCGAATGAGAGATTTTAGAATTAGACATACACCTAGGAGTAGGATTGCTGAATGATATGATGATTTAGTTTTCTAAGGAACATTCGTGATGTTCTGCATAGCAGCTACACCATTTTACATTCCCAACAGTGTAGGCTGCTGCTGCTGCTAAGTCGCTTCAGTCGTGTCCGACTCTGTGCGACCCCATAGATGGCAGCCCACCAGGCTCCCCCGTCCCTGGGATTCTCCAGGCAAGAACACTGGAGTGGGTTGCCATTGTCTTCTCCAATGCATGAAAGTGAAAAGTGAAAGTGAAGCCGCTCAGTTGTGTCCAACTCTTAGTGACCCCATGGACTGCAGCCCACGAGGCTCCTCCGTCCATGGGATTTTCCAGGCAAGAGTACTGGAGTGGGGTGAACAGTGTAGGAAGGTTCCCTTTTCGCTACACCCTCTCCTGCACTCAGTATTTGTGCCATTCTGACCAGTGAGCGGTGTTACCTCATTGTAGTTTTGATTTTCCTTTCTCTAACAAACAGTGATATTGAGCATCTTTTCATGTGTCTATTGACCATCTGTATGTATGTTTTAGAGAAATGTCTATTTAGGCTTTCTGCACATTTCGGGGGGGTGCTTGTGGGTTTTTGTTGTCATTATTGAATTGTTTGAGCTGTTTGTATATTTTGGAAATTAAGTCCTTGCTGGCCACATCATTTGCAAATATTTTCTCTCAGTCTATAGGTTGTCTTTTTGTTTTGTTAATGGTGTCCTGTGCTGTGCAAAAGCTTATGTTTTATTAGGTTCCATTTGTTTATTTTTGCTTATATTTCTTTTGCCTTAGGAGACCAACCTAAGAGAACATTGCTACAATTTATGTCACAGAATATTTTACCTATGTTCTTTTCTATGAGTGTTATGGTGTCCTATTTAAGTCTTTAAGGCATTTTGAGCTTATTTCTGTATGTGGTATGGCAGAGTGTTTTCTAACTTTACTGATTTACATGCAGCTATCTAGTTTTCCCAACACCACTTGCTGAAGAGACCGTCTCTTCTCCATTGTATACTCTTGCCCCTTTTGTTGAAGATTAATTGACTGTAGATGTGTGAATTTATCTCTGGGCTTTCTGTTCTGTCCGGTTAATCCCTATGTCTGCTTTTGTGCTAATACTATGCTGCTTTGATTACTGTGGCTTTGCAGTATTGTCTGAAGTCTGGGAGGGTTATGCCTCCTGCTTTGTTCTTTTTTCTCAGGAATGCTTTGGCAGTTCTGGATTTTTTTGTGGTTCCATATAAATTTTATGATTACTTGTTCCAGTTCTGTGAAAAATGTCATGGGTAATTTAATAGCGTGTGGGTGTGTGCACGCTCAGTTGTGTCTGACTCTTTGCGACCCCATGGACTGTAGCCTGCCAGGCTCCTTTGTCCATGGAATTTTCTAGGCAAGAATACTGGAGTGGTTTGCCATTTTGTTCTTGCATTAAATCCGTAGATTGCTTTGGGTAATATGGTCATTTTAAGGATATTAATTCTTCCAATCCAAGAGCATGGTATATCTTTCCATTTCTTTTAGTCATCTTCAGTTTCCTTAATCAGTGTTTTATCGTTCTCAGCATATAAGTCTTTCATCTCTTTGGTCAGGCAGATAGTTTTCAATAATGGCCTTATGTTTGTTATAATTGTTGAGACTGAGAAACAAAAAATCTATTAAATGAAAAAAGTGTTTGCCTTGTCCTGGCACATTGGCCAGGCTGCTCACACTCTGAGACACTCTTGGGATCCCTGCCCACTTTAGCAGCAGAAGGACAGGCAGAATTTTCCACACCATTCAGAGTGCTCCCCTCCTCCCCTCTCTTCTCCTTAGCCCCAAACTCAGTTGGATTTGCAGATGTTGAATGAGTAAATGCTACAGCTCCACCATGTTTCTGGATGTTTTGTTGAGAAAGGCTACTGTGTTCAGGGCCCCGGGGCCGCAGTGGTCAGGTAATGCTGCTGCCAACAGCGTGACGTCACAGCTATCGCAGCTCTCTGCACTAGGCTTTCCGGGTGGCTTAGCAGTAAAGAATCCGCCCCAGTAGATACAAGTTGGATTTCTGGGTCAGGAAGATCTCCTGGAGGAGGGCATGGCAACCCACTCCAGTATTCCTCCCTGGAGAATCCCATGGACAGAGGAGCCTGGTGGGCAAATAGTCAGACGTGACTGAAATAGCTTAGCACACACTGGGGCAGAGCCAGGGGATGGGGTCAGCCAGTCTCCAAGGCCCCCCCACCTCTGCCCGTCTCTGATCCTGTGGGTAGGGAAAAGGGAGACTGTGGCCCTCTTGTTTTGTAGGTGGCCCAGATCCTTTGATAACTATTGCCATGACAATTAAAATGGACCTTATGTTTCCAGAAAACATTGAAAACATAGTCATCACGGATGGAAACAGGAACTGTAAATGGCTGACTCTAAGTTATCAGAGTCATCTGGGGCAGCACAGCTCCTTCTTGTGTTCAGAGCATAACACCGAGGACATCTGGCCC
Organism: Capra hircus; assembly: GCF_001704415.2. Classification (NCBI taxonomy): domain Eukaryota; kingdom Metazoa; phylum Chordata; class Mammalia; order Artiodactyla; family Bovidae; genus Capra; species Capra hircus. The sequence continues at coordinate 3,576,721 of NC_030818.1, forward strand.
CTTCCCCCTCGCCCACACACTAAGTGCTTTGGGCACCTGCTGTCACCTTGACAGGCCAATATCCTTTCCAGACACCTCCCAGTCCCCACCCTGGGGTGGGGGGCCTGGTCAAGAACTACTGAAATTTTAAAAAATTCTTTTCGGTGGAAAGTTGTACTTGCTAACTTATAGTTTAAGTTTGATTTATGTTGTATCACACAGAGTTCAGTCTTTGTACAAATTCACTTTTGTTCTCTACAAGCTATTCAGTAATTCAGGTCAAACACACAAGTAATACCATTTTCATCAAAAAGCTCCCTGTTTAGAAAATTTGCTCACCTTTAGATCAAGGCCCACTTGTTTGGGGCAAAAGGCAAATCTAAAGGGTTTAGGGGGCATGAGAAGAAAGGAGGAGAGGCTGCCGAGGGAGCCCACATCTCTTGTTTGGCCGCCCTTCCCCACCCCGACCCCTCCTTGGCCACAGTTATTGCCACATCCTCCTAACTGCCCTCACCCACAACGCTCCTGCCACCACCAGCGGTGCAAGGCCGGGGTTGCACGTCTTCTCAAGGCAGACAACGGGTGATGGGTGGAGGGTAGCGAGGACAGAGCCTGACTGCAGCAGAGGAGAGAAAGATTCTGGTCATCCTGATGGAATTCTGGTTTCATTTTCTAATAGAAACACTGTTTTAATATCAGTGAAATAGAAATCTATAGGCTCCCTGGAAACTTTATCTCCATTTGTAACATTGATTCTCTAGCAAAAGAAACCTAATCCTAACTCTAAATAACTTTCCAAACTTTTCTTTTTGGCAACTCTCTATAGGTTTTATTTGTATGAGGGGTGGTGAAAAAGAAGATGCCTGCAGTGAATGACTCTCGTTTTCTTCCCCTTAGTCAGAGAAATTTGTGCAGGAATGAGTTTTTCAATGTACCCAGAAGCAGCTTACACAGTCTTCAGTGAATGGGATGGTTCTACGTTTAGGACCTGGGCGTTCACATGTACACATTCAGTTCCCTAGGTGAGTCACCAGCTTTTTCAGTTTGTTCTTTGAGCTCAGAAGCATATAGCAACAAACTGCCGACAAATGTGGAGGGGAAAGTCATCGATCTGTGCTGGATAAGAAGCCAGCACCATTCCATACCAGGATCTGGGCGCCGCCCTCCGGTGCGTTTCCTGGACCAGTTTGTAGCTCAGTGCAGCAAACTGAAGCAGCTACTCAACCAAGTGACAAGAGGCTGCTGCCTGCATCTCCCTGGAGCGTGGCCTCTGGACCCTCCCCTCCTCTGTGGATAGAGATGCTGCTACTGAAATAAGGGTGGAAACTCTAGTTCGCCCTTATTTTAGGCCACCAGCATCACTTACTCATTCACTCTACATCTCGTAATGCTAGAACGTAAAAGTTTGGAGTGGCTTGAGATGGACTAGGATAGACAGGCAAGGGCTTCCTCACCCTATTTCTTGGACATCTCCCTTCTCCCTTCTCCCACCCGTTAAAGCTGGTGATGCTTCTTGTGATATAGGAAGTCATCCCCCTCTGCCAATGTTATCTCCTGAAGATTCATATGCTAAGGAGTTTGGGACTTTACCTGTGGCAATACAGAGACACTGGAGGGTTGAGCTGCCTCCTAAATAAACCCCTGTTATGTGGGAGTTGGATTTGGAGGCCCAGAGAGGGGGGTTGTCCAGGCTGGGGGAGGGGTCTAGGTTGGAGAAGGGGATGGCAAGCTGAACAGTGGAGAAGTAGAGACAGAATCAAGAAACAGTTAAGAGGTCAAGTAGTCAGCGGTATTTTAAAGCCTGGAAGTCATAACCATTTTTGAAGGAGAAAGAAGGCTTGCCTGTGAAACCTTCAGGGAACTGAGATGAGCAAGTAAGCAGTCAGGATATGGTAAAAGTCAGAGATGGAAATTCAACGAGGAGGGTGTGACTGATGATGTCACATCACACCCTGAAGAATTGTGAAGTGTGCGTTGAATTTGGTAACAAGAAGGACATTGGTGACCTTGGCAAGTTCTCTTGTGCTAGTTCATTCTGCCTTTCATTCTAGAAGAGGCAATAGCTATGACAGCCAAAGGTGGAAAGATCCGTGCATAAATCCTTAATGCCACTGTCTGCTGGTAGAATTGGAAAGATCCTTTTGTCATTTGCTTATCTGTACCATCCAATTTTTTTCCAACCCACAAGCATGTGTTATTATTTATGAAAAAAAAAAAAAAAAGAGAGAGAGACATGAAAGAGCCAGATCCCCAGGCCAGGTAAGCAGCTTTCATATTTCAATGCCTGTCTTGGCCAGAGAGGCCCCTGCACATCTAATATTCTTTAATCCTCCAAGTCTTCTGTTTTAACACTCTGCTCTAAGGCTGTGTTTGCTAAACCACAGCAGGAATACAGAGACTACATAAGTAGGTAAACACGAGTGAAACCATTAGAATTAAAATGATGGACTATTTTGTTCTATATGCAAGAATTTCATGATGAATGGATTTCACAGAAGCACAAAAGCACATATACAAACAACTTCTGCAGCTCAATTCCAGAAAAATAAACGACCCAATCAAAAAATGGGCCAAAGAACTAAATAGACATTTCTCCAAAGAAGACATACGGATGGCTAACAAACACATGAAAAGATGCTCAACATCACTCATTATTAGAGAAATGCAAATCAAAACCACAATGAGGTACCACTTCACACCAGTCAGAATGACTGCGATCCAAAAATCTGCAAGCAATAAATGCTGGAGAGGGTGTGGAGAAAAGGGAACCCTCCTACACTGTTGGTGGGAGTGCAAACTAGTACAGCCACTATGGAGAACAGTGTGGAGATTCCTTAAAAAATTGCAAATAGAACTACCTTATGACCCAGCAATCCCACTGCTGGGCATACACACCGAGGAAACCAGAACTGAAAGAGACACATGTACCCCAATGTTCATCGCAGCACTGTTTATAATAGCTAGGACATGGAAACAACCTAGATGTCCATCAGCAGATGAATGGATAAGAAAGCTGTGGTACATATACACAATGGAGTATTACTCAGCCGTTAAAAAGAATTCATTTGAATCAGTTCTGATGAGATGGATGAAACTGGAGCCGATTATACAGAGTGAAGTAAGCCAGAAAGAAAAACACCAATACAGTATACTAACACATATATATGGAATTTAGGAAGATGGCAATGACGACCCTGTATGCAAGACAGGGAAAGAGACACAGATGTGTATAATGGACTTTTGGACTCAGAGGGAGAGGGAGAGGGTGGGATGATTTGGGAGAATGACATTCTAACATGTATACTATCATGTAAGAATTGAATCGCCAGTCTATGTCTGATGCAGGATACAGCATGCTTGGAGCTGGTGCATGGGGATGACCCAGAGAGATGTTATGGGGAGGGAGGTGGGAGGGGGGTTCATGTTTGAGAACGCATGTAAGAATTAAAGATTTTAAAATTTAAAAAAATAATAATAATAAATAAAACATTTTAAATCTTAAAAAAAAAAAACAAAGCAAAATTTGGGGGGAGAAAAAAAAACACACATCCATGGCATTATACTTCAAAAGTTACCTGTCCCCAAGACAAAGCAGTTATACAGAAACCAGACTTTGTATCTAGCAATTGCTATACTGTGGCAATTGCAATCCAGAAGACTCTAATGTCAGTTATCTTGAATATAACCATGTGTTTGGCTCCCCAACCTGGGAAATGATGCTTCAGATACTGAATAGCATCTGTCTTGAAAGAGTAGCTTACAAAAACATCAAAATACTTTTGACAATTCCTTCAAAACAATCTGAGTTCTGTTTCACTAAGGCAAGGATCTTAAAATGGGAATTTCAAGATGGTCTTTGGAAATTTTTGAAATTTCAAATATTAGGATTAAACTTTGGTCAGTACATTAATAGATACATCACCAATGAAATTGCCTAAGAGTAGACAGTTACAAATGACACAGTATAAATCATCTGGGTGGTATTTCCCCCATGGGACTGGTAAAGCTACTGAAGCAAGCCGATCACGGCTGCTGGCGGCAGTGGTTAACCCTAGACCCAGATGAAGCGTCGGCTTTGACAGAATTATTTCGTTCTTCCATTTAATTCAGGCAGGTATGCGAGGTGCATGCTGTTAACAGACATAAGTGTTCACAGACTTGGCAACGTTGGACTCTTCTGTGCTTTAAGTATAGCCCGTATCTTTCCTAAATGCATTAGAGGAGAAGTCGTGTGTGTGTGATTATAGAGTTTAGGTTAATAATCAGGGAAGCGAGGGATCCAGAGGGCACGGCTGTCAGTACTTGGAGTGGTTTTCCAGGGAAAGGTTGGGCTGAACTGTGTGCAAACCTGTACCAGGAGATCCACCCACGCCTCAGAGACAGAACAGGTCAGAGTGGGAGGGACAGGGCTTCCCTGGTGGCTCAGCGGTAGAAGAATCTGCTTGCAATGCAAGAGTGGGAGGGAACAGCTCTTTTCTGTGCAAACGTCAGCCTTCAGGGCTGGCAGCAAGGTGTGGCTTGGCCTTTTTAGCACACTGCAGTAATCAAGATGCCAAAGCAAGAATGTGGTTGGAACCATTCGTAGAATTTAAGATGCAATGACTGGTGATAAATACACTCCTAGGTGTTTGACCCTCTGGGTGGGTGGCTTTTGATGATGGTCACTGTCGCTCCTTCCTCGTCTCTATGGTGATGTCTTGGTGAGGGTGCCCTGACAGACACCAAGGCCTCACTCTGCCTCTCTTGCAGTCAGGCTGACGAGGGAACCAGTTGTGGCCAGAGAAGTGTGAGCGGAAGTAGCGTGTCTGCTACCCCACGCTTTCCTCCTCCTCCTCCCCGTGACCTGCAGGCCTCATGATGCAGAGCCTGCGCCTCCAAGCCCACAAGACTGTGATACAAGTGATAGGCCTTCACTGTGTGAAGCCAGTGACATTTGGGTTTATGTGTAATATTTTATAACGTCTGCCTTTGAATCAGGAAGGAAGCACTGTATTTCCTGTGCCAGCAAGTCGGGGTGCTATTTCTATAAAACTCATTTCCAAACCTACCTCCTGGCCCTCGATGCTCCTGAGGGTGCTGTCTTCATCCCCAGATTCCTGCAGTGCCATTCTGCTGGTGGTAACAGAGGCAGCCGTGGGCCCAGAGGCACATCTCTTATCTTGCCATCTTTGGGAGGGCTAAGAGTGAACTCAGTTTTAGAAGAGATTTAGGGAGGGGGAAGTGGCTGTCACTATTGCCATTGTCAGATGGGGAACCAAGGCTGAGCAAGATGAAATCACTTGTTTAGAGCACATAGCTAGGAAACCGGGCAGGCTTCCGGAAGCCCATATTTTAGCCACTTATGCTAAACTACACCCTAGGAGTTGAGTCAGCTTGACCAGTTCAGAGACTGTCTAATGCTTTCACTGCAAATTTACTGTGATTCTGTGAAAAGCATTTATTTATTTTTTCAAATTGTGGACTGCAATCCATGATCGGGTCATGAAACCAATCTAATAACAAATTTTAGGGGAATATAATAAAAATAATGGACTGCCTTGGCACCATACACAGGAGGATGGCTCCATGGAAACCGTGTTTGTTACACTCACATGTCATGTGTTTGATTGAGACATAAAATTCACTCTTTTGCTACAGATTGTAGTCAGCAGTCTGATAGCACCACAAAAATTAGGTTTCAATTGTTTGTGAGTTTCATGGGGAAAAAATGTTATATTGTGAATAACCTGTGACTCCTAACTTGCCAGCCCTCAAAAAATGCCCCACTCTAGTTTTTTTAATATAACATTCCTTTTTGGGCTGTGCTGGGTCTTCAGTGCTGCACACAGGCCTTCTCTAGTTGCGGCAAGCAGGGGCCACTCTCTAGTTGGGGCTTCTCATTGCAGTGGCTTCTCTTATCGCAGAGCACAGGCTTTAGGGTGAGAGGGTTTCAGCAGTTGTGGGGCATTGGTTTAGTTGCCCCACCGCATGTGGAATCTTCCCAAACCAGGGACGGAACCCGTGGCCCCTGCACTGGCAATTGGAATCTTAACCACTTGGACCACCAGGGAAGTCTAGCCCACCATACCTTTCATCACAGATTGTAGTTGGTTTACAGCGTTGTATTAGTTTCAGGTACACAGCAAAGTGATTCAGCTATGCATGAGGTGAGGTGAAGTCGCTCAGTCGTGTCCGACTCTTTGCGACCCCATGGACTGTGGCCTACCAGCCTTCTCCGTCCATGGGATTCTCCAGGCAAGAATACTGGAGTGGGTTACCATTTCCTTCTCCAGGCGATCTTCCCGACCCAGGGATTGAACCCGGGTCTCCTGCATTGGAGGCGGACGCTTTAACCTCTGAGCCACCAGGGAAGCCCAAAACGAACTACCCATTCCCTAACTGGATGCCATGGTCTTCGTTTTCTGAATGTTGAGCTTTAAGCCAACTTTTTCACTCTCCTCGTTCACTTTCATCAAGAGGCTTTTTAGCCCCTCTTCACTTTCTGCCATAAGGGTGGTGTCATCTGCATATCTGAGGTTATTGATATTTCTCCCGGCAATCTTGATTCCAGCTTGTGTTTCTTCCAGTCCAGCGTTTCTCATGATGTACTCTGCATAGAAGTTAAATAAGCAGGGTGATTACTAGATATTAAATACAGTTCCCTCTGCTACACAATAGGTCCTTGTTGTTAATCTATTTTATGCACAATAGTGTGTATCTGTTAGTCCGAAATTCCCAGTTTCTCTCTCCCCTGCTTTCCCTTTTGATAACCATATGTTTGTTTTCTGTGTCTGTGAGCCTCACTATACCTTGATCCCCAAAGCACATGATGAGCAAGGCTGCTTTATTTATCCTAGCAAGAAAGGCACCAAGGCCAGCACGCTCCCTGGCAGCCAGATCTTCTCCAGGCCTCCAGCACACCCAGATCATTCCCACTGAACTGGCAACATCAGACAGGAGTCATCCCTTCCAACAGCCCATCCCCAAGGCCTCCGATACACTGATTTTCAGTGTGCCAAGGAATGCTTCCTCTCTCCAAGGGCCAGCCTCACCTTCCCTCTTCCCTCCACACTTGGGGAATCCACCAGCTCATCTCTCCCCTGCCTAGTCCCAGCCTGTTTTAATGAGATGTTCCATTTTCGCTGGAGAATAGAATAGACTGTGACACTCCTTTGCGTGCATGCATGCGTGCTGAGTTGCTTCCATTGTGTCCAACTGTGATCCTATGGCGGAGAAGGCGATGGCGCCCACTCCAGTGCTCTTGCCTGGAAAACCCCACGGACAGAGGAGCCTGGTGGGCTGCAGTCCATGGGGTCACTAAGAGTCGGACACGACTGAGCGACTTCACTTTCACTTTTCACTTTCATGCATTGGAGAAGACAATGGCAACCCACTCCAGTGTTCTTGCCTGGAGAATCCCAGGGACGGGGGAGCCTGGTGGGCTGCCATCTATGGGGTCACGCAGAGTCGGACATGACTGAAGCATCTTAGCAGCAACAGCAGCAGTGACCCTATGGACCATAGCCTGCCAGGCTTCTCTGTCCATGGGATTCTCAAGGAAAACTACTGGATTGGGTTGCCATTTCCTCCTCCAGGGGATCTTCCTGATCCAGGGATCGAACCCATGTCTCCTGCATTGCAGGTGGATTCTTTGCCACAGAGCCACCTGGGAAGCCCTGTGATGCTCCTTTATAGGAAAGAAAAGCAGAGTGAATGCTGCTGCTGCTGCTGCTGAGTCGCTGCAGTCGTGTCTGACTCTGTGTGACCCCATAGACAGCCTCCCACCAGGCTCCGCCGTCCCTGGGATTCTCCAGGCAAGAACACAGGAGTGGGTTGCCATTTCCTTCTCCAATGCATGAAAGTGAAAAGTGAAAGTGAAGTCGCTCAGTCGTGTCTGACTCTTAGCAACCTCATGGACTGCAGCCTACCAGGCTCCTCTGCCCATGGGATTTTCCAGGCAAGAGTACTGGAGTGGGTACCATTGCCTTCTCCGGCAGAGTGAATAAGAAGTGAAATAAAATTCGCGGTGAGCAAGCATTCTGACATTGTGACAGCACTATTCCTCAGAACTCAATATGCATGCGAACCACCCTGAGGATCTTGTTAAATGCAGATCCTGAGTCGGTAGGTCCGGGGTGGAGCCTGAAGATTCTGCATCGCTAACAAGTCCCCTGATGATGCTAGAGCTGCTGGTCCATAAAACACACTTTGTGTAGCAAGGGTTGGTCTCCACAATGGCTGGCACAGAATGGGTGCTCAAAAATATCTGCTAAATTGAATCCAATCTCAGGAGAAGCTGGTTTTATGGCAGGACTCAATGGCAAGAGCAAGTGTGATAAGGTGAACCAGTCAATTAAACCAGTGGTGTGCAACCCTGACTGCACATTAAAACCACCCAGGCAGGCCTTTAAAAATCCTGATGCTTGGGCCCCATCCTTGGCAATTCTGATTTAATTGGTTTGGGGGTAGAGGCTAGACAGCTACAATTTTTTCAAACTCTCCAAAAGATCCTAACATGGAGCCAAGTTAAAGAATTTTTAGAATGAAAATTGTTGAACACACACCATGCAGCAGGTGTTGGGCCCCGCTGAGTGAGGCCTTGCACAGAGTTGAGTGAGACGAGGTCCTGCCCTCTGTGACCCTGTTGACTAATTGGGGAAACAGATCCGTGTGTGAAGATTGTGTAAAAAAGTGCTGTAGCACATTTATGTGTACTTGTTTTGGGAGTACAGACGAAAGATGAACTGATTCATTCTTGAGGAAATTGGAAGGAGAAAGACTTCCCAGAGGTAATGATATTTGAACCTTACAGGAGGGGACTGATGCCGAAGCTGAAACTCCCAACACTCTGGCCACTTGATGCGAAGAGCCAACTCACTGGAAAAGACCCTGATGCTGGGGAAGATTGAGGGCAGGAGGAGAAGGGGGCAGCAGAGGTTGAGATGGTTGGATGGCATCACTGACTCAGTGGTCATGAGTCTGAGTGAACTGCAGCAGATGGTGCAGGACGGGGAAGCCTGGAGTGCTGCGAGTGTGAGCGAGTGAAAGTCGCTCAGTCGTGTCCGACTCTCTGCGACCCTGTGGACTATACAGTCCATGGAATTCTCCAGGCCAGGATACTGGAATGGGTAGCCTTTCCCTTCTCCAGGGGATCTTCCCAACCCAGGGATCGAACCCAGGTCTCACGCATTGCAGGTGGATTCTTTACCAGCTGAGCTATCAGGGAAGCCCTGGAGTGCTGCAGTGCGTGGGATCTCAAAGAGTTGGACATGACTTAGCAACTGAACAACAACAAAACAGACTTAACTGCTACATTCTGGACTTCTTGCCTGAGGCCTGTACCAAAATCAGACTGAGAAGACTCTCTGTCCCTTTTTCCTACGACTGACACTTTATCTTGGCCTAGGGCAAAGATGCTCAGCTGATGTGCTGGATATACTTTCCTGATGGGGTCTGGGTGGGCCAGAATCCTTAAGGCATTCACCTCCACTTGCAAGAGGCTTTCTTTTACCCACCCCAGCATCCAGGAGAAATGAGTGCCCTGAAGTAAAAATATTTGACATGCAGTGCCATAGGAAGAAGCAAAGAATGGAAGGTACGGAGGAAGCCCCCACTTAGGAAGAGGAGGTGCTTCTAGAGCAGAGGCCTCCCTCGAGGGTCTCCAGGGTGAGACAGCTCCAGGCTCATCCAGCTGTACCAGCCAGGAGACAAGTCATCAAAGGAGGGAGCCAACACCAAAAAGGAGAAGTATGATCAAAACCCACCCCACGTCCACAGAATCCTGAAAGTGGAAGACAAAATGAAACCGAAAGTTCTCGCACCCTCGGGTTTCGAAAGGAGTAACCAGACACTGGAACGTCCTGCCTCTTACGTAGCTGCTCCTCTCCGTTCCTATATGCAAAGAAACAGGAAAGTGTGACCCACACACAGGAAAACAGAAGCAAAGGGAAAAGCAGGCTGTAGAAACTGCCCGGGAGAGAGCCTAGCTTGTACTTAGTGGAAGAAGACATCAAAGTCATTGTAAACATAAAGAAGTGAAAAAAAAGATTATGACAATGTTTCATGAAATAAAGAGCATCAGTAAAGAGAAGGTTTTAGATTTTTTCATTTATTTGACCGTGCTGGGTCTTCGCTGCTTTGCAGGGGCTCTCTCTAGTCCTGGCGAGCAGGGGATACTCCTCGCTACAGTGCGAAGCCTTCTCATGGCGGTGATTTCTCTCGTTGCGGAGGCGGAGCATGGGATCTAAAGCGAGGGCTTCAGTAGTTGCGGTGCCAAGGCTTCTCATTGTGGGGCCTCGCCTGTCGCAGAGCATGGGCCCGAGGGTATGTGGGCTCAGGAGTTGTTGTCCCCAGGCCTTAGATAGAGCACAGGCTCAGTAGCTGTGGCATACAGGTTTAGTTGCTCTGGGGCATGTGGGATCTTCCTGGATCTGGGATCAAACCCATGTCCCCTACACTGGCAGGTGGATTCTTATCCACTGCGTCACCGGGGAAGTCCAAGAGACAGAAATTATTAAAAAGTTAAATAAAAATTAATCTGGTTCCTTACAGGCTTAACTGATACATCCTTTCACTGCAATAAATTGTAACCTTGAGCAAAATAACTTATGGGTCCTGTGGGTCCTTCTAGCAAATTATTGAATTTCAGGACGATTTTAGATATTATTAACAATAATATGCTATTTGCTTGTTTAAATAACAGGGTTTTTTGAGGTATAAATTCATATACCATAAAAACTACCCTTTTGGAGTGTACAATTCAACGGGTTTTACTCTATGCACAGAAGTGTGCAGCCATCACCACTATCTAAATACAGAATATTTTAACCACTCCCGAAAGACTCCCCCACATACTAACGGCCACTCCCCATCGCCCCCTCCTCCCAGCCCCTGGGAACTAGCTGTTAACCTTTGCTTCTCTGGGTCTGCCTATTCTGGACATACTAGAGAGATGGGATCATACAGTGTGTGGCCTTTTTGTGACGAGCTTCTTTCATTTAGCCTGTTATAAAGGTTTATCCATGCATTGCATGTATCAATACTTCATTGTAAATCACGCTGCTGCTACTGCTAAGTCACTTCAGTCGTGTCCGACTCTTAGCGACCCCATGGACTGCAGCCCACAGGGCTCCTCCGTCCCTGGGATTTGCCAGGCAAGAGCACTGGAGTGGGGTGCCATGGCCTTCCCCATTGTCAATCCTATTCTACATTTTATTTATCTATTCATTCAATTGATGTTCTTTGGGTTGTTTCTACTTTTTGACTGTTGTCAATAATGCTGCCATGAACAATCCTGTAAAAGTTTTTTCATGGATATATTTTCAGTTCTCTTAATTTCATATCTAGGAGTGGAATTGATGGGTCATATGGTAACTCTACATTTTGGGAATTCACTGGTGGTCCAGCAGTTAGGATTAAGCGCTTTCACTGCTGTGGGCTGGGGATTCAATCTAGAAACTAAGATCCTGCAAGCCATGTGGTTCACCAAAAAAAAAAAAGTCTCAACTACCAGCAATGTATAAGTTTTCCAATTTACCACATTTTTGCCAGCGCTTGTTACTATGTGACTTGATCATCTTAGGGGCTATGAAGTGGTGCCTCATTGTGGTTTTGATTTGCATTTCTCTGGTGACTAATGAGGTTGAGCATCTTTTCATGTACTTACTGGTCATTCAGACACCTTTTCTGGAGAAATGTCTGTTTAGATCCTTTGCCCATTTTCAGCTGGGTTCTCTTTATTGCTGGGTTGTAAATCTCCTTTATGTATTCCACAATACATAAAGGTTAAAAGTTCCTTAAATACATATGATTTCGAGATGTTTTCTCCTATTCTGTGTGTTGTCTTCACATGCTTGATGACACTCTTTGAGTCACAAGAGGTGTTGATTTTGGTAATGCCCAAGCTATCTATTTTTGATTGCTGTTGCTTGTACTTTTGGTGTCATATCTAAGGAATCATTCCCTAGTCCAAGCCTGAAGAGATTTATTTCTATGTTTTATTCCGATAGCTTTACAGTATTAGCTTTTACTTATAAGTTTATGATTGACTTCCAAGTTAATTTTTGCATACAGTATGAAGTAAGACTCCAATGTCTTTTTTTTTTTTTTTTTTTTTGGCTATACATATCCCATTTTCCTAAGATAATCTGTTTAACAGGCTATTCCCTCAGCTGAACTGTTTTGGCATCAATAAAATCAATAACTCAAATATAAGTCTTTATTTCTGGACTCCTTATGTTATCTTGATGATGTAGCTTTATAGTAAGCTTTGAAATTAGTCAGGGTAAGTCCTTCAACTTTATTTCCTTTTTCATGATTGTTTTGACTATCTGGGTTTTTTCCCTATCTCCATATACATTATTTGATCAGCTTGTCAATTTCTGCAAAGAAGCTAGCTGGGATTTTGATCGGGATTATGTTGAACTGAAGATCAGTTTGGGGGAATATTGCCATCTTATAAATGTGAAGTCTTTGATCCATCAACATGGCATATCTTTCCATTTACTTATATTTTCTTTAATTTCTTTGAACAATGTTTTGGATTTTCAGCATACAAAATCTTGAACTTTGTCAAATGTATCCCTGACTATTTTATTATTTTGGTGCTATTGCAAAGGGAGTTTTATTAATTTCATGTTTGGATTGCTTGTTGCCAGTTTATAAAAAATATTGATGTTATATTCTTCATCCTTGCTGAACAGGTTTACTCTAATTAAAAAAGAAAAGGATTCCTTAGGCTTTTCTATATACGTGAAGAAGTGGCAGTGTCAGTGGCTCAGTTTGGTCCAACTTTTTGTGACCCCACGGACTGCAACCTGCCAGGCTCCTCTGTCCATGGAATTCTCCAGGCAAGAATGCTGGAGCGGGTAGCCATACCCGTCTCCAGGGGATCTTCCCGACCCAGGGATTGAACCTGGGTCTCCTGCATTGTAGGTAGATTCTCTACCATCTGAGTCAACTCTGCAAATAGTTTCACCCTTTCCTCTTCGGTATGGATGTCTTTTCTTTTCTTTTCTCCTTGTCTGCTTGCCCTAGATAGACCCTGCAATACGATATTGCATGGAAGTGGAAAGAGGAGACATCTTTGTCGTCTTCGTTGTCTTAGAGGTAAAACATTCAGTCTTTCACCAAGTGTAATCTTTGCTGTGGGTTTTCAAAAATATTCCTTGTCAATCTGAGGAAGTTCTCTTTAATTCCTAGTTTGTCTAATTTTGTCAAACCATGTGGCTTTTTTTTTGGGGGGGGTCATTTATTAATATATTTCCTTAATTGATTTTCAGATGTTAAACTAACATTCCAGGGATAAATCCCACTTGGTCATGGCATATAACCTTTTCCATATGTTACTAGGTTCAGTGTGCTAGTATTTTCTTTGGGGAGGGGAGGATTGTTTTTTTATATAATAAGGAATATAGATTTGGAATTTTCCTTTATTCTAGTGTCTGTGTCTGATTATGGTGTCTGAGTAATACAGGCCTCATAGAAAGAGTTTGAAAGTGTTTCCTCCTCTTCTAGTTTCTGTGAGAGTTTGTAAAGAGTTTTCTAAATGCTTGTTAAAATTCATTAGTCAAGGTATCTGGGCCTGAGGATTTTTTTAATGGAATGCTATAAAGTTACTAATTAAGTTTTTTTCTTATTAAAGTTCTATACAGATTTTCTACTTCTTTTCAGTTTATTTGTTTCTGTCCAGGGATCTCTTCATTTCATCTAAGTTTTGTAGCTTGTTAAAATTGCTCAGTTTTCCTTTATAATCCTTATTATTGATATAAATGGTCAGTAGCGATGTCTCCCGGAGAAGGCAGTGGCACCCCACTCCAGTACTCTTGCCTGGAGAATCCCATGGACGGAGGAGCCTGGTGGGCTGCAATCCATGTGGTCGCTGAGAGTCGGACATGACTGAGTGACTTCACTTTCACTTTTCACTTTCATGCATTGGAGAAGGAAATGGCAACCCACTCCAGTGTTCTTGCCTGGAGAATCCCAGGGATGGGGGAGCCTGGTGGGCTGCTGTCTATGGGGTCGCACAGAGTCGGACACGACTGAAGCGACTTAGCAGCAGCAGCAGTGATGTCTCCTCTCTTATTCCTAATTCTAGCAATTTGAATCTTCTCTTTAATTTGTTTCGTGGCCAAGCTAGCTAAAGGTCTGTCAAAATTGTTAATATTTTCAAAGAACCAACTTTTAATTTTATTGATCTTTCCTCTTTTTTCTATTCTGCATTTCATTAATTTCAATTCTAATCATTTTTCTTTCCATCTTTTTTTTGTTTTTAAAAGTTTTTCTAGCTTCTTAAGGAGAAAGGTTAGGTTACTAATTTTAAGTCTTTTTTAAAAATATAGCTGTTTCCAGCCATAAATTTTCCTCTAAGCACTGCTTTAGCTGCATTGTAAAAGTTTCAATATATTGAGTTTCCACTGACGTTTTTCTGAAAATGTCTTCTCACTTCCCTTTTGAGTTCTTTTTGACCCTTTGGTTATTGAGTGCTGTGTTTTTAATTTCCACCTACTTGTAATTTTCATTTGGCGTTGATTTCTATTTTAATATTATGGGTGTCAGAGAACATACTTTGTATGGTATCAATCCTTCAATCCTTTTTAATCTATTGAGACTTTTTAATGGCCTGTCAAACAGCCTATACTGGAGAATCTTTCACACGTAATTGAGCAGTATCTCAGGTCTCTCCAAAGTTCCCCCATGTATGTCTTCCCTATTCTTTCCTTTTAGGTTAATTGGTCAGCCTCTTGCTAGCTCCACCTGGTATCACCACCTTAGGCGGTTGCACTGTTAAATAATTACTACTGATTCCTTTCAGCAAATGCTTTGTGGATAGGGCCATTTGCACCAAATAAACCCTGAGTCAGGTCAATTAAAGACATTACAGAGAGAAGTAAGTCAGAAAGAGAAAAACAAATATCACATATGAACGATTATATATGGAATCTAGAAAGAGGGTACTGATGAACCTATTTACAGGGCAGCAATGGAGACGAAGACACACAGAACAGACTTGTGCACACGGTGGGGGAGGAGAGAGTGGGACAAATTGAGAGAGTAGCAGTAACACATATATATTACCACACGTAAAACAGACAGCCAGTGGGAATCTGCTGTGTGGCACAGGGAGCTCGCCCCAGTGTCCGTGACAACCTAGAGGGGTGGGATGGGGTGGGAAGTGGGAGGGAGGTTCAAGGGCGAGGAGACACATGAACACCTATTCATGTTGATGTATGGCAGAAACCAACACAATATAGTAAAGCAATTATCCTCCAATAAAAAAAAAAAAAGACAAGCCCTGAGAATGGAGCTTTCCCGGTAAGCTGTCAGGTCAGCTGAATAGTGAGGACTCCCTGGGGACAGGGCTTTATGAAGTGCTCCAAATCCTTTTTTGCCCCTCTGGTGGCTGGGAGGCTGCTGGCTTTCACAGCTACCGCGAAGCAGGGCTGTTGGGTTTCAAGGTTACATACATCCTCCAGTGAAAACACATACAAACACAAATATATCTTGCTTGAAAGTGAAAGTGTTAGTCACTCAGTCACTTCTGACTCTTTGTGACCCCATGGATTGTAGCTCATCAGGCTTCTCTGTCCATGGAATTCTCCAGGAAGAATACTGGAGTCGGTTGCCATTCTCTTTTCCAGGGAACTTCTAAACTCAGGGATCAAACTCAGGGATCAAACCGGGTCTGCTGCATTGCAGGCGGACTCTTTACCATCTGAGCCACCAGGGAAGCCCTCTTATCATGCTTAAAGGCCCCCAGAGAAATTGTCATGTAGGCTGGTTCTAGTCCCCAAATAGCACTATAGAGGATCTAAGTCCACATGTTTATCAGAATCCCTGGTCAGTGTGTTAAAATATAGATTTATTGGCCCATTTTCAGAGTTTCGGGTTCGGTTCTGGTGTGGAACTTGTGTTTCCAGCAAGTTTGGAGAAGATGTTAATGCTGTTGCTGTTGTTTAGTGACTCAGTTATATCCAACTGTTTGCAACCCCATGAACTGCAGCCCATCAGGCTTCCCTGTCCTTCACCATCTCTTAGAGTTTGTTCAAACTCATGTCCATTGAGTTGATGTGGCCATACAACCATCTCACATCCTCTGTCAACGACCCCTTCTCCTCCTGCCTTCCGTCTTTGCCAGCATATCAAGGCCTTTTCCAATGAGTCAGCTCTTCACTGATATCAGGCGGCCAAACTATTGAACTTTAGCTTCAGCATCAGTCCTTCCAATGAATATTTAGGACTGATTTCCTTTAGGATTGACTGGTTTGATCTCCTTACTGTTCAAGGGATTCTCAAGAATCTTCTTCAGCACCACAGTTTGAAAGCATCAATTCTTTGGCACTCAGCCTTCTTTATGATCCAACTCTCATATCCATACATGACTACTGGAAAAACTATAGCTGTTGTTAGGGAACCACATGTTGAAAGTTTCTAAAAGATGGCGCTATCTTCCCACAGATACACTTCTAGGATACCTTCTTCTATTATGTTGTGATGCTTAGGGAATGCACAGTACCATATTTACCAACAAACTTGGCTCCCTTTTCTCTTGATAATGTTCACTCTACACTGAAACTGCGGTCCCATTCTTTGCCATACTGAAAATGTAATTAATCTTTATAAGATTAAAAAGTGAATTTACACAGCAATCAAGTGACTAATGTTATTGGAAGCTGGACTAGTTCTAGATGTTTGTGAATTTAAATTTGTTACTTTAAAATTTTGTTGTTGTTGCTTTCAAGTCAATGATTTAAACATTCTCTTGGCTTGATTAAAGCTTTGCTTTGCTTAGTCGCTCAGTCCTGTCCACTCTTTGCGACCCCATGGGACTGTGTCCATGGAGATTCTCTAGGCAAGAATACTGAAGTGGGTTACCACGCCCTCCTCCAGGGGATCTTCCCAACCCACGGATGGAATCCAGGAATCCCGCATTGCAGGCGGATCCTTTGACAGGGAAGCCCTGATTAGAGTTAACAAGGCCATAAAATGTATTGTCTGAACACTTTGGAGAACACTTTTCAGAATGAAAGGTGTAAACTGAGAATGTCCTAGCTATACCAGGTTTATAATGGTCGTCTTAATTTTAGAAGATAAAGTATGAAAGTATTTTTGCATTTCCACAAGTTTGATTTCTTTTTTAAATTTATTCTAGGGTTAAAGTTCTGTTGATATTTCTTTCCATTTATCTGAAGAAATAATAGAAAGCTTTTTGTGAGTAAATTTCTTTTCGGAAGAGGAAAAAAGTCAGAAAATAAACTTCAAAAATAGTTTTATATTTACTTATTTTAATTCCAGACTATTGTCCTCGTTTGGCTTTTGGTGACATAGGGAAGCTCAGATCTAAATGTTAGAGGAGTTTTAGTTTTCATTTCTAACAGGTTAACATCTGCTCTTTTTAAAGTAAATTGTACATTGTTGCTTTTATACCTGCGAGATGTGAGCTCTGACTAAGTGTTCTGGTTTATTGAATTAGTTTTCATTAAAGAATTTTTTTCTGATAAAGACGAAGATAAATGTTCATATTCAGTCCATTATTTCCCTTCCTCAAGAGAAATATTAAGTCTTAAAGTCCTATTAAAGAGAAATTTTTCTTTTAAAACTTCAGACTCTTTTGTATTTCCCTCCTACGGAAAAAATAGAACTTTGGGAGAGAGGTGTAAGGAGCTGCTATTTCCTAAAAGTCTATAAGTGTATATTTGAACAATACACCAGGACAGTCTGGAAGAGTGTTAGCAGCTCCTGTCTTCTTTTTGCTTATCTGTATCATCAAAGAATGGTTTTAATTTTTGCTTGTTTCTAGGTTGAATGTTCAGTTTCCTAGACGCGGCCGAAGGACCCGGGGGCGCGCTTCCCAAACGGCCAGCGCGGCTCCCGGCGTCGCGGCTCTCCCCGGGGCCTTCTTCCTTGGGAATGCGCCAGGGCCTCCAAGCCTCAGTATACTTGAGGGCGAACACGCCATCGTCCAACTGAAGTGCAGAAGTTCAAGAACTCCTCGCAGGCGATTTCGTCACAGCGGACAGCGAGTTTTGAAGGAACCCACACGAAACGCCGCGGAGGAGGACCCGCCGGGCGAGGGCGAGGGCGGGCCTGCCGGGAGCTGGGGGAGCGCGCATGCGCGGCGAGGGGGCGGGGCCGGCGCGGCCCCCGGAGCGGCGGCGGCGGCGGCGGCAGCGGCGGCGGCGGCGGAGGCGGGCCAGGAGCTGCAGCGCGGGCTGCGGGTTCGCGGCTGGGGTGGGCGCCGCGGGCCGGGACGGGGGGCCGACACCTGGAGCCAGACTGCAGTCCACGACTTCGCGACCCAGAGGCGGCGCTGCTGCGGCGGGGCTCGGGCGCGCGCCCCGGCGGCACCGAGGACGGCGGGGAGGCAGGGCGCGGGCGCCGCGGGCCCGGAGGCGCCAGGTAGGTGGCCGGGCCGGGAGCATCGCGGCGGCCGCCAGCCGCCTGGTGACCGGGATGCTCCCCGGGCGGAGTTGGGGCGCGGCGCACACCTCGACGCCGGGCGCGCCGGACGCGTCAGGCGCCCGCGGTTGTCATGGAAATCGTACAGCCTAGCGGTTCCCGGGCGGTGGCGTCTTTGGAGAACAATCCGACCCCAGCGACCCCCAGCCGGATGACGCCTCGGGCCGCCTGGGGCTGAGGGGAGCGGGGCGCTGGAGCGGGCGGCGGGGAGCCGGGATGCGGGGACGCGGCGCCCCCAAGGCCAGGCAGGTCGCGGCGCCTGCTTGGTGCGTCTCCAGGACTGAGTCTTAGTGACTCCAGACGCCGAGGCCTCGCGGTGTTTCGGGTGTAAACAGAACCGGGTTAAAATAAACATGCCCCTCGATGTAGGAAATCTGGTCCCATCCTTCCAAACTCTGACCTTTTCTGCCGGTCCACAGCCCCCGACGACATTTCTGACATCTTTGCTTTTGATATTTTCTTTCTTTATGGCTTTGCTAGTCAATGAATTGAGGCCCGAAAGACCTGCAGGGTTTCTGTGACGGGCTGTTGAAAAGCCAGTCCTGAATGTGTAGGCCATAGGAGATTGAAACACTCAAAACGTCAACGGTAATTTACGTCTTTGTGGGCTAAGGGAGCTGTGGTGGGGTCTGATGGGCTCCGCTCTCTCTCCCCTTGTCGCCTGCCTTCTGACGTTACATAATCATGTATTCCTCCTGCCCCGAGTTCATCCATAATGACAGGTCATGAAAATAATCCTCTGGGTAAGAAAAAAGTATGGGCAGTTGTAAAGCCCATCTTGTCTTCTTGCTTTGCCACTTAATAGGTTTTGTGTTGGGAGACTGCTGAAGAGTGGAATTGGGTTTGCCGCCTGCCCATTTGGGCATCTAAACCGAGGGAGCAGGGGGTGGGGTGGCAGTTTGAATGTTGCAGTGAGATTCTGCCTGATTCATCTCTATGCACGGTGGATGGTATGGACTGTGGGCAGTAGGGTTGGCGATGGAACGAGCTGTCTTATGTGCCAGTCCTGAATCTGCCAGTTGCTAGCTCTGTCTTTCAATTTTATCATCTCTGGAAGGTGAGAACAAAACCTACCGTGCTGAGTTTGTTTTGGAATCTAGATGCTCTTGGCATTGGTAAGTGCACATAGGCTAGCTATAGTTGTCCTAGAATGAAGCCTAATTTTTCTTTAAAAACAGGCTTTCTTTATCAGGAATTTTTGCCTTTGGATTTAGGCTAGGACCTTTGTTTGGGAGGGTTCTTTGTGGAAATGCTTATTCCTGGAAGAGTCAGTTCACTGGTTTCTTGGAATAAAGTTGAAATGATGGTGCCCGTGTGGGAAGGTCAGTGTAGTTGTGTGGAGGTTTGGTGTCAGGAGGCCGAGGTGCTGTCCCAGGGGTGGCATCGCGTGTGAATGGAGTCCGCAAGGCCTTGTTCTCTGTGGTGTCTTATAAATAAGCCAAAGTTACAGTCATAGGGAGAGTTTGCCCTGAAGACAGGGCTAAAAGAAATAAACGCTGGAAAAATTCATAGAAAGGAAGGCTATATTTCCACTGAGCTCAGTGGTAGAATCATTTGTATTTATTCTGTTAGCCACTTATTTAGCTTTTTCATTAGGCTTAGGCCATCTCAGAGTGTTAAGTTTGCTCAGGTACAAGTACTGCCTCCCTTCTAGACTCAAAGCCAAGAGTAGACATTATATCCTGTCGTTTTTGGAAACTGGACATTTTGTTGTCTTGCTGTTAGACTTTAAGCCGTTAGTAATTAAAAAGAAAATCAATTTAGGGAAAGGATGAAATCAAATAACGTCCATGAGAGGTTGTTGTAAGTTGTAAAGCACTCGAGAGACAGGTTGTATCTGATAGAACTACTGGCCCTTCAGATCCCTGTAGGCAGCTGCCTGCCTGGGAGCATTCTCCTCAGCCAGCAAATCTACAAATGCACCCGAGGAATGGAACTAAAAAGCCCGTGGGACAGACTGACCCGTGGCATAACATGTCAAGAATTCAGTGAAAGTAGAGGTGGAGACATGGGACCAAGACTGTTTTATCCTGGTTTCTTATGGGAAACGCCTTTAGAGATTATGTATTCCAGGAAGGGCCCTGTGGCGGCATCAGCTGCTCAGCGCTTCGGGAGTCTTTGGCTTTCACTGAGGAAGCGTAGCACACATTTGCGGAGAAGGCGGCTTGATTACATCTTTGCTGCTTCTGTGGAACTTGATTAAGGAGCCAGTCCTAGTCTTGAGAGATCCTTCAGCACAGCTTTTTCCAGTGTCCTGGAGCAGCAGCTTTGTGAGGAGAGCCTTTTCTGGGGAGACCAGTATTAACACTGGGGCAGGCTGGCTTCGTTTTGTCTCTGTACTTTTAAGAAAAATACCATCGTGAACTTAATCCCCAGGAATTTACCTGTGTTTCTGTGCATATGCACACGTTGGTCTCTTAAAATCTTTAAATGTATTATTTCAGATTCGCTGAAAACTTGTGAGAATAATCCAGAGTCCCCAAATACCCTTTACCCGGATTCTCCGAATGTTGACATTTGCTTTATCCTCTCGTGTTTGTGTGGGATCACTCCTGTCGCAGGACTTCCCAGGTGGCGCTAGTGGTAAAGAATCTGCCTGTAATACAGGAGACGCGGGTTCAATCCCTGGGTCAGGAAGATCCCCCGAAGGAGGGCATGGAAACCCACTCCAGTATTCTTGCCTGGAGAATCCCATGGACAGAGGAGCTTGGTGGGCTATAGTCCATGGGGTCACAAAGAGTTGGACACTACTGAAGTGACTTAGCATGATGCACACACTCTTTTCTGAAATGTTTAATGTTGCAGACTTGATACACTTTTACTTTATTGTGTGTTTCATAAAAATAAGGACATTTTCTTACAGAACAACAGTATGATGGTTAAAAATCAGGAAGTTAAATGTCGACGCAACACTAATCATCTGCAGATCTTTTTCAAGATCTTGGCAGTAGCCACTTTAGAGCAAAAGGAAATCCAAGATTATGTGTTGTGTTAAACTGTACTGCCTTTTTAGTCTCCTTTAATCCAGAGCAGTTCCTGAGTCTTTCTTTGTATTTCCTGACTTGGACAGTTTTGGAGACAGTTACCTGTGTTTTGGATAATGTCCCTCAGGTTGGGTTTGCATGCGGTTTCCTCCTGCTTAGATTCACTTTATGCACTTTCGGCTGATGCGGCACGGGGGTGATATTGCAGGCATCTTAGGTGGTGGGTGGCAGATGCTGTTGATGAGTCCCATTCACTAATCCTGACTTTCGTCACCTGATTAAGAGGGTGTCTGCCTGCTTTCCTCACTGAAAGTTACCATTTTCCCTTTGTTGTTAACAGGTATATCATAGTAAGATCGCTTGCGACTATGTAAATATGCTGTTTTAGAATCCATTGATGATTCTTACCCAGATCAGTTATGATAGTTGACAGATGGTGACTTTCTGATTCATTGTTTCTTTCCATGCTTATTAGTTGGAATTGTACTAAAAGGAAGATCTTTCCTTTCTCCCTCATTTACTCTAGTTTACATCTCTGCATTCAGGAATACCTGCTTTATGCAACAGAGTTACTCTCATTGTTCTTTTTTAAAAAGTTCTGGCTGTGCGGGCTCCTCACTGCCGCTGGTGGGCGTTTCCTAGCTGCCTCGCGCACAGGAGCTCCTCTAGCTGTGGTGTGTGGGCTCAGTGGCTGTGGGAAGCAGGCTTAGTTGCCCCCGGCATGTGGGGTCTCAGTTCCCTGACCAGGGATTGCACCTGTGTCCCCTGCATTGGAAGGCTTATTCTTAACCACTGGACCACCAGACAGTGCCCTGTTTATTAATTTTTCTGCTTAAATTGTCCCAGACTTGGCCTGCAGGAGCCGCTTCCAGCTGGCTCCTAGGTTCTTTTGACATGTCCTCCTCATTCTTTGGGAACTTCTTTACTTTCTGGCCCCAAACTGCCAGGACTCAGCTTGTACTTTCTAGTCCTGAGTTCAGCCATTTTTCCTTTTCGTGGAGAATGGAAATGAAAAACCCAGATCTGGGTGCTAGGTGTGCTCCTTGCTGCTTCTAGGCCTCCTCAGTGGAGGGATGTTCTCACTGTAAATATAAATGGAGATACATTTTACAGAATTTTCTCTGATTTGCTTTAATGCTGTGTCCTGGAGACCTGTATGTACTGACGTGAAAAGTTTGGTCTGTATTCCAGAGTGTGAGTGTACCGTAATTTACCTACCTGTCCTTTTTGATCGACATTTAGGTTGTTTCCAGTTTTCTGCTCTAAAAATAGTGTGGAATCTGTGAACCACATCATTGTCAACACAGATGTTTCAGTCTTCTAGACTTCCAGAAGTAGATTTTCTGGGTTCAGTTCAGTCACTAAGTTGTGTCCAACTCTTTGTGACCCCATGGACTGCAGCATGCCAGGCTTCCCTGTCCATCACCAACTCCTGGAGCTTGCTCGAACTAATGTCCATTGAGTCGGTGATGCCATCCAACCATCTCATCCTCTGTTGTCCCCTTCTCCTCCTGCTTTCAATCTTTTCCAGCATCCCATTCTTTTCTAAGAAGTCAGTTTTCCCCATCAGGTGGCCAGAGTTTTGGAGCTTCAGCATCAGTCCTTCCAATGAATATTCAGGACTGATTTCCTTTAGGATGGACTGGTTGGATCTCCTTGCAGTCCAAGGGACTCTGAGGAGTCTTGTCCAACACTGCAGTTCAAAAGCACCAGGTCTTCAGCGCTCAGCTTTCTTTATGGTTCAGCTCTCACATCCATACGTGACTACTGGAAAAACCATGACTCTGACAGAATGGATATTTGTTGGTAGTGTCTCTGCTTTTTAATATGCAGTCTAGGTTGGTCATAACTTTCCTTCCAAGGAGCAAGAGTCTTTTAATTTCATGGCTGCAGTCAGCATCTGCAGTGATTTTGGAGCCCAAGAAAATAGTCTGTCACTGTTTCCATTGTTTCCCCATCTACTTGTCATGAAGTGATGGGACTGGATGCCATGATTGTCGTTTTTTGGGTGTTGAGTTTTAAGCCAGCTTTTTCACTCTCTTTCACCTTCATCAAGAGGCCCTTTAGTGCCTGTTCGCTTTCTGCCGTTAGAGTGGTATCATCTGTGTATCTGAGGTTATTGATATTTCTCCCGGCAATCTTGATTCCAGCTTGTGCTTCATCCAGCCCAGCGTTTCTCGTGATGTACTCTGTAGGTGAGTTAAATAAGCAGCGTGGCAATGTAGTCTTGTCATACTCTTTTTCCCAACTTGGAACCCGTCTGTTGTTCCATGTCCAGTTTTACCTGTTGCTTCCTGACCTGCATACAGGTTTCTCAGGAGGCAGGTCAGGTGGTCTGGTGTTCCCATCTCTTTAAGAATGTTCCACGGTTTGTTGTGACCCACACAGTCAAAGGCTTTAGCATAGTCAATAAAGCAGAAGGAGATGTTTTTCTGGAATTCTCTCGCTTGGAGAATTTTGAACATTACTTTGCTAGCATGTGAGATGAGTGCAATTGTGCGGTAGTTTGAACATTCTATGACCTTGCCTTTCTTTGGGATTGGAATGAAAACTGACCTTTTACAGTCCTGTGACCACTGCTGAGTTTTCCAAATTTGCTGACATATTGAGTACAGCACTTTCACAACATCATCTTTCAGGATTTGAAATAGCTCAGCTGGAATTCCATCACCTCCACTAGCTTTGATTGTAGCGATGCTTCCTAAGGCCCACTTGACTTCACATTCCAGGATGTCTGGGTCTAGGTAAGTGATAACACCATTGTGGTTACCCGGGTCATTAAGATCTTTTTGCTTCTGGGTTAATGCATAATATTAAATGCATAACTTTGCCAAATTGCCCTCCTCACCCCATCCCATTTCCAAGCGGCTTTATCTCTCTTTTCGTCAGAGCACAGATGATGTGTAAAATTCCCTTTTCCCCTTTAATTTGGCCAACACTGAACTGAAGAGTACAAATATTGTTAATTTTTGCCAAACTAGTGGATTAAGAATGTTACTTTTAAAATTATGTTTCCCAAATTACCAAAAGTATCGAAAACCTTTTCTTTCTAGTTTTTATTTTAGCTGTGAGTTACCTGGTCATATCCTTTGTGGGCTTCCCTTGTGCTCAGACGGTACAGTATCTGCCTGCAATGCTGGAGACCTGGGTTCGATTGCTGGGTTGGGAAGATCCCCTGAAGAAGGGAATGGCAATCCACTCCAGTATTGTCTGGAGAATTCCATGGACAGAGGAGCCTGGTGGGCTACAGTCCATGGGGTTACAAAGAGTCGGACACGACTGAGCGACTTTTTTTCCCCATCCTTTGTGGAGTTACCTGTTCATATCCTTTGTGGATTGCCTGTTCACAGCCTTTGCCCATTTTTCCTCATTAGGTTGTTTATCTTACTGTACTGTGGAACGTACTATAAGTTAGGACATTATTCATGGCAGCCTTCGACATCTTTAAGGGCAGTGCCTTTTTCATCCTTAAGGGAGAAGGAAACTAACATTTCCTGAGTGCCACTCAGCAAGGTCCTGGGAGAAGGCACAGGGTGTTGTGGGGGAGGGTGAGGTGAGGTGTGGGTAAGGCCCCACCTGAGGGTGGTTATAAGTCGTTGAACTGGGATTTGAACCCAGGCCTACCTAGATCTAGCACCATTTCCTTGAAATTACATAGCTTCCGTCACAGGACTTTGAGATGAGTGCCTTTGCGTATCCATGTGGGGATGAACATTAACTACCTGGAGTCCCCAGTAGCAGCAATTCCTGTCTTGGATGTGTCAGTGAAGGATTTTTTGACTCAGTCCTGTTTGGTGAGCATATACATCTCTCAAAGCCGACTGATTTATTCCTGGAACTGCTGTGGACCCTCCAATTGGCTGTGTGACTTTGGGGAAGGAGCATCATCTTTCTGTGCCTGGTTTTCTCATCTGTAAAACTGGGCTGAAGGCAGTGGCAATCCCAGAGGCTTGTCGCAGGGGTGAAGGAGTTAAGACCCGTCGGGTGTGTGGAGCGGTGCCTGACCCCGGCAGAGCTCCCAGGGACTGAAGCTTAGGACGGGGTTATATGGTGAGCATGTGCGGGAGTCCATGTGGGACTGGAAGTCAGAGCAGCCTCTTCTCGTTGGGTTTAATCTCTTACCCATCCCTTTCAACATAACCCAGGTGGGAAATGGGAGCCCAGGGCTCCTGGGTGCTCGTCTCCTCTCTCTTTGGACCTTGCCTGTGCCCTGTCACATGCCTGCCAGCCAGCCCAGTTGGTCCCTCGTGTCTGCCCACAGTCCCTCACCTGGGGCAGCTGAGACACCGCAGGCCCTTCCATGTGGAGTCTGCTCAGTCGGGGTCACCTGGTGAAGGTGTCAGAAGCAGGCAGTATCTGGCGTGGGCGGGCATGCTATGGGGATAAAGATGAGGTGTCCATTTTCTGGAATGAGGTCAGGGAAACAGATGGGTGTCCTCTGGCCTCCAGGAGGAAGGGAGGGGACCGCTGGAGGCGCCAAGAGATCCGCTCTCCTCAGCTCCCTTCCTGAAACCTCTCAGAGCCTTCCCTCAGACGCCTGGTCATTGTCCAGACCCTGAGACCCTGCGTGGCCTGACCTGTTCCACTTGCAGGCAGGATGCTGGGGTCTCCTGAAAGCCTCTCTCTTCCCTGTCCGCTGCTCTGCACTTCACCCGTGCCCTTAAGCGGCTGTTACAGCAGCCTCTGGTAAAACTCCCTCACTCTCAAATGTGGGCCTCCTTTCCTTCCCTGTCCTGGATTGCTCGCATTTCAGCGGTGCATTCTCTAGCCCATTAATTAGAGCTTTCAAGAAGGATGACCTTGGTGTGCAGATCCTGGGAGTGTGAAGGAAATGCATGTGGGCAGGCCGGTGCTTCTGGAGAGCAGGCCCTCCGAGGAGATGTGGACGCCCAGTTCAGGGGTCTCCCTGGGGTTGTGGATTATGGGCTGTGTCGGTTGGGGTGCTGTCGCCTGCCAGGTAAACAGTAAGGACACTGAGGGTCTCAGCCAGAGCCCTCTCTAGCAGCAGTTTCACTGAGGACCTAGATTCCACATCCCAGGGTCAGCCTCCCAGTGGTTGGGATGATCCTTAGGGCCAGCGGGACTGTGTGAAGGAGGCATGCCAGCCAGTCCCCAGCCCCGCTCTGGCCAGTGGGAGTGGTGAGGATCACACGGCCTCCCCAGATACCAGAACAAGAGGCTGCGGGCTGACTGACCTGGCCGTGCTTCTCTGAGCCTGGTCTGCAGACCAGCAGTCTCAACGTCACCCGAGATTTGTTTGGCATACAGTCTCATGCCCCAACCTGCCAACCGAATCAGAAACTCAGGGAGGGCCCTGCGGTCTGTTTATAAACTAGCCCACCAGGTGATTCTCCTGCAAGATCAAGTATGAGAATTGCTCTCTTAGACTAATCAAGGCCACCTCCCACTCCTCAACTGGAAATGGGGCTGCTGTTTCCAGAATCCAGAGAGGAAAGTTTGTAGAAAAGGCGGGCAGCAGAGAAAAGTTGGGAGATCAGCCCGTGGTGTCAGCCGAGGGGCGTGCGAAGTGTCTAAGGAGCCTTGCCTTCCTTGGTCCCCCTGCCCCAGTGTATGGACCTGGCTGAGTGCCCAGCTCCTGCTTGCAGCCTCTCCAGCCTCTCTGAGCGAGACCCCGGCCTTCCTCCAGGACGGTGTTGGTAGCACCAGCCCCCGAGGGCGTGGGGACTGGGGCCCTGCTGACTCGCTTCCCCTAGCAGGCCCTGGAGCGCGTTCAGGTGTGTGGGGTGTGCACTCTCGCTACTTCTCACTCGACCAGGCAGGAACGGACCCGTGTCATTAGTAGGGGCTCGGGGAATGTCGGAGGACCTGGCCTGCAGGGACAGCGGCCTCGGGGGCCCTCTGAGTGGCAGCAGGTCCTCTCCCTGGCGCCCCGTGCGTGTTCAGCGTTGTCATCCCCTTGGGCAGGCACAGCTCTGCTGCACGTTTGGGTGAGTGGAACCCCCCCTCCCCGCGGGGTTCCAGGTTTCTCCTGGAGCTCGAGCGCTGAGGTTCTTCTGGATTTTCTTGATTTTGCAGGGCTTTCAGGGTCCATCCTAATATGTAAACATGATGTATGGGAGCCGTCTCAGATTAAGTGCCACAGCTCTGCTGCTAATGGCTGAGGAAGGAAGAGCGGCCGAGGGGTGGACGGGCTGGGAGGGGCCAGAACATGTTTGCAGACGGCAGTTGGTGGTGAAGTCAGCCTGAGGTTGTGACCAGGATTTAAACGTTTTTTGAAATAGAATATAGAATGTCCAAGTAGATTTCCTACTGGGGGGGAAGCTTTTTTTTTTTTTTAATAAAACACCTAGTTATTTGCACGTGGTGTGTGAGTGGGTATCGTGATTGTTTCTTACTGTGTTTTTTTGTTTGTTTTTAAATAAATCCAAGAGTCAAGCACAGAAAGGAGAGGGCTCCTCTGGGTGTACATACACGGGGTCTTTTCCTGGGGAGGGGGCCTTGGGGGTCCATGGCTCACGATGGCTGGAAAGTCACCAGTCTGAACCAGGAGGGGCCTTTCCGTGGTGCGGGCTGGGGTCGTGGAGCTGGCCGCCCAAGGACAGCAGGGCAAGGGCCTCAGCTGCCTGGTCTTACTCTGGTTTATTTTTTGTGGTGTTTGACCCTCCTAACTATGCTTGGGGTCATCAGCAGGGCCACGCGGAGACCAGAGTGGGGTGGAGTGTGCGGAGGCAGTGGCAGGGAGTGTGTCAGCTTGTCAGAGGTTCAAGATTTGACTCTGGATACCTGACCCATCCTTCTAACAGGGCGATCAGCATACAGCGGCCTCCCGAGGGAGGGAGGGAACGGGGATGCAGGTGGAGATAGATGTGGACAGGTGTTAGTGTCCGCCTTGTTTTGAGGCCAGCCCCACTTTGCCTGTGACACCCCCTCACCTTTGTGGCTTGAGCGTGACGGGACAGCGCCTAAGTCACCGTGGCTGCTGTCGACGGTCAGGTGTTATTTCACGCAGGGGTGAATCTGGTGTCACAGCTTCTGCAACCATGTCTCCGGGCTGTCTGTGTCTGGTGTTTGAACGGGGCAAGCTGGGATGTGGGAAGAGAAAGTGCTGGACAAGAACCTGAGTCAACTCTTATGTGTCAAATGGGGAAGGCGCCTGGCTGATGGGGAGGGGTGGGGTGTGGATTGAATAGTACAGGCAGCAGAGGTCTGTGCGCTGCAGCTCTGGCCCAGCGCCCATCCAGGGAAGCTACCTTCCCGCAGGAGGCCCGGCGTCTTTGCAGTCTTGATAACCCCTCTTCCTACCGTGTCCCTGTTCAGAAGGCTGGAGTGTGACCCATCTCTGGGTCCTGCTCAGGGCACCTCTGAGGGGAAATGTTGCAGAAGAAGGAGGTTTTGAGAGGCAGGGGACTGCCAGCAAAGGTCAGAGGAGAAGGATGTGGGCAGGAGGAGGAAGAGGGAAGTGGGGGAGGGCTCTGGACCCATAGAGCTTTGGTCAGGTGGCCACTGACCCGGCTGTCTTCTGCGGACACTTTTTTTTCCCTAAAGCACCTAGAAACTAGTGATTGTGTGCAGTGGAATGTTAAATATTTTCACATTTCTTACTGATTGCTTTGACTGTGTTCTGCATAAACACATGCTAAACAGTGATCACATTGCATAATTGGGTGATAACCAAATGACCTATAAAATAGAATCTTTGACACAGTCCAGTTAGAATGGGGCTGTGTACCAGGAAACACCAAGATGCCCCAGACTCTTCCAAACACTGTCATTACTCTGGTTTGGAGGAGGAGAGGTGGCTGAGCTGGTTGGCCTGGGGGAAACACCGAGCTGGTCAACGCCCACCTGGGGTGGAGGCGTCATGCGGAAAGTTCAGCTTCTCTGTGCACTGGTGCTGATTAGAATCTTGAAGACGGAGTTTTGGGTGAAGTAGAAAAGGATAGCTTTACTACCTTGCCAGGCAAAGGGGGCCGTAGCGGGCTAATGCCCCCAGAACCCTGTGTCCCAACTTGGGGCCGATAGTGAGAAGTCTTATCGTGATTGTTTGAAGAGGGTGCGATCAGCTTGTGGACGTTCTTTTAATGGGTTTGTGGTGAGGTAAGCAGGAGTTAGCATCATCAGCCTTCAGGTCCAGCTGGTGGGTCTACCTGCTTGTGGGCTGCATACCGTCATTAGTTGTCAATTTTTCCCACCTGGAAGGGAGTTCAGTATTTACAAAACAGCTCCAAGGGATGGTTGTGTATATTCTTTGATAAGGGACCAGGACCTTGCTCCAAGGCTCCTCTTGCCTGTTTCTCCCTGGTCTTGCATCCCCGCTCTTCCCTAATAAGTGTTTGAATCTGCCCATTGGAACTCAGGGAAGGTCATGGAGGTTGAGTGAAGGCTGTTTCTTATAATTCTAGAGATGTGGGGCCCAAAGGCCTTGTGCACAGGAGCCCCACAGGGCCCTGAGCCGGCAGTTGTTTTTGCCCTCAGTTTGCAGGTGACTTGGTGAAGCTGGGCCTGAATCTTATCCCGTCCTTCCTTGTGCATATAGTGAAGGTCACTCCCAGCATTTCTGCCCCTTGGCCCCAGTCCTGCATTGCTGTGGATGGTGATGGTGCCCGAGGGCAGCATGGGCGAAGCCTTCTGTGTGCTTGATTTGGCTGGCCTTGGGCTCATACCCGCATATACACACAGCCTGTTTAGGGAAGTGCTTCTTGAGTCTGTGGCCTTGGAAGTCCACCTCCTGCCTTGTGCTCTTTCACTTTCCCACCCCTCTGCAGTGATTCAGCAGCAGCTTTCTAGAATGGAGAAGCTCCGTGTCAGAGACGCGGGAGGATGCCTGGCATGTTAGTGGAGATGGACGCTCCCTGTGCGCCGTGCAGACCAAACTCCTCCCGGCCCATGTGGAACGTCTGGTACCTTCCCTGGCTCCTCCCCCTGCGACCTGTCCCCACTCCTCAACTCTGAGGCTCTTTGCACAAAGTCCCCCAATACAATAGCACTCTGTGTTGAAGCCCAGATCCTTGTCATTCTCTTTGGAGACCACTCTACTCCCCAGTAGTTTCCTTTTCTCTGACAATTGATGGACAGTCATTGTCTCATGCATCTCTGGATTCTCTCTGACAACGTAACGTGCTTCCCTGACTTCTCCGACCTCCTTTTACTGTCTTTTGCTGCTGCTGCTGCTAAGTTGCTTCAGTCGTGTCCGACTCTGTGCAACCCCATAGACAGCAGCCCAACAGGCTCCCCCGTCCCTGGGATTCTCCAGGCAGGAACACGGGAGTGGGTTGCCATTTCCTTCTCCAGTGCGTGAAAGTGAAAGTGAAGTTGCTCAGTCGTGTCCGACTCTTCGCGACCCCATGGACTGCAGCCCACCAGGCTCCTCCGTCCATGGCTTTTAGGGCTGTTTTATTTCGCAGTAGACCTTCTTGACCTTTAACTCAAAGGGTACATGGATTTAAAGTTACCAGAGCACAGAATGATTGAAAAGAAGGAGCTTCAGGTGGATAAAACTGACCGAGGACTGCCCTTTCTAGAGTCCTCCTCCTAGCTCAGGGCTGCCCCCACTGGTGAGAGCTGTCACGTTCTTCATTTGTGGGTCTTCCTGAACCCTGCGGAGCCCCCGAGGACGGGAATGCCTCTTACTTGAAAGCACTGATAGACTTGGAGATATTGGTGTTTTGCTAGGCCGTGTGTTCTGTGATTGCCGTCACAGGTGCCTTTGAGCTGTATGGCATTTTGAATAACCCCAGCAGAAGGAGGAAGATCTTTGCATTTTGAGTCAACTTGATTGTTTAATCATTCTTTAATTAGTTAAATATCTTTCCTGGACTAGGTGTTCACCTTGTTGGTCAAAGACAGAAGCAAAGCCAGCAGATGGGTTGGGAGCAGCGAGGGGCCTTCTGCAGGGTTGGGTCACTGGCTCAGAGAGAGGGATGCTCCGTGATACCAGCACTGCCACCTTGCTTAAGGAGACCCAGGTTTTAAATTGGTTCCCATCAGTTTCTAACCTGGGACCATGTAGGCCTTTTGCACTGGGGACTTGCCGACGGGGCTGTGAGCCTGATTGCACCCCAGCCCCAAGGCTCCTGGGGCTCAGGCCACACTGTCTGGTGTGCAGGTTCATCCTCCTCAGAGCAGCCAGCACAGCCTCAGCCCCTTCTGTGGCAAAGAGGGTTCTCAACTGTCGTCGATATGGTTCATTTCAAACAGGATTAGATGAGCTGTGATCGAATTCCTGGGATGTAATTGCTGTATCATTCCTTGGAACTGGCCGTGACAGGATCTGACCACTGTTATAGACCCGTAGGTTGGCTGTATCATAAACTGTTAGTTGTACCAGTGTTTGTCACGGCGACTAGCAGCCCATGGCTTAGACTGCGAACCTAATTTAATGGACGAACTGTAATGAATAAAAACAAGGGCTATTTTTACCTCATAACCTAGATTTGTCTGTGATGAATATGCAAGCCACGCTATTAAATGTTTGGGGCAGTGAACAGGAATTCGGTATATTAAAGTTTTTAAACTTGCTACTCAAGCAGGCCTGGAAATAGAATTTTTAGCTTTTTTAGGATTATAAGTGTTGACTGTGTTGGGAAGAAACTGTTCTATGAAATAATTCAAACAAAATGAATCTTCTTCTGCTTATAAGTTCTTATAAGAATGTACTCCCCCTAGCCTGGAGCCCAGGGTAAATTTGAGAATGCTTTGTCTAAAGTTCTTTTTCTGGGGAAATGGGACTGTTAATCAACTTAAATCTGAAATACTACCCTTCCTTATCCCCAGCCCTTAGCACTCCAGGATGGTGATATTGTCCACCGTTGGATTTAAGTGGGAAATGGTAAAATTGTTAAGATTAGCGTCTAGCTGTGTGTTAACGGCAGATCTGAAGGAAGAGAGGCTTAGTCGAAGGCGGTGTTTATTTCTCTCCTTGTACTGGTGTCTGGAGGTGGGCAGTCAGATCGTGTGCCCTCCTGTCCCCGGGCCCAGCCCTCTTGTCCAGGAAGGCAGCCAGAGGCGCCCCCAGCTCTGGGGCCTTGCAGGCTGCAGGCAACTGAACTCCCTGAGAACTCCTCATCAAGCTCTCCTTGTGTCTTGTTGGCAAGAGCTGAACCCTTGGCCACAGTCAGGGAGGCAGGCGGCCCCATGCCAACCGAAGTTCAGGCCCTGGGCCTGGTACTAAGGAGGAAAGGAAGAATGGACGTTGGAGGCAACTCGCTGTCTTTGCTGCAAGTTGTTACCTGCTTTGAAAGATAAGTCTCTGTGCTTGTTGGAAAAGTGTTGGCAAATGTTGGGGAAATTCTGTGGGGAAAGGAGGTGTGGGCAGCTATTGTAAGTAACCTCAAGGGCCTGAGGCCTCCCCCTCTTTCACATGGGTCTTAACATACGAGCCTGAAATGGGCCCTGGGTCCTTTGGGCCTTAGTTCCTCGTTTAAAGGACAGAAATGGTAGAGGTCTCATCTGAGTTCTCGGGGCACCAGGTGCTGAGGCTGCGGGCTGGATCTGCTTTCCCCAGTAGGCCCTCGGGATTTCTGGAGCCCTGGGTGTGTCCAGAGGCAAGGACTGCCCAGGTGGGGGGACTTCAGGCAGGGTGTGAGATCCGACAAGGGCCAGAGGGCGAGATGCCCTGGGTGGGAAGGGGCCTGGAGTGGGGGCCCAGGTGGGGCAGACTGCTTCTCCCGCCAGAGCCATCTCCCTCTGAGGGCGGGAGGGCCGGCCTTACCAGCAGAGTTGAGAGACACCTGGGTCTGTTTGTGTCTCTCCTGCTTCCTCCCTCCTCGTCCTGCTTTTCCTTTCAGAAGGTAATCTCAAGGCCCTGCTGTCTGTCCCTTTCGCATCAGCTTACTCTCGGTGTCTGTGAAAATGACTGTGTTCTGCTCTTACAGGCATTTGCGTTTCAAGAAGGATGTATGTTCTTATTTAGTCGCTTCTGACGTGTCTGACTCTTTGTGGCCCCATGGACTGTAGCCCGCCAGGCTGCTCTGTCCATGGGACTCTCCAGGCAAGAACACTGCAGTGGGCTGCCATGCCCTCCTCCAGGGGAGCTTCCCGACCCAGGGACTGAGCCTCCGTCTCTTGTGTCTCCTGCACTGTCAGGCGGGTTCTGTACCACTCAGCCACCCGGGAGGCGTGGACTACACCGGCAGCGCCTACAGTCAAAGCTTGTCGGATGGCAGACCCCAGAATAGGAGAGGCCTGGGGCCCTCCTTGTGCCACACACCGCTGGGCATGAGCCCTTGTCTGCTGCACGTCTGGGTGTAGTTGGCCAGAGCCGCTGCTCCTGTTACCTTCCCTCCACCCAGCCCGACACCCGCGCGCAGTGTGAGCCTCTCACCTCTCGCGTGCTCAGTCATGCTTGTACACGCCACTCACACGGGCACTTACATCTGCCACTTGCACACATGTATATACACTCTTTATACACGCACGTGTGTGCCCAGCCCTCAGCCCTTCACCACCCCCAACCAGGGAGGCTGTAGTCCCCGGAAGCTGCGCTTCTCGGGGGGCTGTCCGTTGCTTTCTGGCTGACTGGAACCCCTGGGAGCTGGGCGTCTGGACGTGCACATGTTCAAGGACCTTTACCAGAAACATTCTCTGAGTTCATGCCTCTGAAATCAGAAACTTCCTTTTGCGTTTCTAAAACTCATGAGAATCTGCTCATGGGTAATAACAGCTTTTCCTCGCCTTTGAAAATGTCTTCACTTCCCATTTTGAAACGGGAAGGACTTTGGCCTCTCCCACAGCCCTTCCCTGCCTTCTCTCCCCGGGAGGCTCTGCAGGCCGAGGGTGAACTCGCCATCTTTCCTCGCACCCCAGCAGCATCGCTGTGTGAGGTGGTGCTGACCTTCCAGATTGTTTTGCCATCTGGTTCTTTCTCAGTGAAAATGTGATTCTTTTTTTCGTGTTTGAGAATAAAATATTCGAGACGCCCATCGAACTTCTCAGAACCACCTTTCCTCCTGGGCATGGGAGTATCCATCCCCGTGTCATTTGGGACTTGCCTTCTCATTCCACAGGTGCCCTGGGGACCAGATGCTGCACCTGTGTTTCAGAGGACACAAAGACTGCTGGGACCCACTGAGTGCTGAGTGCTGCAGGGTGAATGGAAAGTGTGGCCTGGCCCCAGGGAAGTGGTTCTGATTTCCAGATTTCAGCTCGCACTTTTAAAGGGGCAGGCACTGTCATAGAGTGGGAGGGGAAGGTGGAGCGGCCTGGAGTCCTCAGCAGCACTGCTGCCTATGGGAGGTGGTGGCTGGCACAGCTTGTGAGGCCCCTGGCCTGGGCAGCCTTGCCAGGGATATAGCGGGCCCTCGGGAACATCCGAGTTCAAGATGGTGCCACCGCTGGCCCAGAGATACCCAGGTGTGGAGGGCACCTCCAGGGGGCTCGGGGTGGTCCTCAGTCAGGGGCGCCTCAGTCAGGGTTGCAGGCGGGGCTGCGCCCTTCGGGAGGGCACTCACGTGGGATGGGATGGGCGGGGCAGGGGCAGGAGTCCGCTGACCTGTGGGCCTGGCTCAGCCTTCACCCCTGAGGCTGGGGAACTAGGCACTCGGATTGCCTGGCGTGGGTCTCCTGCACACCCCTGCCCCTCGGGCTGCGAGAGGGCAGGTGGTCTGGTCCCTCTAGTAACAGCAGGCACCTCTCGTTGGGAGGAAGGGAGCGAGTGCTGGGCGGTGAAGAGGAGAAGCGGCGTCAGAGTGCAGCTGCCTACCGGAGGAGCCCTGGGGGTCCGCGTGGGGTGCTGGGTGCCCTGCCCTGCTCCACTCCCCCTCCTCGGTGTGTGGTTGCTTAACAGCAGCTCCTTAAGGGTCTGGAGGAATTGCTGAGAGGCTCACTTCTGCTTCGCCGCCTTGTGTGGGGATGTTATGTTCCGCGTGGCATTCACCAGTGTGAGGATTGTTCTCAGGGGGCATGCCCAGTGACCATAATGGATGTGGGGTGTCCTGAGACATCAGTGTTCTTCAGGGCAGGGCCAACAGCTCAGCTTTCTTTGTATCCCCAGAAGTGTCCTACAGTGCCTGGCACACAATCAGTGTATAATTGATGTTTGTTGAATGAATGAAAGGGAAAGTCACTACCTCATTGTCAGAAGGGAAAGGAAAGCCTCAGGCTGTTGTGGGAAGACTGCCGTTTCCCGGTCACGTTGGGGTTCAGTCTAACTTAGGAAAGGGAGGTGAGAGCAGAGCCCGCGGTCGCCCCAGTGAGTCCGCAAGGTGAAGCCAAACCCCTCAGCTTGTCCCTCTGCACCTGATGTGTGCTGGGCGCCTGGCCCCCTCACCCACTGATGAACCTGGGGCTGCTTCTGCACCTCTGGGAGGAAGGAGCCATGCCTCAGGGCTTGGTTGCCCTGGGTGTTTTCTTCCTAAACTTAACCTGAAAGAGGAATTCTGTTTCCATGTGTGCAGGCTTGTGAGAAGACTCCTGGGGACTAGAAGATTCAGAGGAGCTGGGAGGGTAGGGCGCACAGGACAGGGGCCGCCTCCTCTCCTGGGCCTTGGGGGCATCACAGGGCTTCATGGAGCGATGAGTTAGATGTCAGGGCTGTGGGTGGGGGCTCGAGCTGCGGGGTTCAGGGAGATGTGTGGGCAGGGTGGGGGCCACCAGGAAGGAGGCTCGGGAGGCGAGGCCAACCCAAGACTTGAGACTGCATTCATCCCACACTGGAGTTTCTTCAGACTTTAAAATTCTGTTTTGCTTGTATCTTACTGATTGGTTGGTTGGTTGAATCATTGTTATTGTTTTAAATGATGAAAGCATAGTCTTCTAAATGGTCTGAGGAGGCCCTTTCTTAGATTGCAGTGGTTGTTATGACCACCCCTGTGTGCTAACCACTTCTGTGGGCCAAGGCTAGCGGCCTGGTCTCCGCTTGGGCTGGGCCAGTAGGTATGGGCATCTCTGCTCCCTGAGCCCTGCGTTGCCTGACGCTTGGTGGCCAAAGTGCCCAGCCACCGGCAGGATGTCCCTCAGAGCCTGCAGTGGTGGCACTGAAGCCGTGTCCCCGAAATGATGGAAATGAAACCAGCCCTGGAGAAGAGTGTGATAGACCGCCTGTGAAGACTGGGCCGTGAGGAAGAGAAAGCACTGGGGTGTGAACCCAGAGGTGTGTGTTCCTAGACGTGGATCAGCTGTCTCAGAGTCCCCCTCTGCGGTGGAACAGCTGAGTGGCAGCTTCAGCCTTCTGAGGTCTCCGCACCAGGGGCCCAGAGCCGCCAGGAAACGTGGTTGAGCCTGTGGACTAGAGGCTGCAGAGGTGTTGGCTTGCCTCTGCCAAGGCATGCTGTAAGATCCTGGCGCTCTGGCACCCAAAGCATTTGTGTCCCCGTGCCGTACACTGTCGTGATGTGGTCAGGGAGGAAGACACGCTAAAGGCGCCCAGTTGGAGGAGGGGAAGTGAAGGCAGAGCGAGTGGGGGTGGGCGTATTGCCAGGGACAGGCGCGGCCCTCCATCCCCTCACCTGCCGGGTGGCGCCGCCCCAAACTGGGGCGCCTTCAAGCCCCCCTCCTGTTCTGGTGTCACTTGGTGGTGGTGGTTCAGTTGCTCAGTGGTGTCTGACTCTTTGTGACCCCACGGACTGCAGCACGCCAGGCTTCCCTGTCCTTCACTATCTGCTGGAATTTGCTCAAACTCATGTCCATTGAGTCCATGGTGCCATCCAACCATCTCATCCTCTTATCACTCTCTTCT
Source organism: Capra hircus (assembly GCF_001704415.2). NCBI lineage: Eukaryota > Metazoa > Chordata > Mammalia > Artiodactyla > Bovidae > Capra > Capra hircus. Next base: position 3,613,753 of record NC_030818.1, read on the forward strand.
CCTTTTGCCTTTGATCTTTCCCAGCATCAGAGTCTTTTCCAGTGAGTCAGCACTTTGCATCAGGTGGCCAAACTTACTGGAGCTTCAGCATCAGGCCTTCCAGTGAATATGCAGGGTTGATTTCCTTTAGGATTGACTGATTTGATCTCCTTGCTGTCCAGGGGACTCTCAAAACGTCTTCTCCAGCACCACAGTTTAAAAGTATCAATTCTTCGCCGCTCAGCCCTCTTTACGGTCCAGACTCACTTGGTGGGAGTCTTCAAAACCTCCGTGTTCTTGGCTTGATTTGTCGAATTTGATGACAACATTTCATGTTATGTTTCACAGCAGCTGTTCACTTCAGTGGTTCATAAATGATAAGGTGTGGTGGGGTATATGATAAAGTCAGCCTCTTGTCGCCTCTCCAGCCACCCAGACCCCTCCCTGGAGACACCAGCGCCACGGGCTTCTTGTGTCTTCTTCCCCAGGTGTTCTGTGTACGCATCAGCAAGGGTGTGTATGTCTTATGTGTAGACATGCTCGCGGTTACCCTTGTCCCGCACCGCTGCTGCTCGCCCTTGCCCGCTGGCCCTCCTCTCCTCCCCTGACTGTACCCTGGTGCCCTCCACTCATGGGGACATAGCTTTTCTTTGTTTGGCCCAGCTGCGTGGGGTCCCCCTGCCAGGCTGTACTGTGGATTCTTTAAGCAGAGCTCCCTTGATGGTGGGGGGCTTTTGCCAGCCCGTGCTTGGCACGCGTGTTGAGTGTGCTGCCCTGCCCCGAAGTGTGGATGGAGTACCCTGGCTGCAGGGAGAGCGGGGGCTTGGACGAGGTCTGCACACTGCTCCCCATTTCCTGCAGTTCTCACTTGGCCTGTAACTTTCCTTGGTCAGATATTGTCATCTGTAAGATAGGCTTTAAAATACTGCCCTCTAGTTATATACAGACCTTTCAGACTTATCTGTAGCATCCTGAATGAGGCTTATCAAGGCTGCCTGGACCCAGCTTCTAGAATAGTGGTTCTGAAGGGCTCTCCTCTGCCTGGCCCACCACAGGGCTAAGCACCAGGAGCTTCAGAAGGGTCTGAGGGTCTCTTCTGATAGCTGGGACCACACCGTGCCTGGGGAGTGAGCCGGTTTCCAGCTGTAATGTTTTCTGCCTGAGGCTGGCCCTGACTGGGCCCTCCCAGGGTTTCAGCTGCTCCCACTATCATGCTGTGTGTCTGGGACGGAAGGGAACGACCTGGACGCGGGCACTGTACACGTGGGTGTTTTGGAGTCGTGTTGGATGGCCGTCGTCAGCTTCTCAGTCTGCAAGCCGGCCCTGGTGGTTTGCACTGTAGCAGTTATGTGGTGACATCGCTGAGCAGCAGCGTATAGGCAGGGGCATCTGCAAGGCCCCCCCTTCAGTCCCAGGAGGTGGGGCAGTGGAGGCTGCTGGCACGTGCGTGCCTGCTCACGTTACCTCCTGTGTGAAGTGGCCCAGGGATGCTCCTGGGAGAAAGATGTGGATAACCCCCCTCAGAGTTGTCCCAGGAGTGTGTCTGGAAGCCTGCATACAAGCCCCTGTGGGATCTCATAGGATCAGGCCGAGCTGCAAGGCCTCCCCTGTGAGTGAGGGCGGGCAGGTGTTAGACACAGGCACCCAGGGGCTCCCCAGGCCAAGGAGCGCTGAGGGGTCCCTTCTTCTGCCGGCTCAGTCCCAAGGCCGCTGTGGTGGCTGGTTGGGAGCCCAGCCCTTGTACCTGTAGAGGAGGTCAGAGAAGAGGGGTGCAGAGAAGACAGGTCGGGGGCTGGGAGGGCGGCGCTTGGGAAGCCAGTGGGGTTCCTCTTTCTGTTCATTTTTTCTTTAGAACACTCTTGAGGTTTGGAGGCTCCACCCTGAGCCTGCTGTGGCGGGCTGCTCGCCTGTGAGAGGTATGGTCTTCACGTCCCTCGCAGGCTGGAGCCAAGGTAGGGGACTCCTGAAAGAGGGCTTGGAGGGCAGAAGCACCTGGGATCTGGCCTCGTCCGCCCACAGCCCGGAGAGAGGCTGCCAACGCCAGAGGAAGTAGGGTTGCACATCATGCATTTCCAACCTGGGACCCACCCCGCCTCCAAGAAGGAAAACTGGGAGCGGGGCGGCCACAGAGCCAGGCTGCAGAGATGCCGAGCAGGGGAGAGGGGGCCGGCGCTAACACTCGTCCTCTGCGGCCCTGCCGGCCCTTCTTCCAGGCTCGCAGGCGGGGCTTGCAGGCCCCACACCAGGGACCCGCTCCGGCGGCCGCTGCTTTGGCAGCTGCAGGGCTCCTGGCTGAGGGAGGTGCTCCTGCTGTGCTTGCGGAAGGTAAGGGGCCTGCTCACCGCTCCTGGCTCTAGCGGCCGGGGTCCTCCTCTGTGGGGTCAGCGGAGGCATGGCACTGCGTGTTTAAGGCAGACGTCTGTGGCAAAATTTTATATTTATGTAGGATGCGCCGAGAATTGGGGCAGCCTTGGAAACTCCCTTTGAAACAGAATCAAGACAGCCAGTATGTGTGAAGGCGGTTTCTGAGTATCGGCAGGACTGTGGCAGCCTGAGGCTGTGCGCAGCTCACAGCACTGGCTGGTGGTCCCGGGCGGTGGCAGGAACCACTTCACTGGCGAGGTTCTTGACTTCCTGCCGTGCGCCTGGCAGCGTCCCGGCGGCCTCACCCGTGTTTCTCGTGTCGTCCGCTACGTCAGTGTCCTAGGGTTGCTGTCACAAATCCCTACCGACTTGGTGGCTGGAAACAACAGAACTTCATCCTCTCACAGCTCCAGAGGTTAGGAGTCCACGTTAGCATCACAGGGTCAAGACCACGGGGTCAGCAGGGCCGTGGTGGCTCAGAGAAGGCTCCAGTTCTTGCCTCGTCCAGAGAAGCTGCTGCTCCCTTGGCTCGTGGGCCCGCCCCCCCATCTAGGCTGGGCTCTGTGACCCGGCCTCCCTCTGCCTCTGTCGCGTGGCTCTCTTCTGAAATCTCCCTTCGTGTCTCCCTTTCTCAGGACATTCACACTGGCTGTAGGGCCCACCACATAATCCAGGATGGCCTCCTCCCTCAGGACCCGCAGCTTAATCGTGCCTGCAGAGTCCATGCCGTGTAAATAGCACTCACAGGCTGCAGGGACTAGAACGGGGACATCTTTCGGGGGTGGGGGGCATTATTTGACCTCCCACATCCTAGCAACCTGCTGAGCCCGGCACTGCCCAAGACTGCAGATGGAATGAGGAGGCGCAGGCTTGGCCAGCTGAGGCTGTTGGGCGGCCGCAGGCCTTCTTTCTCCTGAACCCACGAACCTGCAGGAGGGCCCTTTAGACACTGAGAGGCACTCAGCGACTAGGCGAGGCCTGTCTCCTTCCTGTACCATTACGCTGGTCTGGGAAGGAGAGAACTTTGGATCAGGGCCCGTGGTGCACCTCGCTGGGGGCACGTGTGGTGATGCCTGGGTTCGCTGTTTTGCTGTGGCCAGATGGCCCTGGGCAGCCTCTTTCTCCTCATCTGTACATTGAAAACAAAACAGCCCGTGGGTTAGATGATGTCTCCTGGGTGAAATGGCCCACCAAGGGTCAGTGTATGGGTTTCTCATTCAGTGTGAGTTCCTGGTCCCCACAAGGAGAAGTCACATGAGCAAGGTTAGGAGACATGAAGGATGGAGTGTGTAAATACCCAAGAGAAACTGCACTGAGAAGTGTGCAAATAATTGACTCATTGATATGACACACATTTATCGAATGCCTGCCTGCGCCAGGAAGTCGGGTTGGGGAAGGGAAAGAAGGGCAGACAGCACGCAGCCCTCCTGCTGTGGAGGAGGGGCGCCAGAGGCCAGACACGTGAACCGTCACTTCTAAGTGGTGGACTGAAATGACGGGGAGTAGGAATGCATCTCACACGTATTTATTTATATTTTCGTAAGTAATGTGATGAAAATTCATGAGGGTGTGTGTTCCTGAATCTGTTCTGTATCTTCAGCTCATCTTCCGTTTCTCCCCACGATTGGTGGTGGCTGGTCACGGGTCCTAGAGCCCCTCAGTTACTCCTTGTAGGTCCCCGAGGCCCCTCAGTGGCTGGGCCTGGGTCCCTCAGTCCCTGGGGGCCTGGGTCCCTCAGTCCCTGAGTCCCTGGCTCTCAGGCCCTGGTTTTAATAACTGGCCAGGCCTGGTTATGCTCTTCCCCAGGGGACAGGCCTGCTTCCTGCCCCGTTTACGCTGAGCCCCGGCTCCCGTGGGCCTGTGGTTCCCCCTGGTGTGGACCTGGCCTCTCCAGCCTATGGGTGGACGGCTGCTGGGTCCCGGGCTCCCTCTGATTCCCTGGCTCCAGGCCCAGGCAAGCCCTGCCCTCCTCGCTGAGTCCGCGCCTCTCCCACGAGTCCTGCTCCCCCAGCTCTGCGGGAAGGGACCTTGTGTTGTTAGGTTCCTTACGCTGACCTTACCGAGCACTGCTGTGTGCCAGGCCCTGTTGGCTCAGGAGGGCTGACGCACGTCCCCCCGTCACTGATCCCATGAGCCGCCCGAGCTCCTGGGGCCTGGCCGAGCGCCCGCTGCTGTGCTCTTCCTGCCTGTGCACGGCTGCCTTTCACACACCTGAGTTGCGCGTGTCTGTCCTCCCATTGGGCAGGTGGCGGAATCGGGGTGCAGAGAAGTGAGGCCACCCAGTGGTCAGTGGCAGAGTGGGATCCACGGGCCCTCTCACCACACAGCCCCTTGCTTACAGAGCTGCACCAGGTGGGCCAGGCCCAGGGACGGGCCAGCCACCAAACTCACAGGCCGCGGGAGGCCAGCGGGTGACAGTGTCCTCTGCGTCCTCTCTGGGGACTCACGGCCTTGTCTCTCTCTCCCGTCTCTCTCTGATCCTGTCTCGCAGCCCCACAGCCCCTCCTTGTGTGTATCCCCAAGGACACCGGTGCCTGAGCTGGACACCCACCCCCGCCCCAACACACACGCACGCCTCGTCCCCGCGCCGTCCCCCGCTCCGTGGCCTGGATCTCCCCGTCTCCTTTCTCCTTGCCCTGCCCTGTGCTGGCGACACGCCCGCAGGGGTGGGGGTGGAGGGAGACCCAGTGTCTCCCCCTTGGCAGTGAGCAGAAGGCTCTTCTCAGCCTCGTGGGCTCCCTGCTGTGTGCTGGTTGGAAAACTGCTCTTCCTTGAGTAACAGAACTTTTGCATAGACCCCCCTCCATGTAAACTCACATTTGATTTTCTTGTATGATTATAACATTTTTCCTATTTTAAATCGGCAAAAGAACAAATGTGTTAAGTAAGCATTTGCTTATTAGCTTGGAAACTTAAGTCTCATTTTAATGGTGAGTTTATAGGAAAAGAAATACTCTCTAGGTTCCAATTAACTTATAAATGGGCTTTAGGGAAGCAACCTGTTAGTTGAACTGTCCATAAATTTTTCACCTTGGTAGAATTCTAGAACTGAGGTTAAAATTCATCATCACTGGTCGTACTTTGTTTACTTTCTAATCCAGTGAGACCATGAACTAATTTAACAGGTGATAACTCTAAGTAAATGAGATAAATAGTACAGTTTTGAGGTTGGACAGAAAGGAGGTGAGAACCTTCATTCTGTTCAGCTGCTCAGTCGTGTCTGACTCTTTGCAGCCCCATGGACTGGAGCATGCCAGGCTTCCCTGTCCATCACCAGCTCCCGGAACTTACTCAAACGCATGTCTGTCAAGTTGGTGATTCCATCCAACCATCTCATCCTCTGATGTCCCCTGCCTTCGGTCTTTCTCAGCATCAGGGTCTTTTCAAATGAGTCAGTTCTTTGCCTCAGGTGGCCAAAGTATTGGAGTTTCAGCTTCAGCATCAGTCCTTCCAATGACTATTCAGGACTCATCTCCTTTAGGGTGGACTGGTTGGATCTCCTTGCAGTCCAAGGGATTCTCAGGAATCTTCTCCAACACCACAGTTCTAAAGCATCAGTTTTTCAGCACTCAGCTTTCTTTATAGTCCAGCTCTCACATTCATACATGACCACTGGAAAAACCATAGCCTTGACTAGACAGACCTTTGTTGGCAAGGCAGTGTCTCTGCTTTTTAATACGCTGTCGTAGCTTTTCTTCCAAGGAGCAAGTGTCTTTTAATTTCATGGCTTAGGTGAGAGCCTTAGACACCTCAATTTTGACATCTCAGTAAAGAAAACAGAAAATTTAAAGGTGCCGTGTGGGAAGGGTAAGGATGGAAGGAGAGTAAAACCAAACCAGAGTCAGTTCTGTGGGGAGAGGCTGGCCGCTCCCGTGTCTGTGCCTCAGACCTGCCTGTGGCGTTTGTCTTTTGATGGTCTCAGTCCTGACTCCAGTGAGACGTCAGTGGAATGCCACAGGTGGATGGTTCAGGAGCGAAGGTTCACAGGTGCACATAATTCAGCTGAGATGGACACAGAGCTCCCCGAGGGCCCGGGAGACACCACCACCGGGACCTGCGGTGAGATGGCGGAGGCGGAGCTGGTGTGACAGCGCAGACGTTGGGGTTCCCAGGAAAAGGACCTGTCGGGGTGGAGGTGGGGACTGGGGGGGAGCCGAGCAGTGATGCGAGCCCCCCGCCGCCACATTACACTCACCGGGGCTCTCGAGGAGGCCTGCTCTCCACCCCCTTGCCTCCGCCCAGGGTTACCAGCCAGTGACACGGGGCGGGGCCAGCACCGGGGTCTGTCACCTTTTCCACTCCATGACTCTGGGTTGCAGCTGGGCCAGAGAGGGCTGGGCCCCAGAGGTTCCGAAGTGGGCTGTTCTGGTTAGAAGCCCCGCGTAGCTACGCCAAGCCCCACCTCCCCCCCATCAGAGGCTGCTAAGGTGGGTGAGTGATGTGTCGAGCGCCAGGGGTTCCGTGGCAGGAGTGGCTGACTGGTATGCAAGGGCCGGTGGCAGAGGGCGTCCCTGTCCCCTCGCCCTGCAGGGTCTCACTGGGTGAAACCACAGCCTGGCTAGGACTGCTGCTCGACGCAGTGGGAAGTGGCTGGAGAACCACAGCCACGGAGGAGGGTCTCTGAGTTCACAGCCACAGCGTGCCCGGGTCCGAGGCTGGCCTTGGTGAGGAAGGAGGGTGCGGGGTCCTGGCCGGGCTTGAACCCAGCGCCTCCTGGCAGCACTCTGAAGTGTGTCCAGAGTGGAAGGGTCAAGGGTGTGGACATCACAGGTGTGGCACCGGGAGCCTCGGTTCCTAAGGCTGTTACACACGTGACACAGTTACACCCTGTCAGGGTACTTCTACCTGTGGCCTCACTCAGACATCACAGGGGTCCTCTCTGGTCTTGAGGCTGACATTTCTGCGCATCATCCTTGGGGTACCGTCTGCCCCATCGAGACGTATGTCTGCGAAGCGTGCATCCAGTTAACGGGCTTGTTTGGAAAGCCATGTACACAGGGTAATGAATCACTTGTGGTTTTCATTTCAGTCTCCTATTATTTGCCTCTTTGTATTCATGGTATCTGATATAACCCTGTTAGACTCCAGGTCAGCCTGATGCTGGGTGTCCACGTGCAGAGGGGAGGGCTGCTTCCAGCCTTTTGGGGGTAGGTGAGGTCTGTGGCACATTTTGTATTTTTAAAGCAGGTTGCCTGAACAGAAGAGTGTGAACTCCAAAGGGGCTGGAGTTGGAGGCGTGTGGTGTGGTGCGGTGCTGTGCTCTGTGTAACCTGGAAATGCCACAGAGATCTAAGTGCTTTTGAAGAGCCCCAGGGGCAGGGAGCCCAGACTGGTCCGGCCTAGCCCTTCACTACACAGAGGTCACCTTGGGGGCCAGGGTGAATCAGTGGCCTGCTGAGGGTCTCCTGGCTGGTGAGTGACTCTGGGCTTGGCCCTCTTGTGCACTGCAAGGCCCTGGGGAGCTGCAGAGCCCCCGTCAGCCAGGCTACCATCTCCCCAACAGCCTGCAGCCCCAGTGCCATTCGTATCATCCTGAGTGAAGTGCAGGAAAGCCAGTTTGATTATTTCATAGTCTTTCACTGATAAACAGCATTTCCAAGTAATTTTTCTTCTGTGCTGAATTTATCTTGGGGTTCTGTGTAAGCTTTTCTGTCATGCAGTCATTTAAGGAAAGCTAGTTTGGGGCTTCTTCAGTGGATCAGTTTTGTGCTCAGTACAGAAGGGTTAGAGTTGAAGATGACGCAGTCCCTTTCCTTAAGGAGCTGGGGGAGAGCAGGGATTTGCAGTGTATTAAAGATGTTTTCTTTGTCGTATACAGAGGACTGTGTCATTAAGAGCAGAGAATGTTTATTTCTGGCCTTGAGAAACTTCACAGAGGAATTGCTGTTTAAACATGTCTTGAAGCAGAAGCATGAATTGCCCGCAGGACAAGAACAGAAGGGCATCAGAGGAGGAGACAGCCTGAGCAAAGACCAGGAGGGTATTTGAGAGCCTCAGAGAAACAGTCTGTAGGTGTGGTTCTCAGAACCCTGGGGAAGGTAGGTAGGTCAGCAGGCCCCACCTCTAGGGTGAAGGACCTTGGACTGCTTCCTGTTTGTGCTGAGAATGCAGAGGAAGGGGTTTAAGTCAGGGAGTTTGTCCCTCAGACAGGTTATAGAGAGTCTGCTAAAACCCCATGGTTCGAGCTCCAAAGTCCAGGTATATAAATTCATTTCTATGATCCAGGATGATAGATGAGATGGGAGAGACTGGCCTTGGACAGAGCAAAATCACAGATAACACGGAAGGAGTCAAAACTGGGTACAAAATGAGTTTAATCTGCCTAAAATTACGTGTAAAATTTAGCAGCATGTTGAACTTTTACAGATATATTGTTTGTACTTTAAGCCTCATTATTATATTACGTGATCAAAAATGGTCCTGATGGCCTGTCCTTGGCTGTGGGGCAGGAACTCAGCAGCCCACCCCTGAAACCATTTACCTCAAGACTGGGACTCGAACCCAGCCACAACCCAGTTTGGGACTTGAGCCCACGAGGCCGGGACTCAGACCCAGCCAGAACCCTGCTTAGAGCTTGAACATCTGGCCAGGGCTCAAACCCAGCCAAAACCCACAGTCTTCCAACTGAGATCACAGACCTGGTTTCAGGACCAAATGAAATTCAGGTTCTTGATATCTCATCGCAGAAACAATTCAGTGAGCGACAAAGTGATAGGTAAGAAGTGGATTTATTCAGAGAGAAACACACTCCACAGACAGAACGTGGGCTGTTGCAGAGGGTGAGTGCAGCTTATGTGGTGTGGTCAGCGTTTCGGGGCTGGGTAATGTCGTAGGCTAGTGAGGGGGAGGAGGATTCCAGCTATTTGGGGGAAGGGGCAGGGTTTCCCAGGGGTTGGGCCACCGCCCACTCTTTGGTCTTTGACGGCTGGCCTTGAAACTGTCATGGCGCCTCTGGGTGTGTCATTTAGCTTGCTGAAATGAGCTTGTACTAAGGATCAAGATCTAGTCAAGTTGACTTGTCCCGGTTCTTGGACCCATGTGGTTCTGTCCAGTTTATGTTGTGCCTTCCGGCTGGGTCATTCTTTCACAAGTTGTGCCCTGCCCCCCTCCCCTCCTGTTTCACCCCTCCTCCCCACTTGCCCTGCAGCCAGGGTGGTGATGGGGGACGGCCCTCTGTAGGGGCCCCCGTGTGTCCCCCTTTGTTGCCAGTAATTCCAGATGGCAGTATGGAGTGCGCTTATCATGGTAATTCCCCGCCCCCCCTGCAAGTGCAGTCTTTTCGCCCACAAATGCACTATCTTCTCATTGTTTCCCAAGGCTAATCCAACAAATGTTTGATCCACCCACAAGCAGTCAAGGTTTGAAGGCAGAATCTTACTAAAATCAACCATAAATAGCTTGGTGGTAACCAGCCTTCTTTGCGATGAGATTTTGCCCACGTTTCTCTCCTTTAATGTAATGAGTCACATTTGCCACTTGAAACATTTTAATCTCAGAAATTTGTAGAGAAGTTAATTAGAATGGGCGCACAGGACAATGAGGATTCATAGTGGAGAAGCTTTTTTTTAATATTTGAGTTTCGATAGTTCCTAGAGCTTGCCTTTTGCTTCTTCAGGGCCTGGTTAGACGGGTAGCAGCGAGGCTCGGGTCAGGTCTGCTGGGACAGGCGCAAGTGCAGACTGCCTGCTCTCAGTGCCGTGTGGCCTGGCCTGGCGGGCTCCCTGCTGAGTGGGGGGATGAGCCTCTTCCTTCATCACCTCCAAGCCCCGCCAGGCGTCCAGTCCCTGACCCTGGAGTCAGGGTGGCCCCACTCCGGGTGTATGTGGGGGGAGGGGAGGCTGCTGCAGCAGGAACCCTGGGTAGGGTGGGCTTCCCTGGGATCTCCTCTGTTCACAGGGGAGGGGGCCCTCCGCGTCTGAGCTCCGGGTTGCCGAGGCTGCTCTGTGGCGCCCGGTCACGGGCATGGTTGCGGTCGCCTGGCCTCCCCACCTCCTGCTGTCTGCAGGTTCTCATGGGACTCGGGGCCAGTCCTCTGCGCACCAGGTTGTTAATGCCAGCTTTGAACAGAAATGCTGCCCTTCCTCGAGGCCTCACTTCCTGCTGCAGGCACTCCTGTTCTCTGTACTCCGAGCCCCGCCGTCGGCCTGAGTGCTCCTAGCACCTTGCTTCTGAAGGGCTAGGAGTCCCGGGCCTGAGGGTGTGGGCTGGGCTTGCAGCAGTGCTGGCCGTAGTTTGTCTGGGATCACAGTCGTCCTTGCAACAGCCGGAGGCAGAGATGCCGCTTACCCCGGGTCAGAGGGGAAACTGAGGAGCAGCAGGTTAAACCAGTTGCCCCTGACCGCCCAGAGGCAGAGCCGGGACTGGAACACCGGTGGCGTGGCTGCGGGCCTGCGAGGCAGGATCCCTTCCAGGTGTGGAGGCGCAGCCTGGGTGGGAGACGCCGGGACCCCACAGTGGTTCTCAGCAGGTAGCTGCTCCAGGCCCTGCTGTTGCTGTGGCCTCTCTGTCTGAGGTGCTGGCACCCGGCGGACCCAGGACACAGCCCTGCGGGCCAGGACTCACCTCCGCCTCTGTGTCGGGGGGCTCTGCCTGCGCCAGAACCCTGGGATGTCACTGGGTCTCGTGGGAACGGCCCTCCCCATGTGAGAGGCCAGCCGGGGCAGCCCCCGCCCTCCTTGTGGTGGTGGGGGGGTGTCTGCCCAGCAGGGGCTCCCCCCACACCCACCGCTCCCTCCTGTTTGACCCAGTGCCCGTCCTGCTCAGGCCACAGCTGGAGGAGGGGAGAGGCTGAGGGCCCCGCTGACTCGGCGGCCTGGCCCCACAGGGGCTGGCAGCTGCCCTGAAGGAGCGGAAGGAGAGGTCAGGCTGAGTAGGGACGACTCAGGCGGTCCTGTCAGCCCCTGGGCCTCGGTCCGCTGGTCCTGGGAGTGGGCTGCCTGGAGGTGGTCAGGCGGCATCCACGCCCTGCTGCTCCTCACCCTCTATGATTACCCAAGCCTGATCTTCCAGACTCTGGGGCTATTTTGTGGCCCATTTAAGAGCTGCCTTTAATCTTCCTAAAATAAGGTGTGCTATTTTGGACGTTGCTGTCTGTGAGAGAGATGTGTGTTTAAAGCTAAAATAGGCCGTACCTTTTAATTTGTGGGTGTTTCCTTTTTCTGTGTCAGCCACTCTGTGTTTAAGTCACAGTGTCCTTCCTCCCACCTGAGAGGGCAGCCCCAGGCCAACCTGAACCCGTAGACCCGACTGCTGAAGCCACCGCCCACTCAGGACCTGGGCCTCCTCCGTGTCGGGGGAGCTTCTGCAGTGTCTGCCCTTCATCCCCCTGCCCGGAGGACCAGGTCATTTGTTCAGGAGCTTGGGTGGGCCTGGGGTCTAAGCAGCCGAAGACGCTCTCACAGGCCAGCTGCCTGGTGGCTTCCTCTGGCCTGGGCTGCAGTTAGAGTCCACGAGGCGGTGGGCAGACCCTGGCCCCACTGTGGGTGAGTTGTGGACAGCTGTCACACACATGTGTACACACACCCATGTCTTTTGGCTTTTTATAACATTTATCTTTGGCTGCACTTGGTCGTCTTGCTGTGAGGATGAGTGGGCTTTCTCTGGCTGAGATGCGCGGGCTTCCATCGAGCTGGCTTCTCTTGGTGCGGAGCAGAAGCGCGGGCTTCCATCGAGCTGGCTTCTCTTGGTGCGGAGCAGAAGCGCGGGCTTCCATCGAGCTGGCTTCCCTTGGTGCGGAGCAGAAGCGCGGGCTTCCATCGAGCTGGCTTCCCTTGGTGCGGAGCAGAAGCGCGAGGCTCGTGGGCTGTAGTCGTCGTGGCACACGGGGCCGTTGCCCCTCGGCCTGTCGGATCTTCCAGGACTAGGGGTGGGACCTGTGTCTCCTCACGAGGAAAGTCCCTGTCTTGGCTTTTGTGGATGGTCCCCAGCGGCTGTATAGAGGGAGCGGGTTGGGGAGCCGTTGGGGAGGCTGGGCCGGGACTGCCGAGGAGGGCCCGGTGGCTGCCGCGCTTCTGCCTGCCCGCTGTGTGCAGTCCTGCAGTCACTCACTCAGTGTGGACGTGGCCCGCACCCTGTCTTTCTGCCACGGAGCCAGTTTTCAGTTTACTGAGAGGGAGGCCAGATTTTTCATAGAGCACTAGGAGTTAACTGGAAGCAGTTGCGTGACGCTTCCGCCTCTTTCTAAGAGCAGGCTGGATATGGTTTCCTCAGCTTCAGCTCCTCCCAGTCACCTGGAGGGCCTGTTCCAGGCTCCGCCCTCAGCGCGCTGTGACAGGCTGGTCCGGGCGATGCTGATGCTGCCCATCCCTGGACCTTAGTTCACATTGTTCTGTCCCACCCCCCAACTCAAGATATTAGCTTATTTTTAGCACCTTCCCTAAACTGGGCTACTTCTTTTATTGTTAATTGATAGCAGCTCTGATTCAAGGACCATGGGGAGGGCTTCCGTCCCTGCTGTAACTGGCAGTGTTCTCATGGGAGGGGAGGGGAGCAGAGCCTGCTGTGCTTTTGCCAGGAGCCCCTGTGTGCACCCCAAGGCTCCCCCCACAGTGAGTTGAGCAAAATGTTATAAAATCCAGGAGCCCCGATGTTTCGCCATAATGATTACATGCCAGAGCCTAGTTTATGGAGCCTCAGGGATTAATGAATGGTTTGATTGGTCTGGGGATCCCTGGTCTGAACCAGCTTGTCCCAACCACCAGGACCAGAGCTGTGACCCTGCTATTTATGGATTAGGATCTTCTCAGGTATGTCAGGAGGCCAGTCAGCCACGGTGTCTGTGGCCGCACATTGTGGCTGATCGGCAGGACACCATGTGGACAGACAGTGTGTGAGGCTACGGTTCAGTTGGCTTATCTTGACTGCTGTGTAAAATGGCAAAGGCCAGCTTCTCTGAAACAGATAACCATTACAAGTGGACTTTGGGGGAGGAGGATAACAGACTTGTCCTCCTCTCTGTCCAGCCTGGCTTCCTTGGTTCCTGGTCAGCCGCTTGGCTTGTGCTGTTCCCATGAGACGCTCTTTGGAGCCCTTGAGCCTGACCGTAGGCTGGGCCCCTTCTTCAGGGTCTTCCTCGGGCTGGATCTGGGTCTGAAACTGCCCCAGTGTGGGGCTCCCCAAGGCCTCAGGCATTGTCCCCAGACAGCCCAGTGTGGGCGGGAGCCACCCCCAGGGGGTCTGGCTGAGGAGCGGTCCTCCCCGCCCCTGACCGCTGTGCTGTCCTCTGGCCACTGGGCAGCTCCTTCGCTGACTGCCCAGCCTCTGCCCCAGCAGAAAAGCCCGTTCCCATTTCTGCAGGCCCCTGGTGGAGCCCCCCTGGGGGGCGGTTGTGGCTGTCTCGCTGTCTCACCGCAGAGGTGGGCCCACATGCAAGTTGTTTTCAAGGAGTGCTGTCTGACTCCCCAGCACCCGAGGAGGTGGTTTTACTCATTTCCAGTTGCAGGGACAGGGAAGGGCAGCTCAGAGAGGTGCAGGGACTTGCCCAGGTTCCCCGGGGGTCCTGGCATGTGTCCCGTGGCTGAGTGGGGCTCTCAGGTCATGGTTTGGCCTGTGAGGAACATCGTCACTGGCTGGGCTCCCCTGCACTGTCAGTTCTGGGGCGTCTGGGCCGGCTCACCAGGGGATTGCCCTCTCAGGTGTCCCTGGCCTTGGTGGGCTTTCCATATGCTGGAGGGTAGATGGCCCCAGCAGCAGCCAGCCCCTGTGCCTGTGCAGACTTGGAGCGCTCACTCCTGGCTGAGGGACAAGCCTCTCATGCAGCCTCTAGAGTGCCCAGCAGTCTCAGGCATTGCAGAGCCTTCAACCAGCCCGCCTGGCCGGCTGCGGCCCCTGGAAGGCCCTGACTGTCTCCCCAGCTCAGCTCCCATGCTCCGGTCATGGAGGGTGGGGCCTGGGGCCCCCAGCCACGGGAACAAGGAGAGGTGTGCTCTGAGCCCCATCCTCATGCCCCAGTGAGGCCGAAGCTGCACTGGGGTCCCCTGGCAGCACACCCCCTCCCCACGTACAGACGAGGGAACTGAAGCCCGGGAGAGGAGAGGCGAGCCCTGGAGTCGGCAGGGTTCGCTGGGTCACACAGGCGTGCTCTTTGGTACCTGCTCGTGACCTTTCAGCCTCAGAGCTCTTTGGAGGCAGGGGTCCTCACAAGCAGAATGTAACCAGTGAAATTTTCCTGCATCTGGTGCTTCCATTGCAGGGTCAGGGGTGTCGCTCAGTGTGAGCTCTTACCCCGTGGAGAGGTCGGAGGTCGTGAACAGCAGGGGTCAGAGGGTTTTCTGGAGACCTGGTGGGACCCTCTTAGTTGGGGGAAGACATCTTCCTCTGACCTGTCAGGAGGCGGAAAACTGCGTGCCTTTCCCCAAAGCCTCGCAGCCGGTTCAGTCACCTGTTGTGTTTGAAGTGGACCACTCTCGGCAGCTGGAACCGTTCCGATTGCCAGTGGCTACTGGATAAGCCAGTGGCCTGGCGAGGGTGCTGACTTCTTTATGGAACCGTGTTTGGCTGCGTGTCTGGCATGTGTTCCACCTGGTAGACGTGGGTTTGGGTATGAAGATCCAGTAACACAGTCTCCGTGTGATTTAATGCCGCAGCTCTTGGTGTGAGATGGTCTTACTACCCTGAGCCTCACGAACAGACTTACGGGGAGGCTTTGTTGTGGCAGGCTTGTGTATGCGGCAGACTGTAAGCATTTGACGGTCCCCCGGCACACGGGGCCTCATAGAGCCCCAGGAAGACGAGGGAACTGCCTGGCCTGCAGGCTGGCGCTTGGCTGGACTCGGTGTCTTGCTGGGTGTCTGCTCTCAGGGGTGCACCTCTCCCCACCTCCTCCTCCTCCGGGCTGGGCTGTCTGTTCTGGGGCGAAAGATGTCGTCATCGGTACTTTCTGCTGCTTTTCCCTTAGCAGGACTCTGTTGCGGTTTAGTTAGGTTGTGATGTCCTTCCCTGGGTTGATAGCTCAGTGCTGTTTAAATGTCCTAAACTTTCAAAGCTTGAGAAGTTTAAGCAGGCAGATGCAGTGTTCAAGAGGGTGGTGTAGCAGGTGGTGTGAGGGAGCCTGTGCTCTGGTCTTTGCCTTTACACCTGCAGCTGCCGCAGGGGCAGATTTCAGGGCTAAGACTTCTCAGGTCTGGGTGAGGTCCCCACCAGGGGAACATTGTTGTTCCATTGACCGTCTTGGACAGGTGTGGTTTAGCTCATTAGCACAAGTCACGGGAGAGCCTTGATGGATGTCAGGAGTCGGTCACACTTGGTTCAGGGGAGAGGACCCTACAAGGAGGGCAGGCTGGTGGGCGGCAAAATGTGAGAAGTGGGCCCCTCTAGACGGGGGTGACCAGCCCTCCTGGGAGATAGACGGGGCCAGGCTGTGGGCAGCTGTGAGCGCCCCCGCCCCCAGCTTGTCACCCTGCCTGAATGGGGTTGTCTCCCAGGGGCCTGTCTCGGGGGATGGATGTCAGCCTGTGCTGTCAGTGGGAAGGTGTGCTCGACATCCAGGGATGTGATAGAAAGTGATAGGTGGCCTCTGATCCAACTGGTAAAACAGATTTTTCTTACACTTACTTTGCTTTTTGAAAAGAAAGAGTCAAACTATAATACAGATGGTGATTTTTTGATGTAATTTAATTTTGTTATAGTAAAAATACTTAATGAGGTGATACTTCATGTGAAAAACCACAGGAAGAGTAATACAGTGAATGCTCACTCAGCTTAATGATGGTTT
Organism: Capra hircus; assembly: GCF_001704415.2. Classification (NCBI taxonomy): domain Eukaryota; kingdom Metazoa; phylum Chordata; class Mammalia; order Artiodactyla; family Bovidae; genus Capra; species Capra hircus. Next base: position 3,629,807 of record NC_030818.1, read on the forward strand.
CCCCTCCAGTGCTTTGGAATTTCCTGGTGTTGGGCTTCCCTGGTGGCTTAGACGATGAAGAATCCGCCTGCAATGTGAGAGACCTGGGTTCGATTCCTGGGTTGGGAAGGTCCCCTGGAGGAGGGCATGGCGACCCGCTTCAATGTCCTTGCCCGGAGAATCCCGTGGACAGAGGAGCCTGGCAGGCTACAGTCCATGGGGTCGCAAAGAGTCAGACACCTGCTGAGCGGCTAAGCACACACCCTCCCTGGAATGCCACTCTTGCCCTTGGCTGCCTGGGGAATTCCAGCATCAAAGGCAAGCCTGTGTGTGGTATTGCATCACCCCTGTGTGATATCCTGGGACTTCAGCCCTCTGTGGTGAGGTGATCCCAGTGCATCCCCCGCTGGTGAGACTATACCCCTCCACCCTGAGGTTGCCATCAGCCTCAGTTTGCATTTTACTGTTTCCATCTGCTCAACTCCTTGTATTCTGTGATCCAGTCTCTGCGTATTTTCTGTGTGGGGATGGGAAGCAGTTGATTCTCAGTTTCAGGCTTGGGGTGCTTATGGCCAGAAGTGGCTTTTTTTTTGAGATTTAGGCTTGTTGCTCCCCACTGTGCAGGTGGCTCAGGAATGGTCAAGACCAGGCTGGGGCCAGCTGTGCGGCCGGGCCCTGAGGATAGCCCCCATCTTGCCCTTTGCCTGGGTGTGGCTGTGTGCCGCGGTGGGCGGGCAGGCCTGGCTCCCAGCGCAGAGCTCAGGCTGCTGTGTGCACCTGAGCTGCAGACTCAGCTCCATGTGGTTCAGCGAGCTCTGCCCTGGGGCATCCCCAGGGTTTCTACTGCAGACACCTTGTCGTCAACATCGCTCCGGAGCCCAGTGATTTCGATTTCGAATGTCTGCGTAGTATCCCCCCACATGCCGAACCATGATTTATTGTTTTCCTGGCAGGCATTTAGTCTGCTACTAAATCTTGCAGTGTATGTTACAAGATACGATACAGCCACGTTAACGCTGTGGTGGGCGTCCTTTCAGCAAGCATCCTACCTCGCCCATGCCCCCACCCCCGCCAGTGGCTGAGTAAATCCAGCGGCTGCACGTCTGTCTTGTGGATGGACGGCCAGGCCTGAATGGGAGTGACCTCATTCCACGAAGCGGTCTCACCTTCCCGCTGTTGGAGCCCATCCGGCCCCTGCTGACCACAGTGTCAGAGGTGCCCTGCCAGTCGGTCCGTGCCTAGTTAGGAGCTGAAGGAAACTGCCACGTGTTATCTTGTCTGTTAGACATAGTTAGGTCAGATTTTTACAAACATGTGTGAAGAGTTGCTGCAGTCTTGAAAATATGGTAGTCATCCAGCTCGGCAACAGCATGAACTATGTTTACGATGTAAGAGTCAAGTGAAAAAGCAGGATATTACACTTCTGCGCCCGCTGATCTCATCGGTGTAAAATATGCAAATAAAAAACTCTGACTTTAGTTAGGGTGTGATTATGGGTGGGGTTTCCCCTTTACTTTCCAGACTTTCAGGGAGGGAACCATGGTGGCAAATTTTCAAATTTCTGTGCTGCTGTCCTTGGCTGAGTACTAGTCGGATTCCTTGGAAAGCCCTGGGTGGTCCCGGGGTGACCCGGCTGCTCGGCAGGCAGAGTGTGTCTGCTTGTCCTGCACTTCGGGCCAGCCATCGCTTAGGGACCACTGCTGCGGCTCTTGCGGGGGTGGGAACCCAACTGTGGGGTCCTTTCTTTTGTTGATTTCAGGGTTATCAGAGTGTTACTGACGTGGCAGTATTTTGTTTTATTGTAAGATATTTTTATTACAGTGAAGTTGATTTACAATGTTGCGTTAGTTTCAGGTGCGCAGCAGAGTGAAACAGTTAGACACAGACATGTGTCGACCCTTTCAGACTCTTCCCATGTAGGCCATTACAGGGTACTGCACAAAGTTCCTTGAGCTACACAGTAGTAGGTCCTTGTTGGTTTTCTGCTTAATATACAGCAGTGTGTTCTTGTCAATCCAAATTTATCTCTCCCATGTATTTTGATTTTTAAGTGAGAAGTTTGGCAACTGCTTCATTCATCTTCCTTTGAATAGGTAATCCGGAGTTTTTTTGTTAAAAGTCGAACACTCTTTTCCTGAGGTAAATCTGTGGGTTTCCCAGGTGGTACTGGGAAGAATACCGGTAGTGGTCAGGAATCCTCCTGCCAGTGCAGAAGACATAGGTTTGATCCCTGGGTCAGGAAGATCCCCTGGCGAAGGGCATGGCAACCCACTGCGGGATTCTTGCCTGGGAAATCCCATGGACAGAGGAGCCTGGTGGGCCACAGTCTATGGGGTCGCAGAGTCGAACACATCTCAGCACACACACACGATGTGAATCTGTAACTGAGAAAGTGGAAAGCTGATACCTTGTCTAAAGTAGTTCAACATGCTGTTTGCTAGCCATCTCCATGAAATATTTCTCTTCATAAAATTTTCAGTTCTGTCAAAATGGTTATTACTTACTAAAACAAGGGGAGGAGGCATCTTGATGAGAAAGTTAAGTTAGAAAGAGGACTTCTGAGGACTTTTCCATCCCAGCCTTCAGCGAGCGGTGTGCTGTGGTCTCGCTCCATGGACCACGGCTGATTCCTGGGGTCCCTGACCAGGCAGTTCCTCTCCCTCATTGCCTCCTCTGATGGAAGGCTCAATTTCTAGCCTTTCCTCTTTTGTTCCTCTGGGTCTGTTCTTGGGGTCCTGTAATTATGTTGACGGTCTGTGTTGTTTCCTAGAATCCCATTAGTAAGTTAGTCTGAGTTTAATGGAAAAAGCACATACGTTGTGGGCGCTCGTATAAGATGGTTAAGAATCATTTGTGTGTGTCCCTGTGATGTTTGGGAAGCAGCGTGAATCTCCTGGGTTCCTGAAAGTCCGGGAGGTGTGGCACCTCTTCCTCGGTGTCCAGGCTGGTCTCCACCTTTTCTCTTATCTCCTTTCCTTGCCCCTGGTCATCTTCTGAAAGAGGAGACCCTCCCACTTCTGCTTTTCTCATCAGCCTGCTCATCCCTCCCCCACAAGGCATTGGTGCCTCCAAGGCCTGAAGCAATGTGGAGATCCTCAGGGCTGCCAGAGAGCCAGAGGAGGGGAGACCAGGTGCTGGCTGGCAGGCAGGGTTCCGGGAGTTGTTCAGAGGCCCCGTGGTGTGGGTGGGTGAAGCTGGCCTGGGTCACAGAGCTCTTAGATCATGGGGTTCCTGCAAACGAGTTCTGTCAGAGTCTGGGACCAGGAGTCAGGTCTTAGAAGGCTGGGTGGTATGCAGGGCAGGGCAGCTCTTCCCAGGTGCCTGCTTGAGGGTGCTGTCCTGCCAGGAGTCTGCGCCAGTGACCTCAGCCAGTGGCAGGAAGTAGGCATGGGCGGCCTGGAGGCTGAGTCCTCTGGGGAGAGAAAGCATGTAGAGTGTAGCTCACCATTTTTGTGCTTTAAAAAAAAAAAAAACAAAAAGGAAAGGCTGATTGATTTGTAGCTAAGTTAATTTTTAAATTTTTAGAATAGTTTGAGATTTACAAAGACAGTATAGCGAGTTCCCTTACATCCCTACTCCCTTCCCCCAGCCTGTGGCCTCCCCTCCCAGTGTTAACATGTTGTCCTACATTGCGGTACTTTAGTCGCAACTAGTGAACCAACACTGATACATTGTTGTTAACTTAGGTCCATACTTTTAGATCTTCCTATTTCTTTCCTCTTGATTTTTTTTTCTCTTTCTTTTCTTTTTTTAAACAAATGTCCTTTTTCTGTCCTGGGACCCTCGATTATACTTATTTGTCTTATTTCCTTAGGGTCCTCTTGGTGGAGAGTCTCTCTCTAGCGTTCCTTCCTGATTTGTGATGACCTTGATGGTTTTATGCAGTAATGGTCCGCATTTGTAGAATGCCCTTCATTTTGGGTTTGTCTCGTGTTTTCTCATGATTGTACTGAGCTGATCAGTTTGGGGGGAGGAAGACCGCAGAGATGAAGTGCATGCTGGTTGCATCCTAGCAGGGTCCATTCTTCCAGCGTGACTTGGTCTGAGGTGGCGTCTGTCAGGTAAAGTGTGAGGTTTCACTCCCACCTTCCCCACAATGTTCTGTTTGGAAGGCAGTCATGTGCAGCCCGCAGGTAAGGGGTGGGAGTTAGGCTCCACCCCTTTGAGGTGACGGAGTTGTTAAATTGTTTGGAATGAGATTTGTCTCTTCTCCATTTATTCAGTCACTTATTTATATCAGAGAGGACTCTTAGATACCTGCTTTTCTACTTGGAGTTATAATTCAGTACTGTGTTATTTGGTTGTTCAGATTGCCCCAGCTTTGGCCACAGGTTGGCTCCTATGTCCCTTTGACGTGCCCCCATTATTATGGGTTTTTAAATTTTTTCTTCTGAGCACGTCTGTTCTTTGTCTTGTCTATTTTTCTGGCACTGCAAGATGCCCTGGGATCACCTTGTACCTTTCCTGCCCCAGTCCTAGAATTGGCTGCTTCTCCAAAGACCTCTCACTCCTTTTATTGGAGAATTGAGTTAGAAACCAAGACCTGGGCACCTAGTGGTTAAATTATTGTTATTTCAGTGTCTGTGTCCTCAACTGAGTAATGGATGCAAAACACATGAGTTGTGATACTGTCAAGAAATAACTGAAAACGCCCATTACTGGCCCTGCGCCTTCTAGGGCTCCTCAGGCCCCGTTCCACAGCTGTTGACCTGGCGCGCACCATCCCGCATCCTGTTTCTGGAGCCGCCACTGTAGCGGCAATGCTTTTGCGCGCACTCTCTCACTGTGACTCTGAAGTCAGCCGCTCTTGCCCTTCCATGATGGAGATGCAGTAAGCAGATCTTGATTGAATGCTTCCTGCTCCCTGAGCCCTGTAGGGGCTCTTGGTCAGAGGAATAAAATCTAGATTTGAGACGAGAACCTGATGGGAGAGAAGTTTGTGTGGACAGGAAGTACTGCCGAGCTCCTTAGAGGGAGCTCCTCAGCTTGAGGCTGGCGTCCAGGGATGGGGCTGGAGCTGGTCCTGCAGGTAGAGTGGGTTGGGTGGGGGGAGTGTTGTGGGAATCGTACTGTGGCAGCTACAGGTGCAGGGGCCAAATGGAAGCCTTCCTCCCCGACCTAAAGACCCTGGACCCTCGCCTTTAAGTGAGTGTGTGCATGCGTGTGTAAGCCCTGTCATCTTTGCTCTCAACCCCGCTGGGAGGCCAGATCACAGCTTTCTGCCTTAGCCCTGTGTGGGCTGTAGAGAGAAAAGTGGAAGCGGGAGCAGAGAGAAAAGGGTTATGAAGGCAGAGAAACCTTGAAAGGAGAGCAGTCAGAGCCCAGTGAGTGCACAGCGTGCTTGATGGTTCGGAAGCCATGCCAGAAACGTCTGAGCTCCTGAGAATGGTGGGCCTCAAGGGGAGAGAACGCAGGAGAAGCCCGTTCTGAAGGGAACGTGAGCTCAAGTTTCAGTGGGTGCAGGTGACTCGTTGGCTTAGAAATGCTGGATTTCGTCTCAAGAGAGGCGGCGAGGGATTTGGCCATCATCTTCTGGCTGACTCGGGGGCTGAAAGTGTTGAGGTGCAGAAGGGTGCAGGCACACCCCGAGGACGTGGCCCGGCCTGCCGTGATGTCCTGCCTGTTGGCACGGGGAGCTGCCCTCATGCTGAGTGATGGATGGACTCAGGGTTGCCTGGGCACCACCATCAGTATGGGTGGTTTAGGGTCTTTTCTCTTGGGGCTTCTGTGTGCTGTGCTGGAACTCCTCTGACAGTCTCCTCCTGAGGGAGCTTTAACCCCAATGCTCTCTGCCTGGCAGAGCGAACCCTGCTTCTCCCCTTGCTGAGGCTGAGAGAGTGCCTGCGCATATGCCCCCCACCCCAGCTCCGGGTGTGACTTGTTTCTGGGAGGGAGATGGTGTGGGCGCATCTTGAACTATTTGAGTTTTGTCTTTGGATGACAATGATATTTTGTGTCGGGCTTTTCCATCATCGCTCCACACAGCCACCAAGTTCTGCCTGCCTTTTCCACTCCTTCTGCATTGAATTAACATCCTTGTGGGATCCACGTGCCTGTGGGGTGACATGGACAGTCTAGCAAGGCCCAGGGTGATGGAACTTACCCAGAACTCGTGTGACCCTGCAGGGGCTGTGGTGATGGTGAGAAGTGTCCAGATCTGGGCTGGAGTTGGAGCGAGAGATGAAGCAAGGAAGGCACCTTGCTTTTGGCATGAACCGTGTGGAGGACGATGGGGATGCCGATGCTGAGATGGAGAAGACTAGGGGGAAGCAAGAGGGAAGCCCGGGTGGTGCCGATGGTCCCAGGGAGGGGAGGACGTCCTCTTGAGGGGCTGAGTTATTCTGCCGGCTCCCTTTGTCAGACTGGACTGCTTATCACACAGGAGTCTCTAAAAAGAGAGGAGAGTTTTGTCTGAGTGTTGTCTTTGGGTCTGTGGCTGGGGTCTCACAAAAGCCTCCTGTGTCAGGGAACCAGTTTTGAAATCAGGAATGGTGCCTGCTCTGGAGAATGGAGCCTGCGTAGGCAGGCTGGGACCCCGCAGTAGTCCTCTCAGTTGGCCCTTGCACAGGCCCCCTTCCCTGCTGTGGTGTCACGGTTACCTACGGAGGAAGAGCTTGGGTTTCGGGGAAGAGAGTTGGACACCTCACTGGTCTGACATGAGGTGCTTCCAGAGGCACTTGGGGTCGGTCCAGTCCTGACTCCTTTATCATCCTCATGGAGATGCCTGCCTTCTCTCATTGCATCTGAAACTGGGACTCCCCTTCTCCTTGCCCTAGAATCAGCGTTGGCCCTTGACACCAGTGCCTCCACGTCAGTGAGGTGGGAACCCAGGGCGCTTCACCTCCTGCCCCTGCTGGGGGCACCCGGAAAGTGGTGGGTGGGAAGGCTGTGCTTGCGGTGGCTGAAGAACACACTGACGTGGGATATTTGGCACCTTGGGTGTCAGAGCAGCTCATGGAGGGTTTGTTTTCCAAAACTGTTTTTTATAGTACTGTGTACTCTTACTTAGAACAAAATAAAACACTTTCCAAAGAAGAGAAGCATTTTTATGCCAACTTATTAACTAAAAAAACAACAAAAAACTATGGTGGTGAAAAACAAAGTTGCATTTCCTTATGTGATGGAGTAAAAATCAAAGCCCAAAACTGGATCACATAGACAGTAGCAGGAACAGTGAGTTCCATCCATAGCTAATTGCAGCTGAGACCTAGTTTATCACAAATAGTGTTTCCAAAAGGGAATGGGAGGTGATCTTTGTGCACTTCCAGAGGTTTTTCATACATGGCTGTAGTAACACGGCAGGGCTGGTGGTTCTTACATTTGAGGTAAGGCCTCTTGCTTTCACAACCGGTTCCCTGACACAGGAGCGTTTCATGACGCTCCAGCCATAGACCCAGTGCTGGGTGGGGCCTGGACAGCAGAAGGTAGACAAGTGCCGTGGGGTCCCCAAGGCCCCACCCAGGGGATGCTCTCATCTGAGTGTTTGCACACGCGCGCACACACACACGCACACAGTCTCATTGGACGGTTTGGCTTCCAAGCCCCTTAGTGAGGGAGAAGCAGCAGGTGTCGGTTGACAAGACCACTGGAAGCTGCTCAGCCTGATGGTAGGTGAAGAGAGCAGAGCCAGCATCACAAGTAGACGTAGCCGGAAAAGGAGCAGCAAGCTGGGTGTGTTTCAGATGGAAGCAAGCGGCCCTTGTGCCCCAGGTGAGAGGCCCCTTTGAGCCCCGTCATGGACGTGTTCAGTGGTGTTCATCCTCTTCCCCACACCGCAGATGGGATGGCAGCCCCAGGGCTGTTGCAGGGTATGCAGGTTTGATCCCTGGTCATGGAAGATCCTGCATGCTGTGTGCTGCAGCCAAAAAAAAAAAAAAAGGTGTCAAAAGCTGCTGCCCCCACCCAGCACTCCATTCATAATGTATGGGTCACTCTGAGAGAAATGAGCCACTGCCCTTGACCCCAGCCCTAGAGCAGGGACTCAGAGACTTGCTGAGGAAGAGAGGTTAGCTGTAAGGACAGAAAGCTCTGACACTCTCCCCAAAGGTACTGAATTTATGTGTAACAGAGAACAGGAAGTTCAGATGTGAGCATGCTGTCAGGAACAAGACAAGGAGATCTTGGTCATCAGTAGAAACAAGAGGCCAGTAACTCCATGTTAGCAACAGCCAGAACTCGAGCAAAAACCAGAGAGAGAGAGAGAGAGCCAAGAAGAGCCCTCCTGAGGTCAGAACAAGCCTCAAACACTGACATCAAGAATTATTCCTGCAAAAAGGCCTGCAGTTAACTGATGAGGCTGCACAGCAATTGATGCCCCAGAATATTGTCAAAAATAATAATCAGCCAGCAATTCATGGAGCCATACAGCTGGCTCTAATAACCTCAGAGGCAGGGGGCTTCACAGAGAGATCAGGGAAGAGAAAAAGAAAGCCCCATAAAACCGTTGTCGTCCCAGGGAGGCTGTGCACACCCAAGGCCACGTCCCCTGAGGAACACCATCCGAGGCTGCACACTGGGAAAAGTAGGGAGTCATGAGGGGATAGACTCGACTAAACTATCAGTAGTTCAGCTGAGTCACTGGAAAAATAAGCACTCAGAAACAAGCCCTGCAGGGAGAATATCAGCATTCAGAACTGCGGCTGTATATTGCCTACAAGGTCTAATTTTTAAGAGAAAAGGATAATTTGCAAAGGAATAGGTAAGTGTGATTTTTTTTTTTTAAGCATCAGAAATTACCTGAAAGAAGGCCCAGATGTTTGGTTTAACAGACAAAGACTTTAAAGCAGCTGTTGTAAATATAACAGAATCCCCCTGAAATGTAGGAGACCCAGGTTCGATCCCTGGGTCAGGAAGATCCCCTGGAGAAGGAAATGGCAACCCACTCCAGTATTCTTGCCTGGGAAGTCCCATGGACAGAGGAGCCTGATGGCCTAGTCTGTGGGGTCACAAGAGTTGGATGTGACTTAGCAACTAAACCACCACCAAGGGAAATCACACTTAAAGAAGTTAAGAAAGGTCTGATGACAATATTTGATCAATTAGAGGATACCAATTAAAAAAACTATAAAATGAACTAAATGGGAATTCTGGAGTTGAAATGTAAAATAACCAGGATGAAGAATTCAGAGGACCAGAACGGTAGATTAACTAGAAGAAAGTAGAGTAAGTGAACTTGAAGATAGAATAGAGATTATGCAGTTCAAGTGATAGAAAAAAGTGAGGAAAATGAACAGAACCTCAAGAAACGTGGGACACCGTGAAGCTCAAGAAAGTGCATGTAATAAAAGTTTTGCGAGAGGAGAGAGAGGAACAGAAAAAAAATATGAGAAGAAATCTTGTTGAAAACTTCCCAAATTTGATCAAAAAACAATCTCCACATCCAAGAAGCATAATGAACTCTCCCAAGTAGCATGAATACAAAGAAATCCACACCCAGGCCCTTCGTAGTGAAAAAAAATGTTGGAAAGACAAAGGAAAAATCCAAAAAAGCAGCAGGAGAAGAATGACTCAGTTGTACTGAGAATCTCGGTAAGATTAACGGACTTCTGTTATTGGAAACAGCGGAGACCAGAGGCAGAGTTGTGGATGGCATATTCAAAGTCCTGAAAGAAAAAAAAAAAAAAAGGCGCCAACCAAGGATCTTATATCCAGCAAAAATGTCTCTCAGAAATGAAGGTAAAATAAAGATATTTTCAGTGGAAAAAGTAAGTGAAAAAAAACCCCAGAGAATTGGTGGTCAGCAGACCCACCTTACAGAAAATATAAAGGGACTCCTCTGGGCTGAAAGCAAATGACCACAGATGATTCTTCAAATCCATATGAGGAAGACAGAGAGTGCTAAGTTATATAATTATATGAGACCACGTAAATGCATATATCTCTCCTTTCTTAACTGACTTTTAAAAACATCTTTTTAAAGTAAAAGGTATATAACTTTGTTCTTGGGCCTAGGACATTTAAAAAGTAATATATTTGATAGTAACAGCATAAAGGAAGCATATGAGAGCAAAACTGTATTGGTGTAAGGAATTTCCACAGGACAATAGGAAGAGAACCAGAAACAGTGAATAATAAGGTGAATGTAACAAACTCTGTGAATATATACTTGCTTCCCTTCTCTCACTTCTTTGAAAACATGAAATTATATAAAGAAAGGATAACAGTCTCTTTAGGGGATTGTAATATATATAAGAATAACATGTGTAACAGTAGTTGAACAGAAAGAAAAAGAAATAGAACGGTATAGAAACGGTGTTTCCATATCTCCCTGGAATTAGGTGGGTAGAGGACTTAAAGGTTACACTGGCGAATATTCACTTAGTATGAAGGAAAGCAGTAAACGAGGAGGAGAGGGACGAAAAAGCCAGAGACGCCTCTGCCCTTGCTGCCTCCCAGTGGTGTTTATTATAAGGGTATAAACTAAACATAGAGCTCGCCTGTGTTTCTTGAATTCTGCATGAAAAGAGATTTTATTAGCTTTCTCTGGATAGAGCCCTCATCTGTCTCCCATTTATCCTGGGTCTTTTGGTCAAAAGTGTATTTTAAATGTGTTCAGAACATGTACACACCTGACCAGGAGGCTGGCTGTAAAGATAAAGGAGCAGCTCTGGAGTGAGGGAGGTGCTTGCTTGGGGCCTGGAGTTTATGACCTGGGGTTGTTGTGACCTTGTAACCTAGTATTGGTCACTTTTCCATCGCTGACAGTGGGTTGAAATGTCAGAAAGATCACCTTGGGCACCCAGATAATGACTGGGAAATACTTAAGCACAGCTCCCCGCTCCCCAGAGGTCTGACGTTGGGGGGGAAACAGAGGGGGTTCAGGGCCTCTGCCTCAGTGTTAGGGTGTACCCTTTGTGAGCAGGAAGGGGGGGGTCGCTTTACCAGGGCCAGTCCTTGGCCTCTTCCTGGCAGCGCCCGCCAGCGTAGTTGCTGGGCTTGTGCAATGTATTAGATCAGAGAACGCCAGGCACCATCTGGTGTGCAGGCGTGCTGTCATAGTCTGAGATGTGTGTCTCCCCCACCCCCCACCAGATTCGCATGTTGAGTTCCTAACTCCTAAGGTCTGGAAGGCAAACCTGGCATTTCCGAAATAGCTCCTGCCAGGCAACCCTGTTCTAGGGGCGTCACTGTGCACGCCAGACCCACAGCCACTCGGAGGCCTCTGCCACCAGGCTGGTCATTAAGTAGAGCTGAAGGAGGACAGGGAGAAGGCCATTTCTGGTATTTGGAGATAGCATCTCTAAAGAGTTAATTAAGTTTAAATGAGGTCATAAGAATAGGCCCTCATCCAGTTGGCTTGGTGGCGGAGGAAATAGCATCCCACTCCATTTTTCTTGCCTGGAAAATTCCCTGGACAGCGGAGCCTGGCAGGCTACCGTCCATGGGGTTGTGAAGAGTTGGACATGACTAAGCACACGCACACACCTTATAAGAAGAGGACGAGACGCCGGGGAGGGGCACAGAGAACAGTCCATGTGAGGACACGGGGAAGATGCCTCGCGCACACCCAGGGGAGGGGCTTCAGGAGAGCCTGCCAGCAGCCTTGATCCTGGACGTCCAGCCTCCAGAGCTGTGAGGAAACGTGTCTGCTGTTTAGGTCCCCCCTTCTGTGATACTGTGTTATGACTACCCGGGCAGACGGATGCGTGGCCAGTGTGGAGTCTCAGGGTTCTCTGTTGATCCCCACCGTGTTATTGCCAGATTGGCCCACTGAGGAGCTGGGAAAGTAGTCCCACTCAGAAATACAGGCGTGCAAGATTATTAGGACTAAAGAGGCTGCTTTGGACACAGTCTTCTCTCTGACCTCCTTCAGATCTATGTAATGACCAGCCTGGGGGCAGAAGCCATCTGAGTGACTGAGTGGTGGGCACAGTAATGCGCCCAGAACAAGGTCGGCTGGCAGCAGATATCCCAGAAATGCCAGGTTTGCCTTACATTTTGATCCCGTTTTTCTAAAACTCTAAAACTGTGGCGCACAGTATTTTTAGAGCTGCTTTGCAGTCTCTCTTTGTGAACCTTTCTTTGGGTACATCATTTAATCCTCTCAGCCAGCCTTGTTTAAGATCTGCAGAGTGCTATATTTATTTGACTTTATTTGAAATTTCTGGGCTTTTCAGAACGTTGCTCCAAGAAAATCGGATGAATACGGAACTCTAGAATTTATGCCGTAAAAGGCTTAACTGCTAATTCGTGTGTACGTTTTCTCATGATTATTTCTCCCTCTTATTTTTTCCTAGGCCATCTAGGGCAGGGAAATTAAAAACTCCCTTGGAGTCAGTGTCAGAAGATCTTTTTAAAAAAATTAATTTCATTTTTTAGGGCAGTTTTGGATTCGTAGCAGAAAGTGGAGAGCATTGCCATATATGCCCCATCCCCACATAGAGAGTTGTAACTTTTCAAGGGCAAGAGGGACAGATCCTTCTTTGTAGAGAAGAAGTATCTTTCTTGGCAAGACTCATGACCTTTAGTGATCAGGTGGAGGGTGTCAGACCGCCCCCTCAGGCTGTGGCTTGAGTGAGCTTGGACCTAACGCCCAGCAGAATCTCTCCACGTCTGCTGTGGGCCTGGGGGAGCCACAGGAGGCGTCACTGGCAGGCCCAGATCTAATTCCTGCGGAAGCCGCCCCACTGCCTACAACCCAGGCTGTGTCATCCTCCAGAAAGAAGGTGTCATTTAAAGGTTTAATCTTCACTCCTTCCTTTTCAGTGCATTTTTGCCTTTGTATCTCATTTGACTCTTAGCAAGGCATAGGGTCACTTAAATTTAACTTGTGATCTACAAAGCCTTTACACACACTTCCTTCTTCTGTTTCTTTTCTTTCTTTTTTAATAGAGATATGGTCTTTTATTGCTTAACATCTGACGGACGAAACAACAAGTTATTGTTGTTCAGTCACGAAGTGTGTCCAACTCTTTGTGACCCCGTGGACTGCAGCACGCCAGGCTTCCCTGTCCTTCACCATCTCCCAGAATTTTCTTAAACTCATGTCCATTGAGTCAGTGATGTTCTCCAACCATCTTATGCTCTGCCACCCTCTTCTCCTTTTGCCTTCAATCTTCCCCAGCGTCAGGGTCTTTTCCAATGAGTCAACTCTTCACATCAGGTGGCCAGAGTATTGAAGCTTCAGCTTTAGCATTGGCCCTTCCAATGAATGTTCAGGATTGATTTCCTTTAGGATTGATTGGTTTGATCTCCTTGCAGTCCGAAGGGACTCCCAAGAGTTTTCTGTGGCACTGCAATTCAAAAGCATCAGTTCTTTGGTGCTCAGCCATCTTTATGGTCCATCTTTCACATCCGTACATGGCTACTGGAAAAATCAACGCTTTGACAATGCAGATTTGTCAGCAAAGTGATGTCTCTGCTTTTTAATACGCTATCTAGATTTGTCCTAGGTTTCCTTCCAAGGAGCAAGAGTCTTTTAATTTCGTGGCTGCAGTTACCGTCCACAGTGATTTGGGAGCCCGAGAAGATTAAATCTGTCACTGCTTCCACGTTTTCCCCTTCTGTCTGCCATGACGTGAAGGGACTGGATGCCGTAATCTTCGTTTTTTGAATGCTGAGTTTTAAGCCAACATTTTCACCCTTTTCTTTTACCCTCATCAAGAGGCTCTTTAGTTCCTCTTCACTTTCTGCCATTAGAGTGGTATCATCTGCATATCTGAGATGGTTGGTATTTCTCCCAGCAGTCTTGATTCCAGCTTGTGATTCATTCAGCCTGGCATTTCACATAATGTACTCTGTTAAATAAGCAGGGTGACAGTATACAGCCTTGTCGGACTCGTTTCCCAATTTTAAACCAGTCCGTCATCCCACGTCCTCTTGAAACTGTTGTTTCTTGGCTTTCATACAGGTGTCTCAGGAGACAGGTCTGATATTCCCGTGTCGTTAAGAATTATCGACAGTCCGTTGTGGTCCATATAGTCAAAGGCTGTGGCAAGATGTTTTTCTTGAATTCCCTGCTCTCTCTATGCACAGCATGGCTCATGGCTTCCCTTAGTTCTGTGAGCCCCTTTGCCATGACCAGACTGTGACCCATGAAGGGAAATGACAAGTTGCCTTCTCTCAGTATACATGGATGGGCACACAGCTGCCCAGAGTTGGTGATTTGCCTGAGGTCCGATGGCTGAGTTAAAACCCAGAGCGGCCAAGACCCTGACTCGGGGCCATTGGTGCTTCGCTGAGTCTCTCTGCTCTTGCTGTGGTTGCGCTCCACGCGGTGGCGTGGTGCTGGCAGCCGCACCGCTGCTGTGAGCAGCGTGTCAGGGTGTCTGAGGGGCCCCAGGCTTCAGGTGGACGCACTGGCGCCTGCTCCTTTCGGGTCAGTCCCTGCCTGATGGGTGTGCACCCGGCCCCTTCCCAAGCTGCTCTGCTTACCCCCGTGAGTGGGTGGGATGATGGTCCTGGGGTGCCGGGGGTGCCTGTGTGGGTCTGGCTGAGTCACCCAAAGGAGGAGGACATTCCATGCGTTGGAGGTCCCGGCTCTCTGCCAGGGTCCTGACTGCTCCCCAGGGGTCAGGGCCTAGGTGTCTTGGAGGATGTACTTTGCTCTAGGCCAGCTTTCGGCTTTTAGTTTTTCTACACATTTCTTCTAGTGGGAGATGGGAACAAATCTAAAACATGAATTTTGAAGGCACATTTTCCCTGATCTCTAGTATCCAACTCCCAAGAATTTTTTTTTTTTTTTTTTAAAGTGAAAGCACAAGGAGAGATTTTAATTAGTTTTCACTGTCGCTGCTCTTGGTGATGGTAATTTTACACAAAGTATGTGCCAGGGAGATGCGTTATGGGGGCCTTTTTTCTCAATGCATTCTCTGCACCATAGAACTCAACTGTGAATTTCAGAGACAAAGAAATAACCCTAAAGGTTATATCCGGACAGTTTTTTTTTTCCACAGCTATTCTTGTTAGCATTCTTTTTCTAAACAAAAAGCACAACTACCCTAGGGATCTTTCTGGAACAAGGGGACAAAGAAAGAAAGGAAAGATGGTTCTGGTAGCTTCCTTGAAGGCTCACATCCCTCTTGGCCTAGGGTGCGGTCGTGGAGGGGGCTTCTCAAAAGCGAAAATGGCTCATAGGCCAGAAATTGCTTGGCCTCTTCAGTTACTAAGCGGTTTTAGTTCCTTTTGTGGTTGTTGCCTTGTTGGGTTTCACTTTTTATTTGCAGAATTGAATTGCGCTTCCCTCAGAGCTGGGGAGCCTGTCCTGACTCTTGTCCTGATGACAAAATGGCCTTTGGACCCCCTGGAGACCTGCCGGGACAGAGCGCTGTGCTTTATGTGTTGGTCCCCACCTTGACCCAGCCTTACGAGGCCTGAGATGGTTTGTACCGAGGGAGCGAAGGGTTTGTTTTCAGAAGCCCAAGACGAGAGCTCAGGAGTACGCAGGAGAGCTCTGCGTCGCCTGCGTTCTGGACCGCAGCGCTGGGGCCTGGTGTCAGGGACTCCCTCGCACTGACCCCGTCCTGGCCCTGCAGCCCGGGCGGTCCGTTCCCGGCAGCACAAGGCTTCCCTGTCCCCCTGGAGTGACGGTCCCTGAGCGAGCCTGGGCCTTTGCAGTCAGCGCTATCCACGCTGCATCTGGGCCATCTCCCTTCCTCACCACCCTTACAGCCCAGGGCCTACATTTCCTTTCGTCTGGGTGTTGTCTGGACGTCTTACTCCTTTGTTACATTGCCGGGAGCTTGTAGGCAGGGGCACTTCTGATTCACCTGGTTTCCCCCATAGTGCCTGTTGGACACATGAATGAACAGCTGCTGTTCCAGGTTGCAGGCTCCAGGATCACTTGGTGTGTGTGTAGGGGGGAGAGGGGGTGGCCGAGGCAGTCGAGGGCCGCCGGGCCAGGCCTGCCAGTGGAGGGCAGAGCTGCTCTCTGCCCCGGCCCCGGTCTGCCCCTGTCGGCCTGCCCTCACTGGAGGTTGGGGCGCTGTGGCATGAACTGGCTGGTGTGCTGATAAGCATGAACTGGGTGTGGATGGCGCCTGACCTGCCTGCTGGGGCTCCCCCAACCTGCACTCGGTTGGGGCAGCTTTGAGCACCACCCTGAGAAACACCTGGGGCTCCGGTCACTGCCCTCAGCTCTCTTTCTGAATCACCTTCTTGAGTTCTCATCGTCCCTGCCACTGTTGGCTTTGCACTCAGAGCCACGGCCAGACTGCCGTGGGAGAGGCCGCTGGAAGGCCTCAGTGAGGCTCCTCTTTGCCCTGGTCGGGATGGGGGTTCCAGGCCATCTCTGAGGGGTGGCCTGAAAGGGGGAGCCATGGGCCCTCTCCCCTACGCCAGTCTCCCCTCGGCTCTGGGAGGGAAGAGTGGGCAAAGGGAGACGGGAGGGCAGCCCTGGTCGGGGGGTGGGGGCCGCTGACCTCTGTTGGCCAAGCCCCCTCCTCCTGGCCCAGGTGCCCAGGTGGAGTGTGGGCAAGAAAGGACTCTCCTGTGGGCCACGCCCACCTCCCTGCCCGTCAGCCACACAGCGAGTCCCTGTCTCAGTTGCATCGCAGCCGAGTAACACAGCCGAGCAGCTGAAGCTGGAGAGGTCACCTGTCACAGAGGAGCCTGCCCTGTATTCCCTGTGTGAACCCGGAGCCCTGAAGTCCTGTCGGAGCTTGCTCTGTATTCTCCACCCGGTAGTGTCCCTGGTTGCAGCTGGAGGAGCAGCCGGTGCACCCCCATAGACCCCCACGTGGTGCAGCGCACAGGACGAGTGTGTAGCTACACGAGTGTGTAGCGTGTAGCCCGGGACGTCTCCCTCCGGTTTGGGTTTGTTGGCGCAGAAGGTGAGCTTGGCCTGATTGGGTGCTGCCCACTGGAAGGCCTGGGGCTGGCTGGCCATCCCAGTCTCCTGGCTCACTGCCTTGTTCCAGAAATAACTGTCTTCCCGGCATTTCATTGATCTGTGGTGATGCTTCGCATTTCTAGCCCTTTATGGAATGTTTCTGCTCAGAAAGTTTTTATTCTCTCATGAATAAAAGGCCAACTTTGACGCTTCTGGCTTAGAAAACAAACTCTCCTAGTGATTATAAAAATAAACTGAAAAAATAAGCAATGAACTCAACCCGCCCTGCTCATGTCATCTGAAGCACACGAACTTTCCAGTTGCGGTCAGGCCCGGTTTGGCTGTGGTCGTCCAGAAGGTAATGTGCGTGACAGTGGCGTGGACTTGCCATGCCTCGTCAGGCGCACACAGCGTCCTGCAGAAGGTGCTGGAGTGCGGGACCCAGCAGGAGCTGGCGGCGGGCTGCCCGTGCACGTGGCTGATCAGAAGCGCCGTGTGGTCTGAGGCCAGCGCACAAACCCCAGAACCTGGGGAGAGCCTGAGGCCTTCTGATGGGTCAGCTCTGGGAGCTGGACCCGCCTGTGTTTTCCCAAAGCTCCACTAGAATGGAGTTTGGGAAGCTGAAGTCCTGCGCTAACAACTTGTTTTCTAGCGAATGGAACCAAAGCCTGGCTTTCTGCTTGCTCGCTTGCCAGCAGCTGCAGCTCCGTCGGGTCGGGCCTGAAGGGGGAGTCCGGCTTCTCTGCTGGGAGTGCGCTGGCGTTAGGTTTGTGAGGAATCCAGGCGGGTCTTCGGGACAGTGGTGTCCCTGGGTGGGTTAGCGTTGGTCAAGACCTGTGTGTCTCCACATAGGGTCTGCTACGATCACGTGTCAGGCCGCTGCCCGAGTGCCGCGCTGCTTCACACTCCTTGGATAAACTTGAAGAGTGTTGTGCATGTTTTGTAAGGAGGGGGAGGAATGTGTATTATTCTTGAATTCTGGAGTGTGTACCACCAGTGTGAGCTAGGGACAGCCCGGTGACTATTTCCTCAAGCTGCTTGGCACATTGTTCTCTGACTAAACCGGGACATTCTGTAGCGGACAAATCAGATCTGCTGGAGGCAGCTCAGAGGAGGAAACCGCAGTAGTCCTGCAAAGAGCAGAGGAACCCCTGCTAATTCTGTTAAAGTGTCAGCACCAGAAGTAGGGCCGGAGTGATGACTTGCTGACTTTGGGGTCAGTGTATTTTTCATCCTACTTTCCCACTGAAATATAACATGACTTTATGGTATTCTACAAACCCTGTCTCCACCATGAGAAATGTGCAACATTTTATGTACATATATACGTATATGTATGTATACACATACACACACATATATATATGTTTTAAGATTCAGTATCAGTATTGTTGGCTAGTTTTGTCTGTTCATCCTGCTCACTTTGTGTTTTTTAAAGTAATTTATTTTGAAATATTTTGATAAAAATAGGTTATCTTTGTCAAGAAGCTTAATCTAATCTCAGCTTAGGAGCCCAAACATGAAATTATGCCACCCCCCCAATAAAAGACACTGTTCTCATCCCAGAGTTCTCTCTTGCCTTCTCTAAGAAGACCCATTCCATCGCTCATGTCTGTGGTGCTGACCGAAAGCCGGACACGGGCTCAGGACTGGTTAACCAGAGAAGGCACTTGTAAGGAATGTGGCTGGTGACAGAGAAGAACGTTCTGTCTAGTGTGTCTTGAATCTGAAATATTTCCTTCAAAGGAGGTCCTGAAAAGGGATGGAGTAAAGAAAGTAATGTTCCAAATAAACCTTGTAAGACGAAAACGATGACTTGTGAAAGAGCTTAAAGACCGAGGGCCTCTGTAAGTGGGCAAGCTTATGCCTTTTATTAGCGTCTGTCTGTCGCTTAAATGACTGGTCCTGGTGCTCTGTGTTGCTTTTGGGCGAGACTGGGCTAGGAAGACCCATCTTCTGGTCTTGACTTCCCTCTGAAGCTCCTGACCTTGGACAAGCCCTCTGGCCCCATGAGCCTAGATCCTGACTGTCGTACACTGCCAAACAGCGAGCATGGCTACCTGGGCAGGCATTCTCTCCCTGAGAAGGTTTTCTTTCCATGGAGACCAGGTGAGGCAGGTGGGCAGCCATTGGGGAGGGGGTGCACTCTGGGCTGGCAGGTTGTGGTCATTTCCTCTCTCGAACTCCTCGCACATGTTGAAAATGTTACGAGAAGCTTGGCCTCTTGTGAGAATCAGGCAGCAGACAGCAAGTCTAGGGAGAGCCTAACTCGGGAGTGGCGGGTGGGACAGACAGTCGGCCGCCCCGTCCCACGGCCACAGTGCTTGCGCCCGCTGCGGGGCCCCGAGGGTGGTGCTGGGCACCTGTTCTTACACAGAAGCCCCCAAGGCGTGTGCTGCACTTTTCTCTGCAGCTCTCCTGATTTCATGTAAGAGAGCGAAACAATATGTTGGGGTGCTCTGCCATCCCTGGGTCCCCACTCACAATCCAGGGAGTGTGGCCCCATTCCTGCCTTCTGCCCAGCTTGACAGCTTCCTTTTGGGGGACCGTGGCTGCGGGCCGCTGTTCCTGTGACCAGCCAGCTGCTGGGAAAATCTCAGTAGCCATTGCAGGCCTTCCAGGCCTCAGGCCAGGCAAGGATGGGGTGGAAGGTATGGCAGGATGGCCCTTCCGGAGTCACTTAAGGTCTTGTCTGGGTGATGGCTTCTGTATAGCAGCCCCACCTATCACGTTAAGTTAAGGTACACTTGAGTTCATTTGTGTTGGGTTCTGTCTGTCGTTAATTTGTAGACCCCTTTTAGCTTTAGTTTCAGAGTTCCAAGAAAAGCGTTTATACCTAGTTCATGTTTATGTTTCCCATTTAAAAGAATGTGAGAGACAGCGAACGCTGCGAGCTCTCTGGCTTCTCTCCTTGACGGCTAAGAAGCACTTGCTGCAGGGTCTCTCTGTTCGGCTGTGACTTGAGACCATGTGGTCCAGCCTCCGTCTCCCGCCTCTGAGTGGGAACTCTCCCCACAGGCTCTGGTATCAGGGCAGCACCCGTGCTACAGTGTGTCCCCTCCAGCCAGGGGGCCCCTGCCCTGGGAGAGAGCCGGCGTGGGGGCTCGGGGAGGATCCTTGCATTTGACCTCTTTGGTGGCTGCAGCCAGAGAGTTGGCAGTGGGGTCTGTCAGAGGGAGGGGGGACATGTGTATACCTGTGGCTGATTCAAGTTGATGTATGGTGGACACCAACACAATTTGTAAAGCAGTTATCCTCCAATTAAAGGTGAATTAAAAACAAGTGGGGACTGTCGGCTGCACCACGTGCGCAGGGCCGTTGGCAGCAGGGGCGGACAGCGCGGAGGGGCGGGGTGGGGAGGAGAGAGCCGAGCAGAGCTGTCTGTGCTGCCGCCGTGGGCTCCACGGGCCGCTCAGCCATTTTCCTGCCCAGGTTTTGTAAGTCAGCCCAGACCTTTATGAATTCGCACCTTTTCTGCTTAAACCCACCGGTGTGGGATTCTCCAGCTTGCAGCCCAAGGTCCTGTCAAGTGTGGTTTTCTGGTCAGGCTAGGAGCCCTGTCACTGAGTCCCCCCGGGACGGGTCAGTGAGCAGAGGGCACTGCTGCAGCTAGGGTGTGGGCCACCGCCCTGGGAGGGCACCCGCTCTGTGCGCTCTGGCCCCAGGAGCCCTGAGCAGCTGCGGCCACACCCACGTTGGCTGCTCTCTTCACTGAGAGCACAGACCTCTCCCACGAGGGAGAAGCACAGGAACAGGGCGGCGGTGGGGGGCTTCCGTCAAGGAGGCTGGAGGGAGTAAGGCCCAGCCTCCAGGTGGCCAGTTCTGGGTAGGGCGAGGCAGAGACAGGCACAGGCCAGGCCCTACAGCCTTGGGTTTGGGTGGAAAGAGGAGAAGAGACAGCATCTCAGGCAGAGAACAGGGCAGTCCAGCGCTGGGAGCCAGAGTTCTCTGCCGGCTGCGTCTAGAACCCAGCTTTGCGTGAGTACCTGGGGGTGGGGCCTTGGGTCTGTGATGACACTTTCCTTCATAGGCTGCAGACACGCTGAGCCCCGGGTCCCAGGGAAGCCCTGGTCCTCCCCTCTCTGATCCCCTGGGAGATGCATGTCTTCACGGACAGTGGGAATCAATAAATACTGGATGGTTTCTTCCATCCTAAACACATGTATTTGGGGATTTCTGTGGTCTTGCCGAGAGGCCAGCACAGAGACAGACTTGCATTTAATTACGTGAGGGCTTCGAGTGGCCCAGATGACAGAGGAGCAGGCCGTGAGGCTGGTTGCAGTCGGGACCTTCTGGGAGAGTCCCCAGCACTGACGGTGGCTCTCACGATGGCCTGTGTGCTCGGAGCCGCGCTGTCTTTGTCCACAGCGTCCTGGGGAGCTGATGTAAAATCAGGCGGCAGATGGAGCCTGGAGCATGGGGGTGAGGGGAGTGTCGTGAAGGACATGGGGTCAGTTCATCCCTGGTTCAGCACCCGGGGTGCCCCTGCTGGAACCGGGGGAACCAGCCAGGGAAGGTCTTGGAAGACGTCCCACCAGCGTGGCCCTCAGATTGCCCACCACTCATGTTCTCTGTGATACGTTTTCTGAGGGTACCTCCTCTTCATCTCTGGGTCCCCGAGACCTGGCCCCTGAGGTGTTGCTGACGAGATGCCCCCACATGCCGTGCGCTTATTGTGGAACTGTCTCCTCTCCCTTCTAGAGGTGAGCACCCAGGCCTGTGGTGCTCAGCATGAGCGCTCGTCAGCCCTTTATTCACAGAGACTTAGTTCCAGGTAAGTTCCTGCAGAAAGTCCCTTGGAGGTTTGTGGTTTGCAGGCGAGTCCCTGGGGCTGAGCTGCACTTTTAAAGCGGGGTGTGCCTGAGGCTCCCTGCAGGAGCTGGTTTTTAGGGAGGACTCACAGAGGACAGCTGACCAGGACTTCTAGAGCCAGGAGGCCACAGGCCACAGCCAGAGGAGGGAAGGGGCCACAGTGCTCACGGGGACAGAAGGGGCTGCAGGGGCTGTCAAGCCAGGGCCGCGTGGCAGACGTGCTGAGGCGGGCTGACGTCTGGACCTGTGGGGAGGGTGCTGCTGGCATGAGTCACTGACGGTTGCGGTGTAGGCATGAGAGGAAGAGGCAGCCAGGCACTCACACTGATCTGGGTCTTGGCTGGAGCTGCTGGAAGGATGGAGCCATGCTGATCGGGGTGGGAGGATTGAGGGGCCAGGCGATGCGGGGTGGGGAGCAGGGGCCGGAAGGGCCTGGGCTTGTCCTGCTCAGGGCACCCCCCCCAGAGCCCCCACACCCAGTCCTTTACAGCGGCGGGCACCGGGGATCAGGCCCACGGAGGACACTTCTTCCATGGAACAGTGTGGGGGGGGGGGCTCTGGGGTGATTCCAGTGTGCTCTACTCACTGGGCACTTTATTTCTGTTGTTACCGCGTCAGCTCCACCGCAGATCACCAGGCATCAGACCCCTGACGCTGGGGACCCCTGGTTGAGAGGGGTATCCGCGGCCCACCTGGAGCCTCGCTCTTCCCACTGGAGTCCAGAGATGTGCGTCCGTTGGAGTCTAGGTTTAGGGCACTGAATCCTGTCTGCCGCCGTATTCATTGAACTAGCGGGGCAGGTTCGTTAACTGAATCGGGTGAACTGACTGCTTCACTGTCCGTTCAGTGTCACTGTCAGTGAGCAGGCCTTGAGGAAATGGGCGGACGCAGGAGGGGACAGATCGACCGGACCCTGCTGAGTGAGCGCAGGCCCCTTGGGGCCCTGGGTCGGCTTGTTTGGGTCTGCAGGTGAGAATGTACACCAGCTGCAGCACATTTCTCGTTTCCCTGTGCTTGCCTTTCTGAGACACGTCACTTTCCAGCGTTTAAGTACTGGCAACCCCAAACTGCTGTTTTGAAACTCACTCATGTGCTCGGCCTTGTTCTTAGGGTCCCAGTCAAAGCCTGAACCCACCCCCTCCCCGCTCCCCTGCTCTGCACAGGGGCTGGAGCAGAAAGTAGGTGAGATCTGGGTCCCTGCCCCGAAGGGGAAGGAGGAGGCGGCCTCCCTACAGGCTCTTTCCAGCACAGAGGGGCCGTGGGGCCACCCCTTGGAGAACTGGATCCCAGGCTGTCCAGCCCTAGGGCTGGGGTGGGGTCTCTGTCCACCCGCCCCTCTGATGGGGCACGGCCTCCTCCCGCTAGCAGTCATATCCTCACCTTACAGGAAGGTGGCCCGTGGAGGTGCCCTGGCTCCCAGTGGCTCACCAGGTCTTGATAGCAGAGCCTGGCCTCCCCCGCCAAGGCCTACCACCTCCAGGAACGGACCTCCATTCACCAGTTCCTTCCCAGCAACGGCTGTTAGGCCTGAATTTGTGTGATATTGTTTGAGTCTGTGATCGCTCTGAGCTGAAGCACAGCAAAGTGTCATGGACCTGGAGGCAGAGTTGTGGCTGGAGAACCCAGGGAGGCTGGGGAATTGAGACTCAGCTGGAGGGAAGGCCTTTTTGGCTCATAGAGGCCCCAGGGCGAGTGCAGGGCAGACTGGGCATGTGGAAGATTAGGAACCGCCTAGGGGAGGAATGCACGCGTCACTGGAGGCTCTGTGGGCTGTCACGGGTTTCTTTACACAGGTGCTGCTCCTCGGGGCATCCTACGGTGCTGTGATTCCTTTACAGATGGTGAAACTGAGGCTGGGAGAAGCTCTGTCACTCTTGCAGGAGCAGGGGTCTGAAGCAGCAGTAAGTGAGCAGGCGCCTGGGCGCACGGCCCAGCTCTGGGCCTCTGCTGGTTGGCCCAAGCTTCCAGGTCCTGGAAGGGCCGGTGTTGAGGGCCCTGGGGACCATTGTTTCTGGGACTGGCGGAGTCGAGGCCAGAGCACAGGGGGCCGAGCCTCAGGCTTGCCTGTGTGCCTGCTTAGAGCCCTCTGCTTTGGTCCCTGTCCCTGGGCCCTCCGGCCTTACCTGCCCAGTTACTTCCTGAGCCTTTTCCTCAGGCAGCGTTGCTGGCCTTTTGTGGGAAGGAGGCGTATTTGGCTTTGCTTCCCAGGTGGCTCAGTAGGTAAAGAAACTGCCTGCAGTGCAGGAGACTGCCTGTGTGTGAAGGGTTCTTACTCAGGTGAGGCTCAGGGTGGGCGTGGGGGCTCTGCTCCTGCTCTGCAGTCACTGGGGCCTAGTTTCCTTTCATCCAGTGACTCCACGTTCCCTGGGCGTAGAACTGCCCACCAGGCCCCTGTGTGCAGCTGGGAGTCCAGGGAAATGAGGATCCCATGACCACCTCACCATCTGCATCTGAGCTGGTGCGTGTCCCTTCTGCACGATCACCCAGCTTTCTCTGTCCCTGCGAAGGGGCTGGAGGGACCTGCCAGGTAGGTGAGGTCCGTCATGGGCCTTGATGTTTTCTTGGTAGGTGCTTGTTTGACCCCTGGTCTATGTTTAGGCTTGAACTCCGCACCCAGGAGGATATGGAGGAAACGAGGGCTTGAGGTCTGGCCTTTGCAGGACACGGGTGCCCGGCTGGTCATCCCACCAGCACACAGGAAGCGGACCATCCTGCTGTGCAGACTGGCTGGTGGATTAGGGAGCCTCTGTGAGGGGCGTCACCAGGGTCAGCTGCTTGACGCCCGAGAGCCAATGCTTGAGAGACAAGTGCCAGTAGGAGTGGAAAGGCTGCTTTATTTAGCAGGCTGGCAACCTGTGGGGAGATGGCAAACTCATGTTCATAGTGAAAGTGAAGTGAAAGTCGCTCAGACATGTCTGACTCTTTGCAACTTCATGGACTATACAGTCCTATAGTCCATGGGCTATCTACAGAATTCTCCAGGCCAGAATACTGGAGTGGGCAGCCTTTCCCTTCTCCAGGGGATCTTCCCAACCCAGGGATCAAACCCAGCTCTCCTGCATTGCAGGTGGATTCTCTACCAGCTGAGCCACAATGGAAGCCCTAACTACAAAGTTTCTGCTTGACTGTGATCATTTTTAAAGCGAGAATCATTGAGGGGGTGGGGAGGAGGTTGTTCATTATCTTCCACTGTGTGCATGATGGTGAGATATTGGGGCAGTGCTCCAGGAATCTGTTGCTCAGCCTGAAGTCCTCCCCTGGGGTGAGGGCCCTAGTTCCAGCAGAAGAATGCAAACATTTTGTTATAGATATTCCTCGAGGGGGGGTCAGGACTCTGCCCCAAGGCTGCGCTGTTGCTTCTTGACTGCTCCGCCCTGTTTTTTGTATCCCCTCTCTGATGAGCAACTTTTGAATCTGTCCTTTGGAACTCAGGGAGGGTCTTGGAAGCTGAATGAAGCCTGTTTTCCTACAACCAAGAGGCAGGGGACACGGGAAGGACTTTCACCCGGGAGGGGCCCACCCCACAGAGCAGGGGTCCTTCTCTGCTGCAAACATGCTGTTGGCTGCAGGGGAGGCTTCATGTGGAAGGGGCAGCTGTCCCTTCTTGGGTTATAAGCAGTAATTTTCCTGCCTGTGAGCTATGTGACGCCTCATCCATCAGTGACTGCCCATCCTGGATGGGGATGTGAGAGAGAGCGCTTCCTCTTTCTGATTCCTAAGCCAGCCTCCTCCTCAGGGGCTGTGCTGACTCCTCAGGCCTTCCCTGACCTTCGCTCTTGGAGAGCACGGAACCAGGGAGCTTCGCTGCTGCGGTGCCAGCGATAGAGTGCAGAGGGCTGGGACGGGAGAGGAGC
Source organism: Capra hircus (assembly GCF_001704415.2). NCBI lineage: Eukaryota > Metazoa > Chordata > Mammalia > Artiodactyla > Bovidae > Capra > Capra hircus. Next base: position 3,655,220 of record NC_030818.1, read on the forward strand.
GGCCCCAGGTGGCCTCGGGGCTTCTTGCTTTGGGTTGAGGCTGGTCATTCATCCTTTACCCTCCATGTGACCTTGAGGAAGTCACCCTGCCTGGATTTCTCTGACTGCATCCATGCAACTCCTAAAATTTTAAGATGCTTTTGAGAAGACCCTCCCCCTGCACCCAGTGTTCTGACAGATGCCCGTGGGGCCGTCCTCCCCCTCAGCTCCAGCTCAGTAGAGGTTCCTGAGCCAGAGGGGCCTCTAGACCCTTCCCAGGCCTTGTTCTATGGAAGGGGGGTGGGGAGGCCTTCCCAAGACCAGCTCCTCCAGGAGCAACGCTGTGTGAGCCATGGGTCCTCCCCGTCCTTGGCCATGTCTCCCTGCCCCCAGCGGTGGAAGGGACGTTGGATGGAGGAGGTTACACGTCTCTCACAGAGTGAGGAGCCGAGGCAGTTAGTTTCAGGAGTTCTTGGTTCTTTCCTAAAAATTCACGTCCTTCTAAACAATTCCCCTGCCCTCTCTGTCCTGTTTAAATGTCATTTTTCTTGCTAATGAGTGCTGGTCTTCAAATGGGGATAGGAGGAAACCAGGGACCTTGGGAATATAAGAATCCTAGGTGAATTACCTTAAATTAATGAGACTAATAAGGGAAGTCGAGTTCAGCTGTGCAAATTAGCTTCGTGTTATGGTTCTTAATGACTTAAATTGCCGGTCTTAATTAGATGCCCCCCCAAAACCATGAAGCGGCTTCTGAGATCCTTTTGACCTAAAAGCTTCTCTGATCCGTTCACTCTGTCGAGTATAAAATTAGCCTAGAGATGTTCCTCTTTAAACTATCGCCAGAGTCTCACAGGGCCTCTGGTATCCGCCACCCTCCAGGGGCTGGGGTAGGAGGGTGGCTGGGTGGGCACCCTGCAAGAGGCGGGGCTGGGCTGGTGGAGGAACCTTCCTGGGGAGGCAGGCCGTCGGGGTGCAGGTGTGGTCCTCTGGTCAGTGGCCTGTCTCCCTGTCCTGACGATGAAGGGGAGACGCAGGAAGCGTGCTGCGCAGGCAGCTGGGCAAGTACGGGGATTTCTGGGTGCCACCTCTGCCTCTGGCTGGTGCAGAGTGCAGTTCTCAGTGATTCGGGAGGGTGGCAGTAAGCTGAGAAAGAAAATGCTTCTGGCACGCCCCCAGACGTGGTCATCGTTGACAAGTGGTCCCTGACTGGCTCTGTCCCTCTGGGCCCTTCTTTTTAAATGTCTTTAGCCGGAGCACAGGTAGACATCCATTAGAAACACACGAGGTGCAGAGCTGACATGAACTCTTTTACAGCCATTGAAAGGATCAGCCTTTTTATTGGGTGTGAAGACCATTCACAAACAGCTCAGTGAAGTTTTCCCACAGTGAATCCACTCAAAGAGCCATCCTGCAGGAGACGGAACCCCCCACCCCCCCAGCCTCTCACGCCCTCCCCGGCCAGTTCTGCCCCTCGGAGACACTAACACCGCTGTCCCGACTTCCCACACCATGCGCCCGCCCGCCCAGTGCCCGAACTTCACAGCCATGGCGTTGCCTAGAACGTGCTCTCGTGCGCCTGGCTTTCCCCCTTGTTGTTGTTCCTAAGGGTCGTCTGTGTGGTTTTGTCTATTCCGCTGTGGATGGACACTTGGATTGTTTCTGGTTTTTTTTTTTTTTTTTTGAATATAGAAACATCCGTATTCTTTACTTTTGATTAATTTATCTGTGTCAGGTCTCAGTTGTGACACATGGGTCTTCATTGCGTCACGTGGGTTCTAGTTGTGCGCAGGCTCAGTTGCCCCGCGGCACGTGGACTCTTCCCGGACCGGGATCGGACCCGCATCCTCTGCAGTGGCAGCTGGATTCCTAACCAGTGCGCCTCCGGGGAAGTCCCTCTAGTTCATTATAAATGTTACTGCTTTGCGTGTTCGTCACACACTTTTTGGTGCACCTGAGTGTGCGTTTCTGTGAGCAGTTGCACTCTGAGTTATGTATCTTCAGTGTGGGTATGGCTGTACCATCTTACACTCCCCCAGCAGTGTGTCAGGGCCCCATTTACTCCACATCCTTGTCAGCACTTGGTACTGACTGTTCCAGTTTAGCTGTTCTGGTGGGTGCACAGAGGTATCTCATGGTTGCAGTTAGTATTTTCCTGATGACTAATGAGGTTGAAGAACTTTTTGTGTGTATGCTGCCTTTATTAATCATTTTAATCATCGTAGCAGCCAGATAGTAGTGTGTCTTACAGATGTTCCGAAATGCACTTACCTGTAGCTGGGCATTTAGATTGCTTCCTGTATTTATCATTACAAACGATAGGCATCTCGGGACCCTTGGTGAGAATTTTGTATTGTTGACAGATTTTGATAGATAATGTCAGATTGCTTTCTAGAGTATTCAGACCTTTCCAGAATGTTATCAGTAGTGTAGGAGAACTCTGTCGAGTTTCCCCTAGGTCAGCGAGCAAAGCATATTCTCATTAGAAGAACAAGCAAAACCTCTTTAAGGAGCCTACTTTAGATAACTCTAGGTGTACTTACGGAGAAGGCGATGGCACCCCACTCCAGTACTCTTGCCTGGCAAATCCCATGGACGGAGGAGCCTGGTGGGCTGCAGTCCATGCTAAGGGTCAGACACGACTGAGCGACTTCCCTTTCACTTTTCACTTTCACGCATTGGAGAAGGAAATGGCAACCCACGCCAGTGTCCTTGTCTGGAGAATCCCGGGGATGGGGGACCCTGCTGGGCTGCCGTCTCTGGGGTCGCACAAGGTCGGACACGACTGAAACGACTTGGCAGTAGGTGTACTTAACGTTCTCTCATTATCATGATTGAGTTTGGTCACTTTTCCAGAATAGTTTCTCTGAGCATCCCTCTTTTATGAATTCATGCCTTTTGCCACTTGCATTTTTAGTGAGTTTTTTTGGTCAGTTTGTGTGTTATTGTAAAATACAGGCCTCAGTCCTGTAAGATCTTTCTCCATCTGATCCATTGTAGCAGATCTTTGACGTGATGCCTCTTGATGTCGGCTCACTGTTTAGTCTCCCCCTTGGCGACCTCTCTGGGGTGTCCCCAGCCATGCCACTGCCCTCCTCTGACGTGCCCAGGCCCAAGGTCCCTGGGTGCCCCGTGGGAGGGGGAGGAACACAGCCTTCAGGGGAGGGGGTTTGCAGTTTCGGCTGCTCACGCTGGCCGCCGAGGTCTGCCTGGCAGCCCTAGCAGTGCTGTGCTGAGCTGGGGCCCAAGTGTTGTGCTCTGGAGGCTCGCAGGACCGGGCAGCCGCGCTGGGCTGGGAGCCACATTTTCAGTGCCGGCTCCCGTCCTTGCGCGTGTTTCTCACTGCCGCCCTGACAGGTGGGTACAGCCCCCCTCGTCTTAGTCACCAGAAAGCAGAGCCTCTGAGGTGCCCAGCTTCTCCCAGAGCCTGACGTTTGTAGCAGGAAGCCTGGGGCTCAGCCTCTTACCTCCTCCTTTCCCTGAGCCACATCCCAGCTCCCCAGCAGGCCCCCCAGGGCCGGCGCCCCCGGTCCCCTGATCAGCACAGGAAGGGGGATAGGAGTGAGCACTGTTTCTCATTCTTTGGGGCTTTGAGCAAAACATCTGTTTTTGAGTTAAAAGTTTAGATTGGTGTGTGGGGCACAAAGGAGCGTATAGTAGCACTGGGCTTCCCCCCATTTTTAGGCATGAAAATAATAACATACATGTTATAATAAGCATTCCCGAGAACTTCATGTCTGCTCAGCTTGTTAAGTTTATACTTTTCTATTTTTAGATGATGGATTTGGATGTGCTTCTGTGAAGAGATGCCACGTGTCTCTACTGGCCCAAGGACAAACATGTCCAGTAAGTTGCTGGGTGAATTAACCCAAGAGCGGGAACTCAGGCCCTTCAGATACAAAGGTGTTGACACCCTTTGAGAAGACGGGGTGTCTGGATATTTGGGGACCTTTGAGGGGATTTTTAAAAAAATTATATTTATTTAGTTTTAATTGATGATTGCTTTACAATTTTGCTTGGATTTCTGTTTTGAGGCCTGGAGTCTTGTGCTGTCGTTTAGAAGTTGCTCTGTAGGAGCTGGTCCATATTTTGACAAGTTATTGATGTATTTGTGGGGAGGCAGGCGGTCTCCCCGGCTTACTCCTCCTCTGTCGTCTTCCACTCTCTGAGGGGATGTTGTAAACCAGCCTTACTGCCTGGTCTAATTATTTGAACTTCTAAAGGTTGGTTCCTGCTAGAGATAGCAGGAATGGCAGCATAAAGGGTTGGAAGAATTTGAAGCCCATTCCTCGCCGAGTATGCTGCCTCTCAGAGCAGCGCGTGAGCTCCGTGCTGGCCAGAGCATCTGGGCGGCTCAGCCCGTGGTGGCTCCTTGCCCAGAGACCCCGTGCCCGAAGCACAGCACTGTCCACTGAGGCACAGATGGTCGTGCCTTATGGGAAAGAAAGCCCGAGTGACGCAGCTGGCGTTCCTGTGGCCCTGAGGGGCAGAGAACAAGGCTGGAGACGTGCCTTTGGTCCCCAGGTTCCGCTGTCCTGTTTTGGCCAGCAGGCGGCAGACCTCTCTCTTCCCACACCTCTTATCCTTCAAAGAGAGATGGCAGTGAGCTGACTTATCATTTTAAAGCTCCTTTGAGATTCGTCAATGGGAAATCATAATAAAGCCAACCCTAGCCATAGTTTATGATTATGTTTGAGGCATTGTTTAATGTGATCGTCTCTGGGTAGAGACCGTGCTCTCTTTATGGAGTCCTGTGGGTGAGAGCAGAGGAGGTCATTAGACAGGACCTGGATCGTCAGACTCTCCCCTCCTCACCTGCCGGGGACCCTGAATCTTGCCTGGGTAGGTCACGTGCTCTCTGCATGAGGCCACAGTGTCTCTCTGAGTTTTTGTGTTTGTTTAAACCAGTGTTTGTTCCTGTTTCCCAGGACAGCTGCCGCCTTAGGGGACGCGGGCGTGGTGCCGGGGCTTCTGGGGACTCAGGCGTGGTCTGACCCAGGAACAGGAAGTCATCCTCACCAATGCCATCATGGCAGCGAGAGAGCACAGCCCTCGCCATGGCGCCAGGGCCCGTGCGGTGCAGCGGGCCTCCACCATCGACGTGGCAGGCGACATGCTGGGCCTCTCTCTGGCAGGTGAGCCTCAGCAGGCTGCCTGTGGGCCCTTGTTGTGGTGGTGCCGGGGGCTGTGGGGCCTGGCAGCCCCGTTTGAGCTGGAATAGGGAAAGTCAGCCCTCTTCCTGGGACTTGCATGCCCTGGAACCTGCCCGCCGGGGGTTTTCCAGGTTGCATGGGCACCTCCATGGCTTACTGGCCAGTAGGTAATGCGGGAGTGTCCGCAGTGCCTGTGTGAGAGGTGCCTGGACCATAGTAAAAGCCCTTCACGCTGTGGATGTGCAGGCCCAGGGGAGGGGATTTAGTCTCGGGGTCCGTGACTTCCTAGGACTCTCAGACCATCTCGTGTAGCAGTTTGGGAGGAGGCAGAGTGTCGGGTCCCCCCCATCCCATTTTATTGAGGAGTAACTGACATATCAATACATCACTGTAAGCTCAAAATGTAGAGCTTGCTGGTTTGATGTATGCTTACTGCGTCGCCACTGGTGATTGGGCTTTTTGCCTCAAATTGGAAAGCAGGGAAAAGTTGATTAAGGCTGATTTTTTTCTGTCATTTCTCTTCTACCCAGGAAATGTACAAGATCCAGATGAGCCCATTTTAGAATTCAGCTTAGGTAGGTGTCTTTAATTTTTTGTGTTAATATACATGCAGCTTAAAACCCAAAACAAGAGCACCACAGCTGGCAGGAGTTTGTACAGAGACCTTGTCGCTGCCGCCACAGCTGCGAAAGTGCTTCTGAGAAGGGGAGGCCGAGAGGCCGCTGGGGGCCTCCTGCGCATGGGAGGGGACCTCAGCTGCCTGGCATGGGACGCCCGTCTCCTCCGCGCGTGCTCCGTCCAGGCTGGTGTGGGGAGTGGGCAGGAGGGGGCCCCCAGAGACGCAAAGTCAGCCTCGCCGGGGAGAGGCGGGAGGGGTGAGGACATGGGGCTCAGGGCCGCGTTGCTGTCCCTGTGGTGCCACTCTCTGGCGCTCAGACCCTCGCTCCATGAGCAGAGGCGCTGACGCCCACGTGCTCCCCGCTCATGAGCCTCAGTGAGAGCGCGCCCAGAGTCGGGTAGCGTGGCTCACTGTGGGCTCACCTGCAGGAGCTTCTTCGCCAGGGCCCAACACTTGCTGGTATTCTTCCCCTCGTCCTGTCCGTGAAAGACTGCTGAGTGAGGCGTGCCCACCTCGCCCCTTCCACCCTCCTCCTTCCCATCCTAATTCTGCCTGGCTACTCCTCAAGGCTGGAGGCTCTCTCTGGTGGAAGTAAACTCAGTCCTCCACAGAGATGCAGAAATGCTGGCCCTCAGAAGCCAGCCAGAGCAGTCAGCTGGCCGCCCAGTTACTGTCAGGGAGCCTGCCTAGGCCAACATGCCCTGAAGCCTGCTGAGACCACCTTCTTAGAACTGAATGTCTCACAAGGACGGGTGTATGTTTGTTGATCACAGTCTTATTCATAATAACCAGCACTGGAAACAGCGTCCATCAGCTGGAAGATTAACTATGTTATGTGCATACAGAGGATGGCTGCTCAGCTGAGAAAAGGACCAAATCCCTGATAGACCCCTGGGTGCGTCTCAGAAGCACTGTGAAAAGTGAAAGAAGCCGTAACAAGAGGCCGGGTATTGTGTAATTCCATTTTCGTGAAAGTCAGAAGGACGAGTCTGTAGTGAGAGAGCACAGGTTAATGCTTACCTGGGAGTGAGGTAAGGGCAGGGAGCCCTTTGGGGCGACGGAGATGCTCCCTGTCTGGACAGTCGTGGTGGGTCTAGGAGTGTGTGCGCTGATCAGAATTGAGTGCCACACTTAAAGTAGATGTGTTTTACATACAAATTATTCCTCAAAGGTGATATAAAGCAGAATGAAAGAATAGATTGCTGGAAGGCTCACAACATGAAAGAAAAAAAGAGATTAGAAACAACAGAACCTGGGCTTCCCTGCTCGTCCTGCGGTTAAGAGTCCTCCTGCCAATGCAGGGGACACAGGTTCGATCGCTGGTCCAGGAAGAACGCCTGTGTTGTGGAGTACCTAAGCCCGTGCATCACGACTGCTGAAGCCCGTGTGCCCTAGAGCCCGTGCTCCGCAGTAAGAGAAGCCGCTGCAAGTGAGAAACCCACACACCACAGCTATAGAGCAGCCCCAGCTCGCTGCAACCGAAGAAGAAGCTGGCACAGCAAGGAGGACCCAGCCCAGCCAGAAACAAATAAATGAAGCGATCCAAAAGAGGGACTAAACCGAGGAAAAGGAAGATCCGGGAAACAGAGCCCAACACAGGAGAGAAGTCAAAGAAACCCTTTAATGAGTAGTCTGCTTAGCTCTAATAATGTAGGACATGGATGTAACGAAAACGTTGAGTTAAGCTGACTATGGAGAGAGAGTGAGAGTTGATAGAATGGAGATAAAAGTCTTCACCCTATAATAGAAATGTAGAAATCAGGACATTTCTGAATCTGACAAGTCAAGGGCGATAATATAGTCATATTAATTAGACAGACGGAGGAAGAAACAGCTTAAAAAGGTGAGGGAGAATTTTATGTTAAATGAATTTTACTACACACACACAAAACAGAAGGTGAGGAGTAGGAGCCAGATAATTGAATAGTCAAATATTTTATCTTAAAAACAGAATTTAAAACTGAAAAGCACTCATTTAAAAACCTCTATTAGAGAAAATGTTGGAGGGAAAGAAAACCCTATCAGAGAGGCCCACAGTCAGCGTCTTGGTATGTATCCTTGCAGATATGTTTTTACACCCACACAGTGCTATACAGAAATTGTTAACGATTTTCTGGTTGTGGAGGCAATGGAATTATTTACAGAACTGTCATCCTGGTGTGTTTTAAAAGTCATTTTGGAACGTCTTTAACTTGTTAACTCCTTCTGTTTTCTGTGTGTTGGCTTTTTGGCCGTGAGGCACATGGGGCTCCTAGCTCCCTGACCCTGCGTTGGAAGGCAAAGTCCCAACCACGTAGCGCTAGGGAAGGACCATCATCCCAGTGTGCTTAATGCGGGTTTTCGTGTAGCAGAACATCACTGGCGTCCTTTCGTTTTAGCCTGCGTGGGTCTGCCACCTAATCGTTTTAGATGCCTGCATAGAGTCTGCTGTGTAACTGTGCCGGGTCTATTTTAACCAGTCTCCTGCTGCTGGGCACTTTGGTCCTTTCAGTTTGCCGTCGTAAACACCAACAGTGACTGTCCTTGTACCTGGGTCTTTCACATGTTTTGTTGCTTCTCTCCTTAGGATAAATAATAGGATATAGAGTTGCTGAGTCAAATGATAGGCACCTGAAATGTGTTTTACCAGTTTACCTCGGTAGCATTTATTCGGCTGGGACCACAGATGCTCTGGTTGGAAAGACACCACATACACATCAGGGATTAGTGGTTTCTATGGAAATATGCCAGAGGAGTTACGTGAGTGACAAGCCGGAGATGTGGCTGTGGGCCCCTGAGAGGAGGCTTCATGGAAGTCATGGGACTGAGCTAGGGATTAAACCTTGGGTGAGATTTAGGTTGGATAGGAACAAGGCTAGGAGAGATTGTCACTTGTAGGGAGGTATTTTCTGAGAGTTGTTGGCCCATCAGCCCTTAAGCTGACATCAGTCTTTCCAGCCTCGGGCCACTTGCTGTATCTCAGTCTACCTGCCATCACTGGGCTTTGAGAGACCCAGGTGTTTCAGCCTCACATGATGAGAGGGCAGGCTGAGAGAGACCCGACCAGGGTCTCCGTGGGGTGTAGCTTAAAGGATGGAGAACAGTGGAACAGTCGTATCTCTGATGTGGAGGCAGACATCATAGAAGAAGCAGAACAGAATTGAAAAAGACAACAGGGACTTCCCTGGAGCCCCAGTGGTGAAGAATCCGCCTGCCAGCGCAGGAGACGTGGGCTCAGTCCCTCGTCTAGGAAGACCTCACAGACGGCGGGGCAGCTAAGCACATGCACCGCAGCTCCTGCCCTGGGCTCTGGAGGCCAGGGGCTGCAGCTGCTGAAGCCCACACGCCTGGAGCCCCCGCTCTGCAACAGGGGAAGCCCCTCAGTGGGATGCCCGTGCACCACAGCTGGAGAAAAGCCTGCATGGCGACAGAGACCCAGCGCAGCCAAACAGAAATAATAGCACTGGGTTTCAGTGTACCACAGCTGGAGAAAAGCCTGCACGGCAACAGAGACCCGGCACAGCCTAACAGAAATAATAGCACTGGGTTTCAGAAAGAGAGTAAGACCTTAAAGCTTCTGGAAGAAAAGAAACTGGAGCGCTCACAACCACAACTTCGGGTGAGGCAAAGATTTATTACTTGGCGGAAAGTACTATATGCTTTAGTTTTCTATTGCTGCTGTAACAAATTACCACAATATAAGACCTTAAAACAAGCCAAATTTTTTATCTTATAGTTCGCTTAGGTCAGAAACCAAAGGGCTCAACCAGGTCTTTACTTAATCTTATAAACACCGAAGTCAAAGCATCAGCAGGGCCGCGGTCCTTCCTGGGGACTCGAGGGTTGAAGGTGGCTCCTTATTCATTCAAGTTGTTGGCAGAATGAATTCCTTGTGGTTTGAGGACTGAGGCCCCCATTTCTTCGCTAGCTACCAGTCGAGGCCTGTTCTCCGCTTGTAAAGGCCGCTCACATTCGGTGGTTGTGGCTCCCTCCTCTCTCTCCACAGCCAGCACTGGCAGGCTGAGTGCCTTTCATGCTTAGAACTTCCCCGGTCTATTTTTAATTCACGTCTTTGTAACTCACCCTTCCATCTTCCTCTTGTACTTCTAGGAGCTCATATGATTTGATTAAGCTCATCCAGGTAATCTGCCGTAATCTTTCCATGTCAAGATTGCATGACCTTGGTTACATCTATGAAGTCCTTTTTGCCTGTATTATAATATTTTCAAAAGTTCCTGGGATTAGAATGTGGGCACTTTTTGAGGGGAGGAATGTTTTTCTGCCTGCTAGTCCCTAAAATTAAAAATCTAAAATAAAAAACTCTAGAAATCTTTGAGAAAATGAATAAATAAACCACAAACTGGAGAAAAATATTCATATGTACCTGACAAAGGACAGATCTAGGATAAAATGCTTACAAATTGACAGTAAAAAAAAAAATCAATTTAAAAACAAGCAAAAGACTTGAGCAGACTCTTGACAAAAGAAGTTATAAAAATGAACAATAAACACATGGTGAAAAGATGCTTAACCTCATTAGTCATCGCAGAAGTGCAAATGAAAACACATTCTTTAGAACAACTAAGATGAAGGCTAACCCCAGCAAATGTTGGTGGGATTCAGAGCAGCTGGAACTCTGGTAAATTGTGGTGAGACTATAAAGTGATGCAGCCACTTTAGAAATCTGTCAGCTTCTTAGAAAGCTAAGCATATTCTTCTCTACTATGACTACTTAGAAGTTCCACTCCTAAGTGCTCATGCAAAAGAAAACATGTTCACAAGATGTGAGTAAGAGTGTCTGCTGCTGCTGCTGCTAAGTCGCTTCAGTCGTGTCCGACTCTGTGTGACCCCATAGACAGCAGCCCACCAGGCTCCCCCGTCCCTGGGATTCTCCAGGCAAGAACACTGGAGTGGGTTGCCATTTCCTTCCCCAATGCATGAAAGTGAAAAGTGAAAGTGAAGTCACTCAGTCGTGTCCGACTCTTTGCGACCCCATGGACTGCAGCCCACCAGGCTCCTCCGTCCATGGGATTTTCCAGGCAAGAGTACTGGAGTGGGGTGCCATCGCCTTCTCCAGGAATGTCTATAGCACCTTTATTTAAAATGGTTCAAAACTGCAAACAACCCAACTGTCTATTAACATACAGTGACTGGTAAGTGAATTTTGGTATATTCATTCAGTGGAATATAATTCATCAGGTTTTAAAAAGAATGAATTATCAGTGCAGATGATAAACAATACAGATGAATCTTAAAAACATCCCATTTATGTTCAGGAAATTCAAGAGTGGACAAAAATGGTAAAAATCAGAAGGTGGTTGCACAGGCAGGGGAATTGACTGGGAGGTGGGAGGGGGAGCTTTCTTGTCTGATGGAGAAAGTCATCTTGTTGTGTGAGTGTGTATGATTGTCAGAGCTCATTGAGTGAAAACCTAGGCTCTTTGTGTCTTAGTATAGCCAATAACTAGTGAAAATCCATAAAAATGTATGAGAACATATTACAAAGAGATCGGTTTTCAGAAGTAAATTAATTTGCAGAAGTAAAAATCAGTTTATGAATTTTAAATCACCAGTGAGCATTTGAAAAATAAATGAGAATGATGAAAACAGGAGTAAAGACCTCTAAAAATCCTCTCCTCCATGAAGACAGTGAAGAAATGGTCCAGATCAACGATTTCAGTTGCCAAGATGCTGAAACAACCTAAGTGCCCATCCGCAGATGAATGGATGAAGATGTGGAGGGTGTGTGTATGTGATTGTTGTATGTGTGTATATGTACATATTATAGATGTGAGTATATATACACACACACACACATAGAGAAATATAAACAATGGAATATTACTCACCTGGTAAAAACGGATGAAATTTTGTCCTTTGCAGCAACATGGATAGACTTGGAGGACATTATGCTAAGTGAAATAAGTCAGAGAAAGATAAATACTGTGTGATACCACATATATGGAATCTAAAAAATACAACAAACTAGTGAATATAACAGAGAAGTAGACTCAGATATGGAGAACAAACTGGTGGTTTCCAGTGGCGAGGGCAAGGAAGGGGCATATAGGGCTAGGGGATTGAGAGGTACACACTGCTGGGTATAAGATGGGCTCAGGGATGTATTGCACAGTGTGGGAAATACAGCCAATATTTTGTAATAACTAAATGGAAAGTAACTTTTATAATTCTATAAAAAATTTAAAATGAAAACAATCAGTTGTTTCAGGACTCTGGGAATTAAGCAGAGGCCTTCAGCACTTTGGGGCATGTTCATTGCCTCTCTAGAAAAGCCAGTTCTTGTTATGAGTATTGGACTTCGATTTACCGTATATTTCATCAGTCACCAGGTGGATATCTTTCTCATCTTATTAGTATCTCTTTAATCAGAAAGTGTCTTACAGTTAATGGCATATCATAGGTTAATGGCAATGGGCCTTTTTTTCTTTCATAATGCATTTTACAATAGATGGCATGTCAGATTCAAAGAAGTATGATCGTTTTTCTTGTGGGTCCCTTCTATGATTGACTAAGGCTTCCCTGGTGGCTCGGACGGTAAAGCGTCTGCCTACAGTGCGGGAGACCCGGCTTCAATCCCTGGGTCGGGAAGATCCTCTGGAGAAGGAAATGGCACCCCACTCCAGTACTCTTGCCTGGAAAATCCCGTGGATGGAGGAGCCTGGTAGCCTACAGTCTATGGGGTCGCAAAGAGTCGGACACGACTGAGCAACTTCACTTTCACTTTATCTGAGTCTTACAATCTATTTCAAAATGCTCAGTGCAATACATTGTCTAACTGAAACAGTTGTATGAAGTGTCTTTAGTTCTAAAAAGCCACGTTTAGTAGTCTCACATTTGATATGAGTCTTATAAGGAAAATGAGCATGATTTTCTTAAAAAGAAAAAAACTTTGCAATAGACTTTTAATTAGTTTCCAACATATGTCACACACAGACCCAGGGATGGTGTGAGCTTGGGAGTGCAGCAGCCCTGGGTGCGGGCGTGTGTGGCTGGGTCTTGATTTCATAGACTCTGTGGCTGCCTAGTTCCAGTTAGTTATTAAGGTCAGACTTCATGGGTCAGACCTTTCCTGTGCCTTCCGTTCCGTGGATGAAGAGAGCCTTCCATTGGCAGTTATGGCATTGCTGTCCTGGGGGCCGGGAAGGCTGGGAGGAACGAGAAGGGATCATTTCTAATTTAAAAAGTCTCCTCCCTATAACTGCAGTCAAGAGTGATCATCTCATTCCGTTGCGTGGGGTTTACTTCTTTTACCTTCTTTGGGTGTGTTTGGAACAGAGAACTAACTGAAGTCTGATTTTTAAGAACCATTTCTACTTTATTTTATCTCTATTCTGTTTTGATTTTGCAGCCTGCAGTGAGCTGCATACTCCATCACTAGACCGAAAACCAAATAGCTTTGTGGCAGTGAGCGTGACCACCCCGCCCCAGGCATTCTGGACGAAGCATGCACAGACGGAGATCATCGAGGTGGGTGCTTCCTGCCCCCGGCGGCCCCAGGACTGCTGCTGGGCCTGGTGGGAGGCCTGCTCAGTGCCCTGAGTGCCCATAGCTGTAGCTGTATTCCTGTGGGTTGTCGCTCTTCTTTCACGAAAGTTCATTCAGCACATTGCTGTCTTTCATCACACTTCCTCATCTGGGTGGTGCTTTTATTTGCCGTGTTGTTTATAGTTGCGCAGTCGTGTTCCGCTCTGCGACCCCATGGACTGTAGCCCGCCAGGCTCCTCTGTCCATGGGATTCTCCAGGCAAGAATATGGAGTGGGGTGCCATTTCCTCCTCCAGGGATCTTCCTGACCCAGGGAGCGAACCCCAGTCCCTGCATTGGCAGGGGCCTCCTTACCACAGAGCCATCAGGGAAACCCTTTACCTGCCATAGCCTTTAGAGTTGTTGACTATCTATTGGCTGGCTGTTTTTGAACAGTGATCCTCTAAGGCTGATTGCTTTTTAAGAGGTGAGACCTCATACTCCCTTCTCATCTCGAATTGGCTGCTACTTTTGGACACTTGTGGTCTTCATTCAGAGTTTAGGGAATGTGACTATCAACCAACCCTCTTACTGGCCATACTTTTTATTGGTTTGTATTTTTATATCTTTTTTTGAGTTGTGTGTCATGTATTTAATCTTTACATGCAATGAAGTGATACACAGTCACCTCAGGAATTTTACCAGATCTCTCTAGATAATTGAGCACATTACGTAAGTTATGAAACTAAGTGTAGGAGGCGGCTGGTGTGAGCTCCTGTAAGATTTTGTTGGTGATATGAGTTTCTGTGTGAATGTTGCCCTCCCTGGCAGTCTCCAGCAAGCAAACTGCATTTCTCCTTTCCACGTTTTACATTTTGCTTGATAGACCCTCTAATTACCTTGGAAATTTATTTCCAAGTTCAAGGCAACAGTTCCGGTTTCTAGCATTTGTCTAGCACTGCCTACCCGCGAAGCAGAGCACTGGGAGCTGTGGGTGGCACAGTGACCCTTGAGCCCCCGCCCCTGCCCTCAGGGAGGGTGCCAGGCTGTGGGTGAGGAGGCCGAAGTGAGCATGGCTCCCTGCAGACCAGCGGAGTGTGGGCCGTGTGAGAGCAGAGCGAGCAGGACAGTGCGTGGGGATGGGGGCCTGTCCCACTCACTGTGCGGCTCACACTGTATCGTGTGTGCATGAGGCACCCCGGGGGTGCAGGGGTCTGGCCATGCCGTAGCTGGCTGGTCTACAGGTGTGTTTAAGGCGGGTCCTGGGGGAGTGATCTGGGGCCTCACTGGCAGCGGGGAGGAATGGAGGAAGAGGGCGTGAGAGGGAGGCTCTGCAGGTGGAACTTGCAGGGGTGAATCGTCCCTGGGTGGTTCAGAACAACAGAGAAGGCAGCAAAGCAGGTGCCTGGGTCTGGAGCCTCCTTGGAAGGAGAGTCAGAGGGAGTCTGAACCAGCAGATGGAGTGGTTGGGTGGGGCTGTGGCCCCAGCAGGTCACTGCGGGGTGGGGGTGGGGATGAGACTGTCCAGCAGGTGGCGAGACATCAGATCTGGAACTGCAGGTACAGACAAGAACTGCTAACAGTTTGGCCGAGATCACTAACCACTGCCTGAGGAAGCAAGTTTAATATAATGGCATTTGAGGTCAGGGCTGGGCTGCCAAGAAATAGTGACCTGTGATCTAGAGACTCGCAGCTCATCCTCAGAAAAAGACAACCTTAAAAAAGCTGGACCTCCATTATTACAAACCTAGGATTCTAGAAATAAACAGTTCTGACCATTCATTTCCTCTTTCATCTTTCCATCTGCCTCAGCTTAAAGGAAGAGCCTACAGCAGTAGACCCAAACACGTCTGCAGCTGTAAGAGTAGTCACAGAAAGTCTTTCCTGCTGAGGGGGGCCCGTAGGGTGAGCTCGTGGGCCCAGCGTGTGGTGATCTATTCATGGTATCTGGGCCTACAGGCTTTGTCTTTCTTGGAGAGCAGAGTCTGGCTTGTCTGCATCCCTGTAAAGCCTGTTTTCATTCCTGTTCATCCAAGCTGGTAAGATGTTAGTTAGTTTCTCCTTCTGAGAATGTTGGTGTATTTCAAAAGCAGCCACTTAAGGAAAATGCAACTCTGTATTCTGATTTTTTTTTTTTTCCTGTTGTAGGGAACCAATGATCCTATATTTCTAAGCAGCATTGCCTTCTTTCAAGACTCTCTCATCAATCAGATGACACAGATCAAGCTGTCCGTGTATGATGTCAAGGACAGATCTCAGGGAACAGTTAAGTACCATGTTGTGGTTCGTGGGATGTTCTTCCCTTCTTTTCCTAAAGCTACATAATTGTCTGAGAGGTGAACACAAGACTGACTTTACTCCTGGCTTGCGAATTAATGTCCAGGTTTTTTTGTCTTTGGGAACATCTTTCTGAGCCTCCCATTGGGCTTCTGAGATGAAGTCAGACGTGTTGAGAGAGCCAGCCAGCCGGACCCCCCCTCCTCCCCCCAGCCCTGAGAGCTGGAGGAGAGGCTCAGCGTGGGCACTGATGCTGTCTCCTCTCCTGCAGATGTACTTGCTGGGGTCCGGGACTTTTGTCGTCAAAGATCTGCTCCAGGACAGGCACCATAGGTTGTATTTAACACTAAGGTTGGTATTTAATTTTGTCTGTCTGCAAGGATCTGGAATCACAAGGTCCAGGGACGGATGGGGAAGGTCCGACCCTATATTGAGAGAGTGTGTTACCTTCAACCCCCATCCCCAGAAGCCAGTCTTGGGGGGAGGTGGTTGTCATTGAGGAGAAAGAAAAACACTCAGCCTGTCAGAGGGCCTGTCATGGAACGGAAGTGTGCAGTGTTCGTGGGAAGTATGCAGACCTAAAGGAAAACCTTTGTGCACATCTGATAATACCAAGTGTATTTGGCTGCCGTCTGTCCCCCGCAATAGGATATGATCTCCCAGAGAGCAGGTATCCCAAGACTTAGAACAGTGTCTGCTGCTCAGGAAATATTTGTGGAAGGAACGAATGAGGGGAGGGAGGGGCTGCCCCCATGTGATGGGGTCAAGATGTCAGTCCTTCCCAAATTCATTGTAGGGGCAGGCCCCACCCTGATGTAGTGTTCTGTCTGTCTGTCTCTCCATCTTTTTTTCCCCCCCCAAATAATGTAACAATTGGGAAAATAATCTGAAATAGCAGAGACAGTTTTGATGTAGGAGATGAATTCTTGGCCAGTCGTGTGGCATTCTGAAGACGCAGAGATGACAGTATTGCATGCGCTGGGGAGGGCTGGCCCTGCAGTGAGCCTGTGTGTGTGGAGAGCCTGGCTCAGGACAAGAGAAGGGTCTTGGGAGAACGGGCGGGTTTGCTTCAGGGAAGGATGGTTAGAGGAAAACACTCAGGGTCATCCATTGCCAGAGCTGATTCTGGTTGGACATCATCCTTTTTAAAAGGAGCTAGAGATGGTCATTGAACAGTGTGACTGGGGTTGACTTTCCCAGGCAGGAGAACCATGAGAATGAGTCACAAAGGAAACGGTTGGTGGATGGATGTGGCCATGCAAAAATGTAGAGCCTGGCTAAGCCCCACACTTCAGGCTTCACAGTATTGCTTTATGAGTCAGAGACGCACCAGAGCTTCCCTGAATGAATCAGGTGGGCCCAGGCAGCTGGCAGCCACCCTGAGGCGTCTTGGGGTGAAACTGACCAGGGCTAGGGGGGCCTCAGCTGTATCATGAAGGATTCAGAGGCTTTGGGTATTCCCGGGTGACCTCCGCTAACTGGGGTCCAGGCCTAGGACTTGAGGCTAATCAGATCTTGAGGATGGAGTGGATGGAGCAGAAAGGGGTCCTGTGCCAGAAGAAGATGCTCTGGGTCCTGACTCTGAGATGTGTCCCCGTCACTCTCAGGGGAGGGGCAGCCCAGGGATGAAGGGCCCCTGCCTCCCAAGCGGGCAGGGAGGTGGCTTTGCCCCTCCCGCTTTACTGGCACATCCGTGCTTCCCTGTGGGGTGTCGCCCCCTCCCAGACACGGCCTTCCCTTGCGGCCCCACCTTTGCTCCCCTGCTGCCCTCAGAGCCCCCGCGTGTGGCAGCTGCTGTGGGCCGACCAGCTGGCCCCATCCTGGTGCCCCCAGGACCTGCCGACCACCCGCGACGCTGAGCTCTGTGCCTAGCAGAGAGTGAGGTGCAGGCACCGCGCCAACCCCGCAGGGCGCTGCTGGTTGCAGGTCCGCGGAGAGTGACCGCGTGGGCAGCATCGCTGTGATGGGCTGGCAGATGGAGGAGAAGTCGGGTCAGCGGCCCCCAGTGACCCGGCCTCTGGACACCGTCAACGGGAGGGTGAGCACAGCATCTTCTCCCTCTGGGTGGGCTGGAGGGCCCTCCTCATGGACATGGCCTCTGAGTTCAGGGGATGGGACAGTGGGGCCCCGACCGGACATGCCTGCGCCCCCAGGCACTTATCCGGTAGAGAGGGCGGTCCCCAGCCTCTGTTCCAGGTCACAGCTGGCTCCTCAATAGCGGGAGCTGCAGGCGGGAGGGGAGAGGTGGCTTGCAGGTGTGGACTGAGACCCGGGTTGTCTCTGAGGGTGGGTTAAGGTCTTCCTCTCCCAGACACTCCCTGCCCATGGCTGCCTGGGCCCCATCGCACACCTGCGCCCCCCACCCACCTCTCCCTGCCCCGCCTCATGCACAGCCGCTCACACAGACACTCAAACAAGAGCCCAAACACTGATAAGTCGTCATTGTAAAATACAGAGATTTCTCATTGTACCCAAAGCAAGTCTGAAATGTTAGCGATGGAAATACTCTCAGGCCTGTCTACCACTGCCCTTTCATCCTACACAGCAAAACACTCAGAGACAAAGGGAAGTGACTCGGTCAGAAGAGTGCATTTCTAGAAACCCGTGTGGGCGGAGGGCGTTCAGTGTCCCAGGCGGTGGCTTCTCTTGTTTGTGGCTGGGGCTGGGTGTTTCTCACAGAGTCAACTGTGGATACTAGTTTCAAGGAGGCTTTTACGGTCTAAGATATGCCCTGGAGTCGCCCGAGTCAGTTTCGTCATGCTCCTGTGTATGTGTTTTCAGATGGTTCTGCCTGTTGATGAGAGCTTGACTGAGGCCTTGGGGATCCGATCCAAATATGCTTCGTTGCGAAAAGACACTTTACTGAAATCGGGTAAACAGCTTCGTCCGTGGGTACTCTTGCCACTCTCGTGAGTGTCCACTTGGGCCCGCGGTCCCCTCCCCACCTGCTCCGATCGTCAGGGCGTGTCCGCCAGTGGTCACCTCCCGGCACACCAGCATGCCAGTCTTTGGTTCAGCGTATTGGGAACTGGTGACCCTCCAGGCGAGGGGCTCCTCCTCCCTTTGGCCCCATCTTGATGACTCGATTGCCAGTGGCCCTCCCCACCCAGTCCCAGCACCTCCAAGCCAGGGACATGGTCTGGGACGACAAGACTGCATGTCCCGGGGCAGGAGCACTGAGGCTGTCACTTGGTGGGCTTGGGTTTAAGTGTTCGGATTCCCTGGAGATAAACAGTAAGGAGACCTGGGGGTGAGGGCACCGTGTAGGCTGGGGGGCCGCGGCGGCCCGCCCCCGCTCACTGCAGCTGTCTCTCTCCCGCCTCAGTGTTTGGTGGTGCCATCTGCCGCATGTACCGCTTCCCGACCACCGAGGGCAACCACCTGCGGATCCTGGAGCAGATGGCAGAGAGTGTGCTGTCCCTGCACGTGCCCCGGCAGTTTGTGAAGCTCCTGCTGGAGGAGGACGCAGCCAGGTGAGGCCCAGGGCTCCTGCCGGCCGCCGCTTCCTGCAGGAAAGCTCATAGAGGGGGTGGGTGAGCACAGACCTCAGACAGGCCTGGTCGCACGCCCAGCCCAGCCGCCTGCCTGCTCCTCAGCCTGGCTCAGTTTGCTCAACTGTGTCCCCCGTTTGTGTGTGAGGAAGTCACAAGATCGCCTGCCCGACAGGCCAGCTGTGCCAGCGCCGAGCACACGTTCCCCCCGCTTCAGCATCCCTTTTGCTGATTTAATAATAATAAAATGGTATGACTTTTTAACTTCAGATAATTTAGTAGATTCCTAAAAACATTTAAAAATTAGCCCCCCAGAGGGAAAAGTGCATAGTGTAAAAAGTGAAAGAGTGCAAAAAGGCTTTTTACCAAAAATGCAAGTCTTGAGATGCTCAGCTTTCTTGTTCATTTCCCAAGAAACAGCCACTTCAGCCATGCCAGTGTTTTCTGCTGCATTTCTGTATATATGCACAGAGCACTCAATCAGTTTCAGGGATTAACTCCTGATTGGGAAAGGGAGAGCCTCATAAATGATGAGGACTTCAGGTCTTTATACTTTCTCCCCAGTTTCCTAAAATGGGTATCCTTTTTTAAAAATCCACGTGTGTGTTCATCATTCCGATTCTGTAGCTGCTATTTCCTGCCGAGCTGAGATTGTGTATCATTTCTGTTTCTTCGGCCATGCTGCATGGCAAGCTGGGGATCGAACCCATGCCTCTGAAGTGGAATCTCAGGTTCTTAGCCACTGGACCACCAGGGAAGTCCCATATATTTCAGTTCTTAAGCAGCTTTCATTTCTGTGGAGATCCCAAGTCCTCTCTTTCTTGTCCTCGTCTCCCCTCACCCTCACACCTGCTATATCCAGACAGTCTGTCACTCACACAGACAGTGACGGGAGCGGTGGCTGAAGTTGCCAGTTTCCCAGGGTCCTTGTCCCAGACCTGGAGAGGATGGCAGTGAGACTCAAGGGCCTGGCGGCTGTGGGACCCACACTGCTGAGCAGCCCAGCTGCAGGCTCGTTGGACAGCTTTCTGTTCTGCAGCTCTGCTCGGGGAGGGCGGGAAGGCCCATGCTTCCCAGAAGCCAGGGGGCAGAACCCTGGGGGACGAGGAGAGGGGAGAGGGTTGCCCTCAGGCCCTAGTCCTCTTGTGATCCGGGAGGGTCGGACTCAAATGGACTGCAGCTCAAGCTCTTGTGGCCCCTGGACACGTGCGTGGCCACAGGGGCCATGGCAGAGCCACTCCCCTCTCCAGTCCTTCGCTGCGTTTTCCCTGAACACCTAGGTTCCTACGGAAAGCCTGTCTGTGCAGTTTCCACACGGTCAGTGGTTGCCCACCTTTCGTACAGCCGCATGTGGGGCCATCCGCCGTGCTGCCCCGCTTCTGGCCCCCCAGACCCACAGGGCCTTCCCTGAGCGTCCGTGACGCGTCCACGACCATCTGGCCTCCTGGATGCTCAGGACTCCTGAGCCTCCTCTGCCAGGAGGGAGTGGGCGCCATGGCCTGACGTGTGTGTTTTGCTTGCAGAGTGTGTGAGCTGGAGGAGCTGGGGGAGCTGTCCCCATGCTGGGAGAGCCTCCGGCGCCAGATTGTCACACAGTACCAGACCATCATCCTCACCTACCAGGAGAACCTGACCGACCTCCATCAGTACAAAGGTGGGTGCCCATCCTCATTTCCCAGCTAAAAACCTGGAATCCAGGGCTGCTCACATATGCCCACTGACAGACGCTCTAATGGATTTTTAAAAATAGATTCTCATGTAGATGTTGGTTCTTTCAAATATGGAGTTTTCAGATCTTAATTAAGACAAATGTGTGAATTGCATTGAAAGTTCCTTCCATGGTGTCATCTGCCAAAACAAACCACTAGGAAGAAACTGAGGAGAGAGAGTCCCAAGGTGCCGGTCCACGTTACTGCCTCATCTTGGTCCTGCATCAGTGCAGTGCCCAAAAGAATGTAGGCCTTTTGCCTTGAGACCAAGCCAGGCGCGGTTTCTAGATTTCCTAGCTTAACTGGTGGTCCTTATACTGATACATGGGCTCCCCAGGTGGCACCAGTGGTAAAGAATCCGCCTGCCAGTGAAGGGGACGCGAGAGACGCGGGTTCGATCCCTGGGTCGGGAGGATCCCCTGGAGAAGGAAATGGCAACCCACACCTGTATTCTTGCCTGGGAAATGCCATGGACAGAGGGGCCTGGTGGGCTACAGTCCATGGGGTCGCAGAGTCAGAAAAAAACATGAGTGTACACACACACACACATATTGACATAAAAATTGTCTGAGTGAAGCTCTCCATTTTAAGGCTCAAAAGAGAAAATGAAATACAGACACCTCTTATTAAAAGGTGCCACTTGATTTTCAAAGCGTGTTTGGGTAGATTTAGAAAACGATGATAAACTCAGTCCCTTTGGATTCCAAATGAGATGACTTTGGTTTTCTATTACTTTATTCTCTAGATCCTTCCCTTCTTCCCCTTTTTATAATAGAATTTCAGGTTTTCAGGAAAGTCATAAGGCCTTAATGTGGTTTTGACACAGAACATAGAAAGCGGTCCATGAACTTGACTGAGAAGAAGCCAGAATCAGGAATGACGGCAAGGTGATGGCGCCCTGGGTCTGGTTTGCGTCTGAAGAAAGGATCTAAGTGCATTTCTAAGAGAAATTAGTGTTTTCCTGAAGGGACGCAGGGACCTGCTGGTGCTGGTTGCCTGTTACCTGGGGGAGTCTGAAACCATACACCTGGGTGTTTCTGGAGCAGAGCTTCTGAGGTGTCGTGTGTATCTGTGTCCCCTGAGACTCTTGTTAACAGCAGATCTGGGGTTTGGCATTTCTAACAGGCTCCCAGGAAGCTGGTGTTGCTGGTCCGTGGGCCCCCCATCAGTAGCTGGGGAACAGTTTCCTGGGCAAAGCGCAGAGCAGATGGTGGCCAGTCTTCATTTCTATGCCGGCAAAATAAATGTGCCATTTTTCACTAAATGAAATGTTTATTTCTCCTCATTGTCACCGTAATTTATAACCCCTTTCTTTTCTCGGCATGTAATTCTTCACTTAGTTAAGTATTCCAGTTATAGAAGTAAGATTGTGAATATCTTGTTAGGAAACATGGTCCAAACCCCTGAGCCACGCAGGGTGTACGCAAGGACGTGTGAGTGTGCTCTAGGGCCAGACCAGGTACCTTGTGGCGTCGGCTCACCGCGACCGACTCAGGGTGGCGAGTGGGCCTTCTCGCCACTTTCCAGGTTTGGCGTGTTGCTGCTGTTGCGCAGTTTCTTGGATCTTAGGTGCTGGAAGGCTCTGCAGTGGGAACAGGCGCTTTCTGGCACGGGCCTCCCTGCTTTTTATAGCGGTGCTGACAGCATGCTGCACACGGTTCCATCCCTGAGTCAGACCTCTCGGCTGAGAGCTGGTATAGGCAGGTCTGGTGTCCTTCCTCAGCTTCCGAGGGTGGCTCCGCCTGCCTCCACTCGCCCCTGGGACCCCAGACCAGTCTTCTGGCCAGGAGCCGCCATCCCTCAGCGTTTCACAGCCCCCGTCATCAGGGAAGGAAGCGTGCTCGTGGGCAGCTTGGAGTCCCCGAGGCCTCTGCCGACACGTGCCTGCTCGCCCATAGCAGTGTCCCCACAGGGTCCCTTCTCTGGGCGCCTTTCTTGCACGCTGGATACGGGCTGACCATCTTTATCTTCTCTCCTTCTGATCCTTAGGTCCCTCGTTCAAAGCAAGCAGTTTGAAAGCAGATAAAAAGCTAGAATTTGTTCCCACTAACTTACACATACAAAGGATGAGAGTTCAGGATGATGGAGGAGCAGGTAACTGCCCCATGAATCATGTCGGTTCTTTCCTTGGTCCCTGAGCTGTCACGCGTCTGTCCTGTGTGTCTGCGGTGGCGTTGGGCTGAGAGCACAGCACAGGGACCTCCAAGGCCTTTGTGAGGAGCTCTAGCACCTTCCTCTCGTTTGTCTTCCCTCCAGCTTCCTTGCGTTTCTGGGGCAGAAAACGGCCCACAGGTCATCCTTCTGAGGCAGGGGCGCAGGCTGAGTTGTGGGTGTCTGTGTGGCCCCACCCCGAGACCCACACAGGCCCCTCTGAGCCAAGATGAGGGTGCTGGGCTCCAGAGGCCCTCAGGCACCCTGGATGGTGGGACTAGTGTTGCCACAGGCTGCTTGGAGCCGGGCTGGCGGGGGACCCCAGAGCTTCATGCATATCCCCGTAGCCAGCTTTGTCCACAGGCCTGAGCCAGAGTAACGGAGGAGAGCTTTCTGTCATTCAGATCAGAACTATGACATCGTCACCATCGGGGCACCAGCGGCACACTGCCAGGGCTTCAAGTCAGGAGGTCTCCGCAAAAAGCTGCACAAGTTTGAAGAGACAAAGAAACAGTAAGTTCTCAGAGGGTGTCTGTCCTCCTTGTTCTGCTGTCTCAGGCTTCCTAGATTTAAAAAAAAAAAAAGTCACAAGGGGACCGCAGAAACATCCAGCGTCCGATCTGCTTTTGCGGGGTTGGGGGAGCTGCCTGAGGAGCCTGTGTTGGGAGGTGACCTAGTGCCCGAGGGCCTGTCCCTGCAAAACGGCAGCCGATTGAAAAATCCGCCGGGAGAATGGTGCCCCCGGTCCTCGCGGACTTGGCGGGCTCCACTGCCCTTTAGAAACCCTGGTTGAAGGTCATAGGGTACGAGGTCTGGGAAAGATGGTTTCCTTTCCTGGAGGACATTGGTGGTCAGTGTTCCCAGGGTCAGAGAGGCTCCAGGGGCTGCAGGGAGTGACCAATCAGAGTGGGGGAAACGGCGAGGTGGGCGGGGCACGTGATAAGGGGCGGGGCCTTGGGGCCGGAGCTCTGGGGGCAGGGTGAGCTGGTGGCTAGAGCTGACAGGTTGAGCAGGTAGGTCAATGCCAGTGCTAGGAGCCTGCTGGAAAGAGGGTACAGGGGCTGCTGCAGGGCAGGGACGACAGGGAGAGAGTGCTAAGCTGAGCTCTGGTGTCTGACGCCGGGAGGCATTGGTGATCTTCCCAAACATCACCTGGCTAGACTTACCTTGACTGGAGGGCTCGAGTGTAGGAAGTAGATGGGATGCATGTAGGTGATGCCGTGGGCTCCTCAGACCTACAGGTAGAGGAGGAGTGGGACCAAGACAAGCTTGTCTCAGGCTGGTAGGAAAGACGATGGGAAATGAGGGGAGATGGTGGAGGACACTGATGGAGTGAGGTTCTGGAGAAGGTGGGGAGGCAGGATCCTGGGCAGTGATCCTGGAAGGGCCAGGAGAAGGAGGTGGTATCACAGAGAAAGAAGAAAGTGGGGCTGCAGCAGAGCAGCCTGTGCAGAATGTGGAGCTGAGGCCCAGCACCAAGGCCCACGGTCCTCAGGAGGTCCCGTGGAGCTGAGGCCCAGCACCAAGGCCCACGGTCCTCAGGAGGTCCCGTGGAGCAGTTCTGGAGGCCTGGCAACTGAGGCCACACACACAGTGCTGGCTGTAGCCTCAGGCCAGAGCTGGCTCTGTGTCCTGGGCGGGTGTCAGGACAGGGCTTGAGCAGGTTGACCTTGGACTGCAGGGGCTGAGGAGAAAGGACAGGTGTAGTGGGCTGAGGGGTGAGCGGGCAGGCAGAGAGCACCCAGGGACTCAGGGTTCAGAGCTCTCCCCAGGGCAGAGGGTGGGAAGTGAGCCTCAGACTGGGCAGCATCTCTGGGATCCTGCCCACCTTCCTGCAGCCCTCTTGACCTGGATCTGGCCCCACCAAGGGCTCCTCAAACCAGGCCACCAGACTCACCCGAGGATTTTCCAGCCTGGTGGTCCCCTGGGAGTTAGGGCAAAGACAGCTTCCTGTGCCACCGCCGCTCTGCACGGCCAGCCGCCCGTGTGTCGCTGCACTGCATGTGGGGGTGTGAGCGTGCGACTCGGCCCTGGGGGAGAAAGCCAGTCAGGGGCTGGCCCTGGCCCAGGAAGGTCGGGGTGTTGACACTAGTTATCCTGCATGTGAACTTCAGGACTCTTATTCCCCAAAGGCTTTTGTAGTATTTTTCAAATATATAACGTACATGTTTATGTATTTTCCTACTAATGGCATAAAACCACCTGCAGGAATGGTTTGCACCAGGGGAGCTCTCCTCAGCGCAGGTGTAACCCACCACATGCAGCGTCTCCCTGGGGCTCAAGCACACGTGCAGACGCTGCTCTGACCAGGGAGCACCCTGGGCTCCTAAGTTGAATCCTCCCTGTGGTCGGGGCCTCCTCAAGTTATCTCCAGAATTTTGATGAAAGAGAACTTGGGTTTTTTGTTTTGCATTTGCCGTTTGCTAACAAGCTGCTAATATTTCGTCTTGGTTCTTTTCTTTAGCAGTTTTGAGGAGTGTTGGTGAGTTCTCTGTCTGTGGAGAGTGTGCGTTTGGGTCTTGCTCTCGTGCAGAGAAAGCCTGTCCCCTCCTCTGTGAGGTGCTGCCCCTGCCACGCCCCCGCAGGCTCCTAGCTGTAGTCTCATAGACAGAACTCTCCTTCCAACTGCAATGTTCTGTGATAATGAATAGCCCGTCTCCAGTCTGCTGTTTCAAACCCTCCCAGTCTGTCTGCGTCACTTGGAGCAAAGACCCAGCTAGGCCCGGCAGGTCCCAGGTGCTGAGGCTTCAAGCCAGTACAGTGGTGTGTTTGGGAACCCCTTCCTGGCTTCTTTTACTGCCATCTAAGGCGCTTCTCTTTTTACCTCCCCTTCACCTCTCGCAGGAATGAAACCAGCTTGCTTTTTCTTTGGCCATGCCTCATGGCACATAGGGTCTTAGTTCCCTGACCAGGCATTGAACCCCTCCCCTGCCATGGAAGTGCAGTGTCTCAGCCGTAGACCAGCAGGGGAGTCCCCAGTGTACATTTTTATGTTTAATGGTTAATGGAGGTTTGCAAAACAAATTACTAGGGTTTAACCCCTGGAGGGCAAACCAGGGGTTAACATAATCAGATGACTTTCTCCACCAAAGAATGAGATGGCAGCCAGAATCCTGGTGCCTGCTGACCGGGGCCCCCAGGTGCTGCCCCTGGCCTCCCCAGGCTCACCCAGAGCACGGCCCCGGCCCAGAACAGGGGCTCTGTACCAGGACTCGTGAGGCTCCCGCTGCCCTCGGGACCGCTGCCTTCACGGAGCTGGAGCAGCTCAGGGCCCTGGCTGGGCGGGCCAGGGTGCCATGGGGCCATGGCCCTGTCCCCCAGCCGAGGCCCTGCAGCTGCCCCATTGTTAGTCTTTGGGCTCACACGACTGTTGTTCACAGTCGCCCATGAACAGCCGCTGTTTGAGGCGTGTCCTTTCTCACTCCCGCCATGTGTCCCTTCCATGAGCCCCAGTTACTGATAGGACCTGTGTGTGAGGACTCGTGGGGAGTGGGGAGGTGATTCCTCTCCGGCTGGCTAGAGGCTTTGTGCTTGCTGAAATGGACACACCGTTCCACACGCACATGAACGTGCACCTCACGTCACGAGTGTTCTCTCAAGACTGGGGCCTGGGAAGAAGAGATTTGGAAACTCCCATCCTGAGACTTGACTCCGCTGAGTGGCAGCTATTCATTGGGCAGAGTGATTGCAGCTTGGAGAGCAGCGTGCGCACCTCATGCTGTGCAGGCCTGACTGCGGCCTGCTGCGTGGGCTTCTGACACCTCCATCGTTTCTCACTGTGACGTCTGGGCTTGGGGTGTTGTTTGTTCCGGGGTGCTGTGGTTTTCGTGTGTGCATGCTGACCCCGTAGTCTGTCGGGGGCAGGGCAGGGCCGTTTCTTGGTGACCCGGCTTCCAGTCAGCCTGGAAAGAGCCCAGTAAGGAAAGGGCTCATCCCTGATCACGTGACCCTCTTCTCCCGGGGCAACGAAGGAGGGTGTGGTCCTCCACCTTCTCTCTCCTCCCCCAGAGTTCTTTGAGGGTGTCAGTCAAGGCCCTTCATTCCGTGAAAGATGGTTGCCTTATATGTTTTCCCCCTGCTTCCCTCGCTTCCTCAGGTGGTCTGAAAAATAAGTTTGTAATATAGGGTTGATTTGGCATTTTAGCCAAGAGACATTCAGTTTATGTCCCCATCTAGAAGGTCCCAAGATGGAGTTGGTTCCCCAGAGGCTGGTGTTTGTGCCAGGCAGTGGCTGAGCTGTGGCTCTGACGTTGCATCCCAAGAGGCACACACATGTCGCTTGGCGGCAGAGATAGGGAGGACCGGTTTCCTAAGTCACTGAGTGCCTTGCCTCCGGTCCGGCGCATCCTCTATGCCCCTCCATCCCTCAGGACAAGATTTTTTAAGCAAGGGAGTCCCAGAGCAGGAGAGAAAGGACAGAAGCCCAGTTTTCTGGGGACTTCCTAAGGAAAACACACAAAGGAGGGTGTGGGTCTATGTGTAGGAAGTTTGAAGTCCTTGTTGGCCAAATGAGAAACCAGGAATCTTTTGGCAAAGTCCAGCCCCCACTGAAGTCTGCTTGTACTGTGACGTGACCCCCTCCAGTATCAGCAGACCCCAAGTCTCCACTTAGGTAACACTTAGAAACTGACAGAAGAGGTTCTTAGGTGAAAGATGGTGGATGTTCAGATGACTACCGGGCTCAGTATCTGTACACATGTGTATAAACACAGTAGAAATACAGATATGTGGGAATATAGATAAAAGACTTAACTGTATTTTAACATTTCAAGCCTGTACCATATAGACAGGGTGGATCTCCTGAGATTTACTCTTGCCCGTCAACAACTAGACTAGCCTAGGAAGACACCCCTGAGGAACAGGACGCTTCACCTTGTGTTGGGTGTGGGCTGGGCTTGGGAGGGTGTCTCCAGCCTTGTCAACTTGGGAGAACCCTTTTGAATCTGTTCCATTCCTTCCTAGCACATCATCCAGCTGCCAGTCCATCATCTACATACCACAGGACATCATCAGAGCTAAGGAGATCATTGCCCAGATCAATACCCTCAAAACCCAAGTGAGTTACTACGCCGAGCGGCTCTCGAGGGCGGCCAAGGACAGGTCTGCCACTGGCCTGGAAAGAACACTTGCCATCTTGGCAGACAAGGTAGGAGGGGCTACCCTGCTGCGGGGGGGTGGGTCCCTTGGGTTTCTGAAAACCCCTGGACACCTCATGTGTGCTGAGAGCTGTCCACACAAGTGGTGATGCTGGGATGACCTCGAAGGCCTGTCTGCCTTCAGGTGTGTTCCCCACACGGCCTGGAGTGGAGGTCTGGGACTGGCCTGTGGTCATAGAGCTGGAGGGGGGCCAAGGTAGTGACGGAGCCCAGGGCTCAGGATCCTCGGGGATGGCCTCATGCCCTTGACTTTGCAGTGAGTGCCGGGGGCTTGTTGGAGCTGGGGCGGCTCCTCCGCCTCCTTGGTAGTGGCCTGCTCAGCACGGTCTGGGTGCTGAGAGGCTGGGTGTGCGTGTGTCCCTGCAGACCCGGCAGCTGGTCACCGTGTGTGACTGCAAGCTGCTGGCCACCTCTATCCATGGGCTGAATGCCGCCCGGCCTGACTACATCGCCTCCAAGGCCTCTCCCACCTCGACCGAGGAGGAGCAGGTGATGCTGCGGAATGACCAGGACACCCTCATGGCTCGGTGGTCGGGCAGGAACAGCCGGTCTTCTCTGCAGGTGGACTGGCACGAGGGAGAGTGGGTGAGTCCGCACTCCCCACACCCCCACCCCCCATGCTGAGCGGGCCACCGGCCCTGCCAGGCTGCATCTTTCTGGGACTGAGGGACTGAGGACTTGGGAGCTGTGCTCTGACATCAGTTCATGCTCTCCCGAAGGGGGGCCCCAAGAGCAGGTCTGTCCCTCTCGTAGCGACACATCACAAAGCCAGCCCTGTCGCTTGTTGGGTCTGCTCTTCAGAGGCACTGGTTCCTCCAGGCCCACCCCAGTGTCCTGAATCCTGTCTGTGTTTCTGGAGACACCCCCTCCCAAACCCAAGTGATCGGCAGCTCCCCCCAGGGGGCCTCAGTCTCCTGTGACAGTCGTGTGAGGTCTTCGGTGGACGGAGGAGGGGACGAGACCGTCCCTTCTGCCTGCCCTGGGCTCTGGGATAGTGACTGGCAGACTCTCCACAAAACAGGACATTGGTTTGCCTTTGGAGCTGTGAATTTTCTCGCTGTTTCTAAGTTGGGGGCTTTGGGGAGCGTGGGGCCCAGGCGGGGATCCGAGTTGGGGGCGTCTGGCTTGCGTTCTGCCCCACCCGAGGCGCGCGCTGACCCCGTGCCCTTGCTCTGGAAGGAGAAGGTGTGGCTGAATGTGGACAAGAGCCTGGAGTGCATCATCCAGCGGGTGGACAAGCTGCTGCAGCGCGAGCGCCTGCAGGGCGAGGGCTGCGAAGACGGCCTCCCGGGCGCCGGCAGCGGCTCCAGCCGCAAAGGTAACCGGGGCAGCCAGGCCTACTGGATCCGACCGGAGGACGCCCTCTGCGATGCCCCCTCCTCGCCATGCCCCTCCGCTGCATGCTGCCCTCACCCGACCACACCCACACGTGCGTATGCAGCCCAGGTCCCATGCATACTGTCCGTCTGTCTGTGTGTCTCTAACTCCATGACCCCACGCAGACTGCAGGGAGGCCTCTCAGCAGAGGGGAGTGTCGCAGTGCCCGGAGCAGCAGGCGAGGGGCGGGGGGCTCTCCGCGTCTTCACGGCTTGTTGGCCCTCAGCCCTCCTGGGTCCCCCCTGCTGCATCTGGAGGGTCGGGCTCCTAAGCATTTGTGGTTTGTCCACCCACCTGGGAACCTGAAGGAAGCAGAATGGTAGACACCTTTCTGATGAGATTGCCTGTTGCATCAGGGATGAAGGAACAGGCGCAGCATGCAGGGAAGAGCGAGCTGGTGGCAGGCCCAGCACTTGTCTGTAGAGGCTGGTGGTCGTGGGCTGGGAGCCCTTTTATAGCCGCAGCCTGCTGCCCTGGCCCGTGCTGGTAACTCAGGGTGGGCCCCTCTGCCACGCCTGGGGCCCGGCGGGGTTTATCTGTTTAGCGCCACCTCCAGGTGGGTCTCTCCGTGGATGGCAGGACAGTGGCCTGGAGCAGCCTGCTGCATAGAGAGCCCACCATCTGTGGAGATGGAGCCTAACCAGGCACTCCGTCCTGCTGGCTCCTAAAGCTGGTGCCGTGCTTTCTGAACACGGAGGTGCTTGGTCCCTACAGCTCCGGCCTTTCCTAAGCGCTGGTGGGGCCGTGGGCCAGGCAGCTGAGACTGGCCGCCGCCGCCTCCTTGCTCCCCTTTGGGAGCGTCACGCAGTGGGAGGCGAGGTGCTGACGGGCCTCCGGCAGCAGGACTTGTTTCCACACTGGGCAGCGTTCCTTCACGACAGGCAGGCTCCTGTCGGAGCGGCTTGGAGAGTCAGATGCCCTCTGTACTCCAGCCCTCCTGCAGTCTGTCCCCAGGCCGCTCCTCTCGCGAGCGTGTGTCTCCGCAGTGTCTGCATCCTCCACTGTCCGTCTGTGAGGGTTGGACTTCCAGTTCCCTAGACCTGTGTTCAGTTCATGGAGCTGTCTTGTCGTCGTTCGTGTTCCCATTTTTTACCGTGAATTGTGTTGCTTTTAACAATCTTCTGAAAGTTCATTGCTCATCTCTCTTTAATATTGTCTTGCTTGCAATTTAAACATTTTTCTGGAGATAAAAAAAAGTTATTGATTGGAGTTTTAAAAAAATGCAGGAGGTATTTTGTTTAATCAGGTATACTGTTATGCTCATAATTTATTAAATGTTCTCTTTTTCTAGGCACATCTCGTAATGTTCAAACGTACAGACATATTTAAGTGCAGTTTTGAAGTGATTTAAATGAGCATTTATTTATGATATCTAGGGTGTGGCTGGTACCTGTGTGTGCCTGACAGATCAGCTCTGTTCTGCTCGCAGGAGTAGGAAGTGTCTGAGAGTCTGACTCTGCTGATCAGCATTCAGAGAAACATATGAAACCATGTGCCTCCAAAGTACCCGCCCGTGATCCTAAGCATAGCTGGGAAGCCATTCAGACCCCCGTGTGCTGCGGTGGATCAGGGGAACCAGACTGAGATGTTTGTCTTACTCCGTCTCTTGTCCTCAGGGGCCAGAGCTGGGCTCTGTCATGCTTCCTGATGCCCTTCCAGGTTCCCAGGGTGGTCCTTTCGGCCTAACGAGCAGGTTGGGTTCACACCAGTGTATTTATTACCTGTGAACAACAACTTCTGCTTCTTGGAAAGACTTTATTATCGCTTTTCATTCCAGTTCCCCACCCCGTGCTGGGTCCTTGGTTTTCATCTTTCATCAGGAAGTTGCCCTGCCTCAACCTTGCCTGGTGGGTGGGGTTCCCCTGGGGCCAGGGCTCAGCAGGACCCACTGACCAGTCCCCACCGACAGGAGCCACAGAGGCTCCATGGACCTCCTTCTCCTGGTTGTCTCTCCCCAAGTGACCCATCTTCACCCCTCCCCGCCAACCTGCCAGGATCTGCTGACTTCCACAACATTCCGTGCACACACACTCCTGCTCTCCTCGTCCCCAGAGAGTTATTCCAACCTTGGACCTGCTTTCTGTTAACCCGAGGTCCACGGGTCACACCCCAGGTCGTGTGCCCTTGAGAGTACGTGCTGCATGTGTGTGGAGCCGTCCACTGTGGTCAGCAAATCTCAAGGGACTCAGTGCCCTGAGGCCACCAGAGGAGATCCTTCCCTCTCCCTGTTACTGAAGATGAATTTACCCAGCAGGGTTAGCCCCCAACCTTTTCTCAGGCGTAGTCCCAGCCCAGCCACTTGGGATCCGTGCGGATCATGAAAGCAGGCCTCTAGACCCTTCTCCTCATGGAGATTCGGGATCTCAGAGGTTCTGGGGAGGCAGGAGTCGGTATTCTTCCCAGGCATTTCAGGTTTTAACCAGACAGACGTTCTGTGCCACACACCCCATGGTGGCTTCCCTCCTTAGAAAGCAGATGGTCTCAGGGGTGTGAGCTCTGGAGATGACACTGAAGTCTTCACCACACACAGGTCTTTAACATTGCTCTGTTTTCTGTCCCGCTGGCCAGTTCAGGAAGTCATGGCCAGAGACAGTTAGAGGGGAGACCCTGGCCACCGCCCTCTGGCAAAGCCCAGGGTGTCAAGTGTCCATCCAGCTGCCTCTGTCTGTTCTTGGGGATCTGAAACTGCCTATTTCAGGATCTGAAAACATTCTTGGAAACCAAAAGTTCAGATGTAAAATAAGCTTTTACCCCCAAACAGTCCCTTCTCAAACTTGTTTCTTAATAAGTGGCACACACAGTTAACCAGGAAAATTTTAGGAGTCCTGCTGGCTCCTAAAGCTGGGTCCTGCTGAGCCCTGGCCCCAGGGGAACCCCACCCTGGGATGGGGTTTTTAAAGGAAAAGTGAAATTGAAGTGAGTACTTCCTGATGCTACTCAGTGAGGGTGAAATCAAGTTAAACTTGGTATCTTTAAGGGACCCAAGGGGGCTTTCCAGTTGTAGCCCTCCCTCAGTCATAAAGGTTTTGTATTCGGCTTATGTGGCAAAGATTGGCATGGATGTGTTTGGTGTATGGGTTTCCTGACCGGACTCCAACCTTTTGGATCTCAGCAGTTGACCTCTAGCCCAGGCTCCACGGCCCATTAGGGCGGTGGGCTCTGAACTGGACACTTACTTACTGGTCAGTCTCTCTCACTACACGCCTGCTTCCAGATGTCGTGAGTCTTGGGCTCCGGCACGTGCCATGCGATGGACGTGGGGGCGTTATCGCATTGTGACACGTAAACCTGCTCTTCCTGAAGAGCGTCTCATGTTGAAGTGTCAGCAACATGAATGCTGACACCGCTGTATTGGGCGGTGTGCTCCCAGCGGCCCCACCACCTCCGCGGGACCCCTCAGGAAGAGGCGGACAGGCCCCTGGCCTCTTCTCCGCTCAGTTTAGCCAGCTTACTGCCAGCTGCTGCCGCAGTTGCTCTAAGCGTTGAGTTGTTGGTGTTTGAACTATGTGCATGCCTTAATCATCCATGTCACCTCCATTTCTGTGCAGATTGCAGCCCCCCTCCTGAAGAGTCCAGCCCAGGTATGTGGTTTCCGTTCAAGGCTCCGCAGACCTCTTCTTAATATCCAGGTCGTGTGTGTAGCTCCACTGTCAGATTACCGTGTGCTCTCAGAGTTGGGAAAATGCTTGAGGGGTTTCTTCCCTGTGACGGATGTAGCAGCTGCTCTTAGGTATGCAGAGGGGCCAGGCGGGCTGGGCACTGGGGCGTCCTGCGGCCGTTCAGACGGCTCGTGTCTCAGTGCTCTGGGGGTCCTGAAGTCGGGGGCCTGGTTAAGACAAGTTCGTGTTTATGAACGACGCTTCCTGTGATTCCACCGACCCCGCAAGCATCCCGTGAAGGTCGGGAGGCAGATGCGGCATAGCTGCCCGGGTGCTGTGCCTCACAGTCTCGCGGCATCCCCTCTTCCGAGTCTGGCTGTGGCCTCAGACTTCCCGTCAGACCCTGCTGGGCTCAGGTGGAGTTCGTGCTGGAGATGCAGTCCTTTCTGCTCCATCTGCATGGAGGAGTCGGTGCTCATGACTCTAGTTCAGGGGTCGGCAGCCTCAGCTCTGAGGGACCCCCTTCACCTGGACGCCGCTCTCCTGAAGGGAGTCACACCTGCTCGGTCACACAGTTCCGTGGCTGCCCGGGGCAATTCCAGAGTCCAGCAGTGGCCACAGAGACCCCCGGGGCCTTCAGAGCCTAAAACGTGGACTGTCCAATGTTTTACAGAGAAGATGTGCCGACCCCTGCTCTAGTTCATACTGAGTTTCCTGAGTGTGGCTTGTGGTTTTCCCAGAGTGAGCATGACAGCCCCAGATACGGTGTTTGTTTTGCTTCCCTGACAAAAGCCAGCTGCCCGTCAGTCTGAGGATCACATGCCCCCGACTGTACGTGTACATGTGGCGAGACACGCGGGGCTTACCTCGAGTGCAGCCAGCCAGGACTGCGGGCTTCACCCCCCTGTTCCCGTGCGCTCTGAGCATCCTCTCACTCCCAGGGCACCGGGCACTCAGCTCTGCTCACGGCGGTTCCCCCAGAGCCCCGGGTGCTGTTAGCTCCTCACTGGGTAATCTGACCGGGCACCTTGTAACGGACCCACCAGTCTGCTCTCGGCCCCTCAGTTTCTCTCCCCCTGCCCTGCCCCAAGTTTAGTTTGGCCATGAGCCTCTCCAGCACCAGTCCCCTGGGCTCTCTGAGGCCTGGCAGCTGCTTGGGCAGTTAGCTCAGCGCCCCCTCCCCAGCCAGTGCCCAGACTCGCAGCCCTGCTGAGCTTGCCTGCACGGCAGGTTGGTGCCTTCACGCCGCGCTGTCTCCCCAGGCTCTGTGGCAGTGACGGTCCCCAGAAATTAAGACCAGGGGAGGTGGTGGTGGTCCTGGAGCAGCTCGGGCTCTCCTCAGCTCTGCGCGTCCTGCAGTTTGCGGAGCTGCCGGGCAGTCCTGTGCTTCCCAGGCAGCGAACAGCCTGGCTTGTACGCTCTCCTCGTCTCCTGTCAGCTCCGCCACTTCCCTGACACTCAGGTGGCCCGTCCACAGTTGACGTCAGGTGAACGCAGATGGTCCCCTGCCAAGAGTTCCCTCAGCTTTCCTCACAGAGCTGTGTTGAGTCCGAGTTAGAACACGCACATCCTCTTCTCTCCCTACTTCCTCCCTTCCCGCCCCTGTTAATGAGCACACGCGAAAGCACAGCTGTCTGAAGCCGCGTGGTCCTGGGCTGCCCTCAGTGGGAGTCGCTGGTGAGCAGGGAGTCAGGAGCTTGTCCCACAAAGAATGCTGCTTCGTCACTGCTGTTTTTTTCATGGCCAGGCTTTCTCAATGAAGGAAGCCAAGTAAACCCCTTCACCAGCACTAACGTCCCAGAGTCATGTACTTGATCAGGTTCCGGAGGATATCTCATTATTGCCCCTGAAGTTCATTTTGTTTGGAAGTTTTAAATTTTGCTCTGTCTTCATGTTGACCCTCAATGTCTTATCCCCAGCCATTGCTCACTTACGTAGTCAGACGTATATACAGATGGCAGTTCTTTTTGTGTGTCTGGGAAAAGACTTAGCCTCTGTGAGGCTGTTTCCTTACCTGTATTAGTCACCCCCTCTTTGTGGATTAGATGAGAAAGCAGTTAAAAAATGAGGTCTCACAGGTACTCACTAAGGGCTGGTCGACACTATGTGAACCCTGGAACCACCCAGACACGCCGAGCCCTTCTGTGGGCGACGTCAGGCTCGTCTCCCGTTCAGGGCTACGCCTCTTCTCTTTGACAAATTCTGAGTGCTTTCTATTTTGTTTAAACCATTCTTCCAACACGACAGTTTTTTCCACTGTTTTTTCCCCTCTAATGTAGCAAAACTAAGCCATTCTTATATGAATTTTGTTTAAACAGAAGTAAGGCAAAGTAAAAAAATTGTATGCAGACAGCTTGTTCAGTCAGCTCAGACCACTTGTATATTCTGCTCATTTTCAGGTTAAAATCATAAATTTGCATAATACACATATATATTCACATTAAGTGGAAAAGTCAAGCAAAGTTGGCAGCATTTGCTCTCAGAGCATTTACTTCTTAAGTGAAGGATGGTCTGAATGCCTGCCTGCCTCTCCCCACAGGACTTGACTTAAAACTTAATGACTATTGGCCATTTTTGGTAGTTGTTGAGTATAACTGACATGGATTCAACAGAGTTATTCAAAGAAACAAAAGCACGGCCTTGGAGAATTTTAGAGGAAGGAAGAGACGTGGATGTTGTTTACTGCAGCCATCCCATTTTGCTGCGAAGGCCCCGTGGCTGAGTGGTGGGGGCCTGCCCCTGGTGTACCCACCACCGCTCGGCAGCAGCTGGGCCCGGGCCTCCCGCTTCCCACTCCTCCATCCAGGCTTCCTCGTCACCGTGGTCTCCTTAGTGAGACCTTTCTGCTGTAGACGTGGCAAATTCAAGCCGCTTGTTTCCGTGGCAGACATGAGTCCTCATGCACACTTCGCTCATCTCCGAATCCTGAGTTTCTGTGTTGACCATACAGCGAAGTCCTTTTGCAGGTTTTAGGCGTTTCTCTACATTTCTCAACAGAGTGTGATGCACACACAGGGCAGAGCTGTGGCCCCCTTTTCTCTTGTTTAGATTCTGTTTATCTGAGACAGAGTTGACCATCCTGGCAGCTGCCCTGCTCACAAGGCCTGGGGCCTGTCCCAAGTAGGATGATGGTCGTAGGCCCCCAGTGACCCACACCCCTTCCCAGGAGGGTGCCCTGCTTGGGCCGCATGCTGGACTCGGGGGGGGGCTTACCCAGTGGCAATGAGCCAGCACCTATTTCTGGGCTTCGTGGCCTGTTAGAAAAATAGCTGATAGGGGCATGGCTTCTGCCTGCCGAACGTCTTCCAAGCAGAGAAGACGGAAAGAGCCAAGGCCAAAACACCTGTTACTCTGTTCATTTTCCCCTGAGCATCTATTTTTAAAAAATTGTTTTGCTACAGGGTCAAAGTTTCCTTATATTCCAAAAAAAAAAAAAACCAAAAACCCAGTACGCTAGGAATAGATGACGGGAAGATGAGGATGGGGGCAGGGACACTGGGGGCTGAAAGCATGGGCTGCCTTGGGGAAGGCTCTGTCCCCAGACACGGGCCAAGGGCGTGAGCCCGCTGAGCACAGGTCAGCATGGGTGGCTGGCCTTGCTCCAGAGGCGCAGGGCTCTGTGCCCCGCTGCCTGGGTCAAGAGAAGCCAGGTGACAGGTCTCCCGGGGGACGACTAGTGGTGCCCTGAGAGGGACCGGCCTCAGCAGACGCCACGTGCTCTTGGAGCCTTTCTGTCATCGTCCTGGGAGGGGACAGTCAGGAGTGTTTGGTGCAGAGTCCCCCGCGGTTCGGGAGAGTGGGCGGGCAGGCCCCCTGGAGACACCTCAGGCTGCAAAGGCGGAGACGGGCTGCACGGGGCCAGCTGTGGGCCTCCTGGAGTGGGGCGGAGTGGACAGGGTGGCAGGGCTGGGCTGGGGCCTCCCGCACCACCTTCTGAGGCATCCTTCCCTTGTGCCAGGTGAGTGGAGTGAGGCCCTGTACCCGCTGCTGACGACTCTCACCGACTGCGTGGCCATGATGAGCGACAAGGCCAAGAAGGCGATGGTCTTCCTGCTCATGCAGGACAGTGCGCCCACCATCGCCAGCTTCCTGAGCCTGCAGTACCGCCGTGATGTGGTCTTCTGCCAGACGGTATGTGCCACGAGCGAGCCCAGACCTGGGCCTGGCCTGCCAGCCTGGCTCTCTTGCGCCTGGAGGAAGCCAGCAGGGCCGTGCCCTCCTGCGTGTGGCTTTGCCAGTGCGGCCCACGGCCCGGATGTGGGCATGGGGGGTGGGGGAGGGGGGGCTGGAGGCACGTGGGCGCTCAGGGGCTGCCACCCCTGCTCCCCCGAACCTGCCCCAAGGGGCCTGGGGTTGCACAGGCATGGGGTCACCTTTGTTTCTCCCTGCAAAGAAGACGCACAGTCTTTAAAACAGCAGGTATTACGCCTGCTCAGGCACCACTCTGTTCTGGTGATTTCCCTGCAGGGGAGGCAGAGCTTAAGTGAGCACCCCAGTTTACAGATGCCCGTGATGTAGTCAGTAGCGGGAACAGTGGCAGCAGCTGGGCAGGTTTGTGCGGTGCCTGTCCGCTCAGGGCCTGGGGTGCCTGCGAGGGCAGGGTGTGACGGGAGCTCCTGCCCAGGAAACTCTTGAGGGCCCTGTTCTCTGCTTGTGCTCCTTGTCATGAGCAGCCCAGTTTCGATTCAGCACTGGACTGGATCTGTGGGCATAGAGGGCTTTTCCCGCACCTTGGGGAAATTGGTCAGGGCTTCCAGAACGTTCTGGCCCAGGAGTAACCCCAAGGTCACGTCAGGAGCTGAATCAAAACTAGACTGACCTCTAGAAGCAGCAAGCCTGGAGCGCCTTCCCTGCAGCCTTCGTCCACGGCGGCCTCTGCACTCCTGGCCCCAGGCCCTGAGGGCATGGGGCTGCTGCAGGCCGAGCAGTGAGGGCGCAGGGCGCAGCCGGGCCAGGAGCGAGGCGAGGCCATGTCTGTCCCCGCAGCTGACCGCGCTCATCTGCGGCTTCATCATCAAGCTGAGGAACTGCCTTCACGACGACGGCTTCCTGCGGCAGCTCTACACCATCGGGCTGCTGGCACAGTTCGAGAGCCTGCTTAGCACCTATGGTGAGCCGGGGTGGGGGCCCTCCTGTGGGGCCCCTCCTGGCCCCCTCAGTGGCTTTCTGAAGCGCGGGTCGTGCATGCTGAGTAAAATGTATCCAGAAAGCTCCCAAATGTATAAGAGAACTGAAAACAGCCCTATGTAGTTGTGTGTACACACAGACACACACACACACAACCCCCCCTTGTTGCCTTTGTTACGCATCTTGAAGGTTTTTCTAATTGAGGATAGATGATAATTTTTAAAGCAATAGCTTCCTGTGGAACATTTGGGCTGTTTCAGAATTGTTCCTATTAAAACATCTTTGCATGTTTTTGTGCACTTTTGGCCCATTTTTGCACCCACTAAATCATCTGCAAGGAAAGTTGGTGGGTCAACAGATAGGACCACTTTAAAAATTCTGATATTTTCTAATTGTCTTACAAGGGCTTTTTTCTCCTTACCTTCATTTTCTGTTTATTTCTTCTTAGGTGATAAAAGTAGGTAAAAATTTTTATTAATGTATCTGTTTATCTTTGGAATTATAAGACTGAAGAAATACCTGAAGAAGTCCTTTAGATAGAAAATCTAAAGAATGTGGAAAGATTAAAACATCCAAAGAGATGACTTTTGTTCTTGAAGTCCCCCACATGGGCGTCCCTGTCCCTGGTTCCTTCACCAGGAGAGGGCCAGGGATATGGAGTCGTGCCAGCTGCCCTTCGTAACGTGGCCCTGGGACTCGCGTAGTGGGGTGTGCTCACGGAGAAGTTGGAAGGCACTCGGGAAGCCGCCTCCAGCTCCCCTGCCCTCGCTCCGCGTCTCAGCGCCCTGCCTTTCTTGGCTGGCCTGAGCGCAGGGCCC
The DNA here is from genome assembly GCF_001704415.2 of Capra hircus. Lineage (NCBI taxonomy): Eukaryota > Metazoa > Chordata > Mammalia > Artiodactyla > Bovidae > Capra > Capra hircus. Next base: position 3,694,139 of record NC_030818.1, read on the forward strand.
CTCTGCCTGACAGCCCCCTTCCCTTTCTGGCCTCCAGGGGAGGAACTGGCCATGCTGGAGGACATGAGCCTTGGGATCATGGACTTGAGGAATGTGACCTTCAAAGTCACTCAGGCCACTTCTAACGCGTCCACTGACATGCTCCCCGTCATCACAGGAAATCGGTAGGCAGAGTTTTCTGATTCTCAGAACCAGTGCAGTATTTTCGTTTGTGTTCATCACACGTGACACGCTCTTCGTTTTTGCTTTCTTCTGTATCATTCAGCAGCTCACAGCCCGCGACACCCATTTCGCAGCCCCGGGCCGGTTGGTGCCCAGCCGCTCGGACGTCGCCGAGTTTGGCCCACCCTTCCTCTCCTTGCTCACCCGCCTCCCGCCTCCCAGTCACAGGCCCAGCCCCTCTTCCTCTCTGTTGCAGGGACGGCTTTAACGTGCGGATCCCGCTGCCAGGGCCCCTGTTCGATGCGCTGCCCCGGGAGATCCAGAGTGGGATGCTGCTGCGGGTGCAGCCCGTGCTCTTCAACGTGGGCATCAACGAACAGCAGACGCTGGCCGAGAGGTGCGGGCCGGGGTGCGGGCGTGGGCACTCGAGCTGGCGGAGCACGTGTACTCAGTCCTCCTCAGGGCTCTGCGGACCTGTCACCCGTCTTCAGGTTCACCCTGGGCCCGTCTTTGGTGGTGCTGGGACACAAAGACGAACCTGACGTGGTCTGTGACTGCTACAGGTGGGCTGGTAGCAGGGAGCAGTGGCACTTGTGAGGTCTGAGAGTTCTTCCTGGCTTCCTGGGAATGCTCCCAGATGCTTCCTGGAAGTGGGTTTTGAAGAGTAAGTAGGAGTTGTTCATATGAGGAGGTGGAGGAGAGACCTGGAGTCCCAGGCCAAGAAGCCTGAGCGAAGGCAGGTAGGGTGGAGAGCCACGCCTTGATCCTAATCCTGTATGGTGAAAATCCCCTCAGGGTCACCTGGCAGGGAGGAGTTGCGCGTGCCCGTGTGTGCAAGCAGGTGTGCATCTGTGTTGGCGGGGAGGAGGTTGTGTATGTGTAGCTGCTGATGACCTGCTGGTACATGAACACCTTTCCTGTTCCATCATTACATGCACGTGATAGATGGGGTTTAGAGTTAAGAGCTGTCATAAAGCACCAACTGATAAGGACACCTGGTCTCCAGGACGGTAATTCCTCTTGGGCTTCTTGAGCCCAGTGGTCAGTGTACACTGACCCCCAGGTAAAGGGTCCTGCCCCCACTGTCAGACACCTTTTAGTGGGACAGGACAGGAGCCAGTTCACATTTGAAGGAGATTACCCGCTGGCCACGTGCTGGAGAGACATGAGGTCCGAGGTGACGAGGTTGCTCAGAAGAGTCTGGGCCAGAGGCTGGGTTAGGCCTGGACAGTGCAGACGGGAGGACCCGATGGGAGCTGAGATGTGGTCCACAGCAGGTGGGCGCGAGAGCCAGGCCTCCCTGTGGGTGGCAAGTGGCTGGTTTTCTGGAGCCAGAAGGAGGGTCTGCTGGGGGCAGAGGGCACACCGGCCCAGGAAGCAGAGACCTGGCGGGTGTGGGCAGTGCTGAGGCGTCCACCTCAGGGAGAGTGGATACCGTCGGGGCCCCCAGCAGAGAGGAGATAACGTGCAGGCGTCTGCAGCTACTGTTCCTGAAGCAATAGTGGTTTCTAGAAGAGGTGTTTCTGCAAAGGGTTGAGGCCAGCCCAGATGGGAGGCTGTAGCATGCACAGGGGGAGGTGGGAGCAGGGTCTAAACCAGCACGGCCCCCTCATGGCCCGGGGCCCGGAGGAAAGGCCATCGTGGGCATCTGGGTGGGCGGGTCGTGGTGGACCCGCGGGAAGGTGTCCTGTCCCAGGTCCATGAGATGACCCGGGACTGGGACAAGGCTGATGTGCACGGAGCTCCCTGGGCAGGAAGTACTGGAGGGGATGGGCGTCCAGGCCTGGGGCTGCAGAGCTGCGGCTGCAGAGCTGCGTGTCTGACAGTACCCACGGCTCCCTCGTGGGTGGCTTTCCTCTCCACTCCCTGCGGGCCTGGTGCCTGCGTGGAGAGGGTGGACTGTCTAGCAGAAACAGCCGGTCGGGAATGGTCCCTCAGTGGCAGATTCAAGGACAGGACTGTTGTGACTCCCTGGCCACAGCCCCACTGCTGTCCTGCTCTGGGCGCCTCGGGGATGGGAGCACCTCACGGAGCAGGGGGCGGGGCAGCGCTGCCCGAGGGCCTGGATGCCTCTGAGGCATACCTGTCCCAGGTTATGCCTCCTGCTGATAAAACACGTGGGACTTGTCACCAACATGGGCAGATGACCGTAAGCTTAGGGGGAGGAACGTGTCTTCAAACTTAGACGCTTAAGGATTGAGAGAATCGGCGCTGCTGCCTGAAATGTGGTCACTTGCTACTAGAAGCAAGTCACGTTGGCAAACTGATGGTGTCCCCTTGTGACCCAAAGGTTCGGCGACACGTCTTTACAAGAAGTTATCAACGTGGAGAGCTTGGTGCGGTTAAATTCCTACTTCGAGCAGTTTAAGGAAGTTCTGCCTGAGGACTGTAAGTTGTTTTTTTTTTTTTTTCTTTTCACTCACAGCAGATTTCACCCACTCTTTTGTCCCCTGGGGCCACCCAGCTCCACGACCCCTTCCCTCTTCCAGGTCTACCTCGATCCCGGAGCCAGACTTGCCTGCCAGAGCTGCTGCGGTTCCTGGGTCAGAACGTGCACGCCAGGAAGAACAAGAACGTCGACATTCTGTGGCAAGCCGCCGAGGTACATGCTGTGGTGGGGGCAGGTGTTCACGGTAATAATAATAAAACAGCAGCAACAAATTAGAGTCTCAGTGAGGAGTGAGGACAGATTTCTCCCCAAGAACACGGGAGAATCCCTGGATGTGTGCCCAGGTCCCAGGAGATAGAGAGTTGCCCGTGAACTGCTTACGTTGGGGCTGCCTGAGGGCTGATGAGCATGACTCAGAGTCTTTCCCCGGGCATGTGGTAACCAGGCTTATGAGCAGGTTGTCCCCGTCAACAGCCTGCACAGTCCATACGTGCTCAAATTCATGGCTCACTACAGCTTTAAATAGGTTCAAAGGGAGGCCGCCAGGACCTGTTATCTCTTTCAACAGTGTTTCTGGGACATTGCCGTTCTGATCTCATTTCTCCTGAAGGGAAGTCCTTACTTGTCAGGCGTTTTCTCAGGAATCTCTCAGGAGCTCCTGTGGAGCTCCGAGTCCCTGTCTGAGCCCTGGGTGCCAGGGCCGCTTCAGAGCTCGTCACTCACTCACCCCTGACAAGGGGACGTGTGTCCACACTGGTTCTCACACACAGAGCGGAAACATTATTAGGCCTAACCCCTCATGAGGAATCTGTGTGTAGGTCAAGAAGCAACAGTTAGAACTGGACATGGAACAACAGGCTGTTTCTAAATCAGGAAAGAAGTACATCAAGGCTGTATATTGTCACCCTGCTTATTTAACTTATATGCAGAGTACATCATGAGAAACGCTAGGCTGGAAGAAGCACAAGCTGGAATCAAGATTGCTAGGAGAAATATCAATAACCTCAGATATGCTGATGACACCACCCTTATGGCAGAAAGTGAAGAAGAACTAAAGAGCCTCTTGATGAAAGTGAAAGAGGAGAGTGAAAAAGTTGGCTTAAAACTCAACATTCAGAAAACTAAGGTCATGGCATCTGGTCCCATCACTTCATGGCAGATAGATGGGGAAACAATGGAAACAGTGACAGACTTTATTTTTCTGTGCTCCCAAATCACTGCAGATGCTGACTGCAGCCATGAAATTAAAAGATGCTTGCTCCTTGGAAGAAAAGCTATGACCAACCTAGATAGCATATTAAAAAGCAGAGACATTACTTTACCAGCAAAAATCTGTCTAGTCAAGGCTATGGTTTTTCCAGTAGTCATGTATGGATGTGAGAGTTGGACTATAAAGAAAGCTGAGCACCGAAGAATTGATGCTTTTGCACTGTGGTGTTGGAGAAGGCTCTTGAGACTCTTGGACAGCAAGGAGATCCAACCAGTCCATCCTAAAGGAAATCAGTCCTGAATATTCACTGGAAGGACTGATGCTGAAGCTGAAACTCCAGTACTTTGGCCACCTGATGCGAAGAGCTGACTCATTTTAAAAGACCCTGATGCTGGGAAGATTGAAGGCAGAAAGAGAAGGGGATGACGGAGGATGAGATGGCTGGATGGCATCACTGACTCTATAGACGTGAGTTTGAGTAAGCTTTTGGAGTTGGTGATGGACAGGGGAGCCTGACATGCTCTAGTCCAGTGGGGTTGCAAAGAGTCAGACACAACTAAACTGAACTGTACTGAACCCCCTCATTTCACACATGGGGAGACCCTCTAGCACCCCACAGTGGCTGTTAGGCTACCCAGGACTGGAGCCTGCAGCCAGACGCGGGCAAGGGTGCACCTCGCACCTCTGGCCGTCCTCCAGAACCTGTGGCGCCCAGCCCCACCACCTGGGAATGTAACTCTCTCTGACCTGTTTGTAGTTCTGGCTTGTGCCCCATGTTTCAGTCGTGAACTCTCCAGCCTGTGGAATTCAGTAATCTTGTCCATGTTCAACCTCACTTCTTCAGTTATGATTTTTATGAATTTGGGTTAATTCACTGTTTCCCTAACTCAGGGGCTTCGCAGTCTTAAGAGTCTTTTTTTTTTTTTTTTAATTTTTTGTCTGCTCTCATAAGACACCTATGTTCCTCCTGATGGTTTTGGCCAAACTTGCTTGGGTCTTTTTGTTTTGTCCTTCTCTAGACAGAAAACGAAGATCATGGCATCTGGTCCTATCACTTCATGGCAAATAGATGGGGAAACAGTGGAAACAGTGGCTGACTTTATTTTTCTGTGCTCCCAAATCACTGCAGATGCTGACTGCAGCCATGAAATTAAAAGGAAGGAAAGTTATGACCAACCTAGACATCATATTAAAAAGCAGAGACATCACTTTGTCAACAAAGATCTGTCTAGTCAAGGCTATGCTTTTTCCAGTGGTCATGTATGGATGTGAGAGTTGGACTATAAAGAAAGCTGAGCGCCGAAGAATTGATGCTTTTGAACTGTGGTGTTGGAGAAGACTCTTGAGAGTCCCTTGGACTGCAAGGAGATCCAGCTAGTCCATCCTAAAGGAGATCAGTCCTGGGTGTTCATTGGAAAGACTGATGCTGAAGCTGAAACTCCAGTACTTTGGCCACCTGATGCAAAGAGCTGACTCATTTGAAAAGACCCTGATGCTGGGAGGGATTGGGGGCAGGAGGAGAAGGGGACGACAGAGGATGAGATGGCTGCATGGCATCACTGACTCGATGGACAGGAGTTTGGGTGAACTCCGGGCGTTGGTGATGGACAGGGAGGCCTGGCGTGCTGCGGTTCATGGGGTCACAGAGTCGGACATGACAGTAACTGAACTGAACTGAGACGTTTGTGTTGGCCTGCACTCTGCCCTCTGCCAATGGCACCTCTGCTAGTAGCTGCATGGTCTCGCCTGAGGCCTCCTGGCCTGAGAAGCAGGCATGGTGCCATCTACCGTGGTGCCGACTCCCCGCAGCACCTCTGGCGTTTTTCTGAGAGCGGCACATCCTGGGTCCCACTGGCACATGGCTTCTGGTAGAAGAGTGGCCTCTCACGAGATGCTCTTCCTGTTCTCACAGTGCAGCCTCTTGTACAGGCCTGGAGGTGTTTACCCGAGGCTCCCGTGGCCAGATACTCAGACTTCATCGGGGCCCGTGCTTCGCAAGGTGATGGGCGCGTAGTCTGCGGTGTGTGCACAGGCGTGTGACAGGCCATCTGTGTGCAGTGTGCACGTGGATGGTTTCATATTCGTCAGCAGTCTGGGGCCTGGAGTCAACCTGCTGAACGCTGCCTTATTGCAAAGTATGCACTAGCGAATTTCCCAGGTGGCACTAGTGGCAAAGAACCCGCTTGCCAACGCAGAAGTAAGAGACGTGGGTTCGATCTCTGGGTTGGGAAGATCCCCTTGAGGAGCTCATGGCAACCCACTCCAGTATTCTTGCCTGGAAAATCCCATGTACAGAGCCTGGTGGGCTACAGTCCATGGGGTCGAAAAGAGTCGGACAAGACTGAAGTGACTAATTAGCAAACTATGAATATTTATACAAAATGGGATAAATAAAAATTATAAGTAGTTTGACATTCCCTCAGATCTGGTCATATTGCCAAGTATGGCTGCCACAAACTTACTCCCGAAAGTCTTTTGTTCTAGGGCTTTCTGGACCTGGAGCTGTGTGTGTGGGGTTGTGCCTAGCGGCAGAGCTTCGTGTTGCTAGGCGCTCTTCCCACGGGGAGCAGAGGTGCCCCCTGCTTGGGAGGGGCTGCAGCCTCAGCCTGCGCGGGGCCTCCGTCTCGCTGGGGGAGCCTGTGGGCAGGAGGTGGCCGCAGGGAAGTGGGTCTGCTGTGCTGTCCCGACCTGTGTGGATGAGGAGGCACGTAGAGACTAGCAGTCTGTGCTTTGACTTCCAGAAAGGCCTGGAAACCCGGTGGGGCTGGATATCCTGGGAGCTGCGCTGACCTCCGTTGAGAGTCAGGGGTCAACAGCAAAGGGCCGGTCCCAGCGGAGTTGGGAAGGGGCAGCTGGTCAGGTGGGTCCATGGACAGCGGGGCCTCCGGGAGGAAGCCGCCTTCTGTGGGGAGAGGCCACCCGGGCCATGGCCTGTCTTGCAACCGGCTCCTTGGAGCCAAGGCTGGACCTGGGCGTGGAGGGGCCGCCACATGCCGCCTCCCCAGGCGCGGGCCCTCCTGCTTGGCTCCAAGCTGCCCCTGCTCTCCCGTCTGCAGGTCTGCCGCCGCCTCAACGGGGTCCGGTTCACCAGCTGCAAGAGCGCCAAGGACCGCACGGCGATGTCAGTGACGCTGGAGCAGTGCCTGATCCTGCAGCACGAGCATGGCATGGCCCCGCAGGTGTTCACACAGGCCCTGGAGTGCATGCGCAGGTGAGTCCCGGCTGCGCCGCCGCCGCGCTCCGGCTTGACTTTGGAAAGCTGCCCCAGGTCTGCAAAGTCAAACCCCTGGCACGGTCCCGCCTGGACAGTGTGCTTCCAGTCAGGGAGCGGGACTGCGGGAGGGAAGCGGATGCTCCGAGGTGGCCGCGTGGCCACCGCCTGGTGCCCAGTGTCCCCAGCCACCCCCTGTCCTGAGCGTTCCCCAGGCTCCTGCTGTTCCCGTCGCAGGAGGCGGTGTCCACAGACTGCAGGGCCCCGCTTCTCCTGGCCGCGGGCTGGGCTTGCTTTCCTGGCAGCCGCCCGCCATCCCCGGCCTTAATCGTGTTCTGACTCCGAGACCACAGGCTTGTTTGCAGAGGGAACCCCAGGGACTAACACTGTCCGCTGTCAGCGATGCCCTGTTCCCAGCCCCTCGCCTCACATGCCTAAAGAAAGGATAAGAAACCTGCTTTCCCGTCTTCTTCCGTGCAGCCACCAATGCTGTTCCAGGCTCGTTTCCCAGTCACTTCTGCTGAGTGTTCTGTCCCATTTGTCCTCTCACCAGACTCTTCAGAGTGTTCAACTCTCTTATCCTTTCTGTATGTCTCTGCCGTTTGACCTTCTCACAGTCGGGCACAAGAGTGAGGCCTGAGTGCCTGCCTCCTGACAGGAGCGTTTAGTAAAAAGACAACCGTTTTGTCCTGTTCGGTCTTTCCAAGTTCCCCCAAACCTCGTGACCTCAGGGCGGCTTACCAACGCGCTTTTAGAAAGTTCTCACTCTCCCTGCCTTGGCGTCCCTGGTGCCGTCAGCTGCAAGGTGGTGGGAAGGACTCCTCTGGTGAGACACAGGCCCCCGGCAGCAAGGAAGCGAGAAAGACGGAGGGGGCTTACCTGTCACTGTCAGAGTGTCTGGTCCATCAGAGAGACCAGGCCCGAGGCGGGAGTACAGTTGATACCACTCCATCCAGGCCTCCACACAGGCTGGTTTCTTGAACATGTTTGAGGAAACAGTAGTTGATCCTGACAGCCTCTGAGCACAGGGGCCTCAGGAGGCCAGGGGGCACGTAGCTCCTTAAACATGCATGTGGGCAGCCCCGCCTGCTGTCTGCAGCCCACCGAGGGGCTGTATGGCCCTGCCCGCCCAGCACAGGTGGCCTGGGACAGCTTCTGACACGCAGAGCACTCTCACACCTTCCAGCGCGTGAGTGAACGATAGTCCCTGAGGGAAAACTGGAGAATACAAATAAGCTCCTACTCCTGTGGCTTCCATACCCGCCCCACACCCTGCAGAACAACTCTCCATGTTCTTGCTGTTACAAGGAACAATGCTAGTAACATCTTGATACATAGCTGAGAGCCAGTTACATACATACATATGGCTATGAGCGTGGCTAATCCACACCCTGGCTAACTCAGCCAGTCCCAGGATAACCCAGAGAACACATGCACAGATACATCCAGTTCCGGGTATAATTCTGCCCTTGGTCTCAGGCTGCCATTCTCATTTGACTGTCTTGTGAGCATTTTGGAGGGCTAATAAGTGGAGGTCTTACGGGGGCTTCCCTCATAGCTCAGTCTGTAAAGAATCTGCCTGCAATGCAGGCTGGATAGGGATCCCTTATCCACTGGAGAAGGGATAGGCTACCCGCTCCAGTATGCTGGCCTGGAGAATTCCTTGGACTGTATAGTCCATGGGGTCACAAAGAGCTGGACACGAGTGAGCGACTTTCACTTTAAATGGAAGTCTTACCGTTTGTAGCACACTATAATTTATCCAGCTTACTGTCACTGAACTGTTGGTAACGGGGCAGTGTCAGCACTCTGAACAGGGGTGAGCGAATACCCTTGTTTCCCTGCCCACGTCTGCCCTGCTGGGCCCCGTGGTTGGGAAGCGCACACCTCTGTAGGGCTGTTCGCACAGACTCATAGCGCTCTCAGACCAGGCAGCCGCCCACCCTCCGCACTGTCACCCCTGGCCCTGTCGTGAGCACGCCCATGCCTGGGGTGCTGGCCGTCCCCGGGGCGCCGGCTGTCCCCCTGCGTTAGGGTAGGGACCCTGAGGCTCCGAGGGGCGGGCCCTCCTCCCAGGGGCAGGCCTCACTGCGTGGCCTGGCTCTGCTTCTTGGGAACCCCCGCCTGCTCCAGTTATGAATGTCCTATGTTTCTTATTTGTGCTTTGCTGAAGTTTATAAAATCTTCATGCTGAGCATGTGTTAACACTTGTGAAGACAGCTTGCCTCTGCCGCCCCTGGGGTCCTCACGGCTCTGGCCCCAGGTGCCGTGCTCGCCGCCACCCCGTCTGCCTGACCTGTAGGCTTGGGCCGCGTGCCTCTGTTTCCATGTCACGGTGACCCCTCCTCCTGTTTTCTGGGTTATCCCGTGTTGGGAGACGTGTCTGTTCATAGGCTGCCAGGTCCAAGGTGGCAGGCCCGTAGCTGGTGTTTCTGGCTGTGGCGTGGCCAGGACCTGGGGTCAGGCCGGCACCCTAAGGAGGCGGCAGGAGCTGTGTCCGTGCCTGTCAGTGGTTCCCTTGCTTTCCCGCTTGCATCTTACGCGATGGAAGAGCAGAGCATGCAGCAGGGGTGGGGCGGCTGGAGCTGGGCTGGAGGACACCCAGGCTGTCTGTGTCCTGGAGGCCCAGGGTGAGCAGTGGCCACAGCTGTGCTAAGTGTTCAACAAGCGGCTCACTCCCAAAACAGAACCAACTACCCCCAAAGTGACCCGTCTGGTCTTTCCATTTCTACGGCACAAACACGCTCACTGGGGCCTGTTTCAGGCTGCCGAGCGACACCGGGGAGCTGGGAAGAGATGTGCCTGCTTGGCTCTCGCCGGCGGAGCCAAGTCCAGCTCGCCATCGGCACTGCCCTGCTGTCCCCAGAGCAGGGGCTGGAGTCCAGAATCAGCCTTTCTAGGTAGCCCAGTGACCCCTGAGACTGCCCTGGCTGGGGACATGACCACCAGTGCTCACAGCCTGAAGTGTCTGTAGTTACGTGGCATCCGGGCTCCTCCAGGAACCTCCCCTCCGAGCTCTGCTTCCGTAGCTCCAAAGGAGGACACACCGAGTTTCCAGTGAGCTGGGCTCTTAGTAGATGCCGTCTGGTAGGACAAGGCGCCCTGCCGCTGCTCAGCCTGAAAGCCACAGAGGGTCCTTGTGGGCTCTGCCTCCAGGGCAGCTCGAGGGAAGCGGGTGTCATCTGGGTGCTTCATCAGGAGGCAGCCGTGGCGGAATCAGTTGCATCCTGCCATTCAGGCATCTGTGAGAAGGTCAAACGCCCCAGTGGTTCTTCATGTTCGGCCTGCTTTCTGGAGTCCACGTCCAGCCGCGTGTGCGAGCATGGCCGGGCAGCATGGCGTGTGCTTGGCAGCCCCGGGAGCGAACATGGAAAACCATCTAGTCAGCCTACACGTGTGTGTTCTCAGTAGATTACGGTATTTTTTTCTTATTTTCACTTCTCTTTCTCTCTTTTTTCTTGTAACTGTGCTCGTTTTGTTTTGGTATCCCTTTCACACCCATTTCTGCATATCATCTTTTCTTTTTATTGTGGCTTCATTCCATTTTTTTTTAATCTTATTTTTTGGTTCTCCTCTTTTTATTCCCCCATACTTTTGGAAAAAAAAATCCATTGCATGTGTCTCTTTTTTCTTTATTTTCCCTTTTTCTTTTCCTTTCTCCCAACCTTCTTCCTTTTCACAGCATTGGAACTCGGGAGGTAGTCACGCAGAAGAACTTGAGCGGCCTGGTGCCCGTCCGAGACTTAAGGCTAGACCCCAGCCTCCTCTGTTCTATCCCTTTACTTGCTCTGAGCCCCAATTTACTGATTGTGTGGCTCTTTCTGAGCATAGCATACCTGGTGGCCAAATTGCGTTGCAAATGAGTGTCTTGATGAAAAATTAGTAAGTCACAAGAAAAACAAAAGTGCCAGCACTTGTCCAGCCACCGTGTACCTAACAGGACAGGAGGAATGTGTCAGAGCATGGTCCACCAAGAAATATTTCATGCCTTACAGTTTGACATTTTGTTGTTCTGAACTGTAAATACCTGCCAAATTATTTCACCAGGAGGACGTGTCCATTTCAGTTCTGTAGAGTTTTCAGTGCTTGTAACATGTTCTTGCAGAAAGTTACTGCTTTGTTTAGCTGGCGTGAAATTACTTGTATCAAACCTCTTACTTTCTGATGTAAAACTCTTTATTACCTGTATATCTTGTGTGCCCTGTTTCCTAGAGGGAGGAGTTCTGTCAAAAGAGAATTTGTATATTTGATACTATTCTTTAAATGTACTGCTAACCTTTCCTTTCCTTCTGAAGAGAAATGAAAAGGGTCGATGCTTTCTCACTGGCTCACCTAGATACACCTATTCAATAGGACATGCACCTTCTGCTTTCATTTCAAAGCGTAGTCCCTAAAATTACAGTAGCAAACAGTTTGCAGAATCATCACATTCCCTTCTTATGTTATTCAAGTTGGGATGACCCAAAGCTGTGAGTACAGTAGCTCATTGTATCAAATCAGGCACATACAGGCACATAAAGATAACATGTTGCACGTGGCTTTAGAATTACTCTTTTAAATCTTTAATGGTCACTGAACTGTTCTGGGAATTAATGCATATAGTAACAAAAGGCTTTTAAAGTTAGATATGTTTATTTTTCCTGAAGTAGCAGTTTTCATTTAAAAGTTGGCTATATTTATTGTTCCTAAAGTAGCTGTTTTCATTTAAAAAAAAACTTAATTTTTAGTATTTTTAATTTCAGTTTCAAGTCCTGATATCTTTTCTCTCTTACAAATCAAACATGGTTAATAACAACAACAACAAAATCAAAATTTACCAAAACATGAGACCTAACTTTTGGGTGGTTGTGCCAGATAGAGGTGTGAGAGAGAAAAGGCTACTTTGGTTTCTGTTCTCATTACTCTTAAATTTTGCATGGGGGGTGCACCGCGAGGCTTGCAGAACCTTAGTTCCCTGAACAGGGATAAAACCTGGGCCTCATGAGGGAAAGTGCTGAGTCCTAACCACTGGCCTGGTTAGGACTTCACTCTTAAACATGGCGGTGTCTATAAGATGTGTAACCTTAACATTCCCATGTGGAAAAAGGTGGCCAGACACCTCTGAAGGCAGTAGAGGGCTGAGAGGGAACCTCCCCCCCCCCCCCCCCCCCCGCCCCGCCCCCGAGCCTGTGTGAGAAGCAGGCCCTGGCTTCTCGGCTTTCCAGCTCAGGTTACGCTGTGCTTCTGTTTCGGCCTCCAGCCAGCTTCCCCTACACTGCATTCGATGCAGGTGGGTTTCTCTTCACCACCCTAGAGACACTGGAGGAAATTCAGAGAAGCTGGCTTTTCCAGGAGCTTTCCATAGGCACGCACGTAACCCATCCACCAGAAAATCTGGCCTCTCCATTGCCTCCCCCAGACTTCTAGGACTTACTCTGAGGTTTCTCTGGTTTGGCCTCAGATCTGAGTCTGGGTTCTGGGAACAGCAGAGGCAGGTGTGACTGGAGAAGCAGTGGACGACAGACGGCAGACACAGGCTTTGCATTCTAGGGTGACAGGGTGCCCTCCTCGCACACGGGGGCGGGGGGCCCCCTCTTCTACCCTGCCTGTCCCAGAGTGAATGTGGCGGCCGCGTGACAGCTCCCGCCCTCCTTCAAGACGGAGTCACTCTGGTGAACTGTAGCAGCACGGCCCTGGACGCAGCCGAGGTCCTGCCAGCCTGTGACCCTGGGAGAGAGCTGTGTCCACTACCTGTCCCCTCCGCATGGGGTGGCTTCCCGAAAGCCACCTTGTTGGCTCCCAGTCACGTGCCTGGCTCCCAGCCCTGCCCCCTGGAGTGACACTCTGCTCACCTCCAGGCCAGCAGAGGCTGTGTGTGGATGAGGGGGGCCCTTCTGACCACACGTGGCCTCCCTTCCACTTCCCAGGCGGGGCCCACCACCTAGCCTAGGGGGCCTGCAGCCAGGGGCCTAGAGGCCCCCACAGGAGCCTCACGGACACCATGGCCTGCCCCTGGATGGAGTGTTGCCTGCCAGGCCTTCCTGCCTGCTGTAGACTTGGCTGCTAAGACAAGAGAGAAACAGATGGACGGCCAGAGGCTAAGGCCCGTGACCTTTCTCCTCAGGGGCCAGTCAGAAGGCAGTCCATTCCTGCTGTGCAGCCGTGAGGCTGGATGGAGAGAGGGTCCGCAAGGTCAGCAGAGGCTCTGGGTGGTGGTATTGCTTTAGAACACCTGAGGACAGAAGCCCAGTGTGCCTTGGGGCTGTTTTTTTCAATGTCATGAAGGCCTTGTGACATCAGGCTAAATATATATGTGAAATCTCTGCTTTAGTGAGAAACAGGCAGGATAATATAAGATGGGGAGATATGCTCAGGAAAGGGGAGTCACTGACCCGCTTGTTGACGGTTTGGGTTGACTCTAAGCTTAACGCTGGCTCCAAGATGGCTTCAGCACAGGCGACTCTAGGTGTTCAGGATCTCTAGGACACTCACGTGTCCAGATACATTCTCAATTCTAACAGGGAAGATGCCCTCCAGAAGAGAAAAAACCAGTGCCATCATTAAAATGAGTTGCCATGTGAGGTTTCAATACTAATTCTTTATTTAAAAAGTAGATGTTCTTAAAATAATGTCAGTATACTTAAAAAATCATGAAGCTTTGAAATAATTAAAGCCCTCTTTCTAAAAGTCTATCTAAGACCTTCTCAGTGAGCACTGTGGATTCCTAAAAATTATGCAGCCATTGTGATGGGTTTTAAGCGGTTCTACCTTAGGATGAGGCGGGCCGAAAGTGCCAGTTCCCACTGCGCAGAGCCACCCTCCACACCTGAGTGCCAGGTGCCTGGCCGAGCATGTCCAAATACTGCGTGATGGAGCTGGTGTGCAGTCAGCCTCATCAGATTTTGTAAATTCACACCAAATTCAAACAGGAAAGTAAACACAACTTACAAATTAAAGTATAACCCTGCCTGTAATTTCAAGTGTATTCAGCCAGCTAAACCAGTAATTAGCCTCTTTAACATGTAAATAAAAGGTAATGTTGAAGTTCACAAATTATTCTTTGTTCCTCAAAGCAGTTTGACATTTATTAGTGATAGGTGGTTTCCAAAAAGTGTGTACATTTCTTTGTAAATGGAGAAGCCATATCTGAAATAGTCTGATAATGAAAGTTTCCAAAGATTAAAGAACCACCTCTGTAGCTTCTGCTTCCAATAGAATATTTTTATCCGATTACTGGATGTTAAACCAACATAATCTTTGCTTCCTCTGGGGGCTCCCTGCTCATATGGCCCTGGCACTCAGCACAGATGAGACACACCTGGCTGAAGGCTTCGAGGCTCTGTGACAAAGCATATCTGAGCCTCTAAATTACTTTGTAACAAACAGGTGGATATTTTTCTATCAACTACCTGCATTTATCTTTTGAATAAAATTGCTGTCTTACCAAAATTATTTTATATGTTCTTGATAATGAGATTGTCATTTTCACCTTTAAAGGCTTGAGCAATCGCCACTGATATTTTTTTTAAATGCATGACATAATGGTCTTCATACAACTTGAAATACTTAAAAAAAATCAGTTTCTTGGTAATTGCAAATTTTGCATCTTATAAAGGGATTTTGTACTACATTTGATAACTAGCGGATTTAACTGTTAGTCTTAGGATAATATGAAACTATCAGCTCCTCCTGTGCTACAGGAAGTCATTCCTGTTTGGAATCTCTTTTGCCTTTGGGTCTGCTGTTGACCAGAACATCCCCCAGAGAGCTCCCCTGAGGTCCCAGTGGGGACATGAGGCCTGTCGAAGGCTCATCCTCCTGCAGAGCATCTGCTTTGCCCACTGGGTTGCCATGACAACCTGTGATCAGTGCAGCAGGAGAGGCTGGTGGCAGATTCTCTAGGGAAGGGCCCCCGCAGGCTCTCAGTGGCTCAGTGGCGCTCTTCAAAGAGGTGACCGTGGTGGGGTCACTTCTTCAGGACGCTCCGGCACTGGGAGCTGTGCAGCCACTGCCCAGGCCCACAGCATGGCTGTGTGCCCAGGATGCATCTCCTAGTGGCGGCAGCATGTGAGAGCCGCCTTCTGAGCCAGACGGTTTTGCTACACGTTAAAGGAAGGAAAGTCAGCATTTTGAATTTGAGACCGTTAACAGCCTTTTCCCACAGAGAAAAATGCAGCTTTTTATAAAGTCTCTCAGCAAGAGTAGCACTGTTCCCACTGAATTTTCAGACAGACCCTTTGAACCACTAGTTAGATCGACTTCTCAGAAAAACCCGATGTGAAATACATGAAACCATTATCTTAAAAAAAAGAAAAAGCCATCCTCCACTTGGATACATGCTGCTTTCAGAAGGGCAACCTTGCAGTCCCTGACAGGCCATGTCCATCTCTCTGCTTCTTAACTACCTTGTTGAGAAAGAAACCCGCCATCTTGCGTGTATTGTTGTAAATGAGTCTGGCACCCATTTAAACTAATCAACTTTTTTTTTAATGCTATGAAAATAATCATTTCATCTGAGTTTGTCTTTTCTTTTTTCCTTTTTTACTGCTATCATTTCTTGTGCTTGTTTTTTTCCCCAGTGAGGGTTGTCGAAGAGAAAATACAATGAAGAATGTTGGAAGTCGCAAATATGCGTTTAATTCCCTGCAGCTGAAGGCTTTCCCCAAGCATTACAGGCCTCCTGAAGGGACTTACGGAAAAGTTGAAACATGAACACACGGTTTCCTCTCATTAGCTGTTACGTAATAAATGTGGGTACCCTCTAGTCTCATACACGAATTCTTCAAGAAGACCTGAAGGATTGGTTTTTACTTTTGTGTTTTTAAAATATTTCACTAAAGAGTCTATGGAGCATGTGTTTTTTGCGTTGGAATCCATAGCAGGTATTGTCGGGCTCACTACTGTGGATAGTAACAACTGCCCCTTCAAGTAGCCTCAGCCGTCACCACACGGATATCCGTAGTTACCTGTATGAACCAAGCCAGGTGCATCTGAAATGCTGAAACTTTTTAAAATGCCCTCTTAGGCAGCTGCTCACCTTATTTTTCTACTGAGTAATTCCAACTTGAACATTGATTTACAACCTACTTTTTAAAAATCCCTATGGAAAATTTAAACAGTAGTTTAAATGATTGGCTCCTGGGCAGACCTCTAAATGTGGAATGTTCAAGGGAAGTTGTGGGAAGAGCAGCTTGCTGCCTCACGCGGGCAGGGCAGGTGCGTCTGCTGCCTCAGCCTGCTGGTGCCTACTCAGGTGGAACCAGCAGCTGAAGGAAAGGCTGCCAAGTCAGCCTGAGGTGAGATCTGTCAGAAGACAGCACCTGCAAAGCTACCCACGGTGGGGTCACCACCGTCCCTTAGGGAACAAGGTGTCTGTAGCCCTGGCCCAGAGCGCAGGACCGCTCATGTGGTATGTCTGATGCCTGTCAGTCAACAATGGGGAATTTTGCATAGACAGTGGACACCTAAATATTTTACAAATAGGTCTCTGGTGGGTTTCTCAAATTTTGGAGGGCTTCGAGAAGATAGTGCAATCATGTTTGAATGTCTGATGAAAGTGTCTTTAGGTCTGCAATAATTGTTACTACCCTCTACTCAATTCTGGTATGTAAGATGGCTGTTGAGAAGGTTGAACTGTCTCCTGAAATGAGATTTTGAAAGGGATTAATGGGCCATAAGACTTAGGAATTTCATAGAAAATTATGTTTGGTCATCTATTCTAAGATGATGAGTCATCTGCACAGAGCAGAGTTTTTTCTTAGTTCATGTTCTGTCAATTGTTTTTATCATTATGTTTCATGTTATTTAAGAGGCTGTGACAGAAGTATATGCGGCACACACTTATGATGTCGATCCTAAAGAGTTGTGAACCCTTAGAAAGTTCCTGTGTCTGAAATTCTGAATGTTATTCTTCGGGCTCCCTTAGAAATGCCATCGGGCAACAGGTGACAGGCTCAGGCCCGGGGAGCACAGGCAGGACCCCCCCGTGCAGGGATGGAGGGCGGGCATCAGGCACGGGCAAAGCCAGGTGGCCTCCCGGACCCCCTCCTCCTCAGAGGCCAGTTCACACACGGAGCCTGCTGTCCCCCGGCGCCCACTGGCGAGTGTGAATGGGTGTGGAGGGCGAGCCAGTGAGGCGCACGGAGGCAGGGAAGCTTGCCCAGCAAGCCCACTGTACCGCTGGTGTCAGCTCCTCCCGCCGTGCCCACCCCCGTCCATCGTGATGGCAGACTTGGTCTTTCACCTCCACCACTTCATTGTCTCGTTAGCTCTACATTTCCATCTTTACTCACTTTAACATCAGTACCTTTTAAAAAATTCCCTTGAATTTTTAATGTTATTCATACAACTTTCAGATTTTTTTTTGGTCTGAAGAGCATTACCTGCATTTATCAAAAGGGAACACAGCAAAGGCTGTGTCATGTTAGCAGTTCTGCATGTGGCACCTTTTCGTGAATGTTCTCCTAATTTTGTCTACATATTATGGATCACCAGGAGAGTCTAAGACTTGGCTAATCACATAGAAGATACTCCGGTGGCAGTATTCCACCTGAGCGTGACTCCCTGGCTCCTGTGTGACTGTGGGTCTCCCAGCGGCACTGGGCACGCTCGCCGAGGGGGGCCACACTGCTCACCGCGATGGCCGTGGCTCCTCAGGTCACATGGGAGCTTTGCGTTTCCCATAGCAGAAGACAGGCAGTGGTCCAGGTCTCTGTAAAACGGGTTCCATCCAGTGTTCCCTATAAGGCCCCCACTTAGAAATGTTGAGACGTACCGAAAACTCAGATGGGTTCTGTCAAAGCGTCTGCAGCACAGCTGCCTCTGGTTTCCTTTAAAACATGTACAAACATTATAACAGTACAGTTTTGTCCCTACACAATTGTATTTGCCAACCTTAGTGCATTAAGGTACTTTTATTTATTTGTTTTGGACAGTATTGATAAACACACAGTTACTGTTTTATATATTCCTAGCTCATTCAAAGCCATGTATGCTACAAACGTGCGAGTCTCAGAATGACAAATAAACAACTGACAACATGAAACCCGGCCTGAGTCCTTCTGTTGCCTGAGGATGGTTCTGGGGCCAGCACCTGGCTGGACCATCACTGATGGGCACTGCATTGTCTGTAAACATGAAAACTCTTGTTTATAGCCCTGCTCGCATGTCAGATTTTGTGTGCACCCTGTAAGAGTGGAGTTCCTGCAGTGAAGCCCTGCTGGCTTTCAAAGCCAAATGCTCTGGGGGCTCCCTGGAACCCAGGCTGGGGAGCCTGACCTGGGGCTCAGCACTCACTCTTACGGGGGGAACCTCTGCACTGTGTACACTGTGGGCTGACCACTGGGGATACGTGATTTAATTGTATTGCTAGTGTACCTCTCTGCCTATCTTGCTGGTTCCTTCTTTGACTCTGGTTGTGGAGTATCTTTTTTAGGTTCTGGTCTTTTTTACTGATGGCTGTTCAGCAGGCAGTTGTGGTCTGGGTGTGCTCATGAGAGGAGGCGGGCTCAAGGCCCTGCTACTCTGCCCTCCTGTCCCGGAAACTGAGGCCATGTAAGCCAAGACCACTGTGCCCTCCACAAGATGGACCATGCGTGCACAGTAAGTATGAGAGACAAAGCCCCTTATGCCTCCAGCAGAAGACAGGAGGACTCCTCAGATCTGTGCTCAGCGCGGACACAGCGGGCAGAGGCGAGGGGCTGGCGTCACACCTGAGTGCCAGCTAGCTCTGCCGCGCATCCTCCCATGTCCACGAGTGTGGGCAGCTGGCTGTCCGTCTGTGACTCACCGAAATGCTGCCCCGTGGTCTCGTTGCTCACTGTTGCACCCTGTGCTTGGCACACCTGACTGGGATCTCCCTCGGACAGATTCCTAGCAGTAGAAATGTACAGCTAAAGGATAATTTAAACGTTCTTAAATTTTGGGACTTTTAATATTACCACAGTACTCACGGAATGTTAGCCTACCACCTGGAACACCAGCCTTTCCCTTTCTCATCGGAGCTGGAGATGGCACCTTGTTTCACTTCTATTTCTTTGATTACTCTGAAACTGAACAGCTTTTATACTACACTCATGCTTCTACTTTTTTAACTTCGACTGGTCTTTTTCACTTGGCTGTTTTTAATACTATATTCATGTCATATTTTGCAGTTTTGTCTTTTGGTTTCATTGATGGTAGGTAGGGGGTCTGCGTGCTAAGTTGCTTCAGCTGTGTCTGACTCTCTCTGGCCGTATGAACCATACCCCGCCAGGCTCCTGTCCACGGGATTCTCCAGGCAATAATGGGGTGAGTTGCCGTGCCCTCCTCCAGGGGATCTTCCTGACCCAGGGATCGAACCCCCAGCTCTTATGTCTCCTGCACTGCAGGTGGATTCATTACTGCTGAGGCACTGGGGTCGTCCAGGTAGGGGTCTACAGCAGTGGAAACATAGTGTGTGATGATGTACACACCTGTCTTTTCGTTTTGCTGCTTATTCTGAAATGAGTCCTGGCTCCCCCAGTGGAGGTGGCCACTGGCCCCATCCTCGTCCATGAAGAGGCTGTCATGCCGTGTCCTCACTGCGGGAGGGCAGTGTGCTCGTCTCCTTGCACACCCACTGCTGAAATCCACTTATGGTTCCTGCCTTTGCTCTGATACTGAGGTCATGTGAAAAATATTCGCCTGTTCTCCCTTCTAGAACTTTGATGGTTTGCTTTACATTTAGAGCAGTTCACCTGGGACGATTTCTGGCACAAGGCGTGAGTTATATCTGCGCAGTCAGCATGACGCCCTCCTCTAAGCCAGCCCGAATGCTGCTGCTTTAAAGAGAAGGTGGAAGACACTGGCCACGGCCACCAGGCACTTCCTGCTGCCCTTCCTCAGTGCCACCCCAGGCTTCAGTTCCAGCCTGCAGTGGGTGACTTGGTTCAGCCAGGCTGCTTGGTTCCCGGGGCAGTGACCAGGGAGGTTCTGATCTGAGGAAGCTAAGAGGAACTGGCTGTTGGGAGTTCCCCTGTTTGTAACTTTGCTGAGGACAAAAACAATCCTGTTGAAACAGTGCTTTTGAAAGGGCCCTTACTTTTGTTACTTTCTTGAAGGCTGTTCTAACCAGTCTCCTTTTTTGAAAAACTTTTTGACACAGTTGACTTACGATGTGTTATTTTCTGGTGTACAGCAGTGACTGTGTCTGGGTATATATATTCTTTCATATTTTCCACCAGCGGTTTACACAAGTTACTGAATGTAGTAGTAATGTGTGTGTTAATCCCAAGCTTCTGTCCCCACCCCACTTCTCCCACAGGAGACGCAGGTCTGTTTTCTGTGTCTGAGAGAGAGTTTGTGTGTGTGCGCTTTTTGAATTATGCCTGCCCTGCAGCATGGAGTCTAGTTCCTTGACCAGGGATCCAGCCCTGGGCGGCCTGTTTTGGGAGCATGGAGCCTTAACCCCTGGGCCATCAGGGAAGTTCCTATTTTCGTTTCGTAAGTTCCTTTGTCATATTTTAGACTCCACACATAGGTGATAAATGTTTCTGTCTGACTTTGATAATCTCTAGGCCCACCCATGTTGCTGCAAATGGCATTATTCCATTCTTTTTTTATCCTGAGTAGTGTTCTATTGTGTATACACCCCCCCCCCCCCATCTTTATCCGTTCGTCTGCTGATGGACACCTAGGCTGCTTCCCTGCCCTGGCTATCATGAACAGTGCTGCAGTGAACACTGGGATGCATGCATCTTTTTGAATTCGTTTTCCCAGATAGATGCCCAGGAGTGGGATTGCTGCCTCACATGGTAGCTCCATTTTTAGTCTAAGGAACCTCCACACTGCTTTCTGCAGCGGCTGCACCAATTTACATGCTATGTTCTTTGCTGAAACAGCCAGAGAGTTGGAACCCTTTTCGGCCGCTCCTTGCACTGCCCACCCGCAGCCTCGCCCTCCTGTGCTGCAGTCCTGAGGTTGCGCTTCCTGCACACGGTGACCCCCCGTCAGGTGGCAGAGTTCCCAGCGCTGCCTTCTGTTGTGGGCTGGCGAGTGCCAGCAGCTGCGCCAGTAGAAGGGCCGGGCCTCACGTCTGGACATCCTCTGGGGGCCAGCACCTTCTAGCAAGAAGCCCTTGTGAAACTCTCCATGTGGAGGTGAACCAACTCTTCCTTCCTCCAAAAGTCTTCCCTGACAAGCCTCTCTGAAGTTTTTGTTTTTACTGCAGGTACTGCTCTTCATTATATGAACCCTAGTCCAGGAGCACAAAGTTCCCCGAGACAGCACAGCTCAGGGTGCTTGACATGCCCCATACTGCTCATGGGAGCTGCCCAGAGGGAGGGCAGGGCTGCCCTACAGCTGGTGATGACTCTCTATATACTTACACCTCCTCTCAGAAGCCCTTTCCCAAAGTAGGAAGTAATTACATTTACAGTGGATCAAATCGAGTATCTGAGTAAGGAAAACAGAAATGAAAATGCAGTCCCTCAGAGGTGAGACCTGCCTTTAATTCCCACGAGCACCCAGCAGCACAGGCACCAGAGGGGGAGTGATTGCTCCCAACAGGATCCTGGAAGCAGAAGAGCATCGGCCAGAATAGACCATCCAGCGCTTGGTTTACACTGACTGTGGGTGCTGACAGCCACAGGTCGGCCCAAGGGTCAGCCCACAGTGTGTCTGGGCGTCAGGTGGTGACGTCCAGTGGAGCGTGCAGGTGGGGGCCTTGCTGTGTCCTGAACGGCAGCAGGGCCCTGTGAGGGGAGCCACACAGGGAGCCTCCCGTGCCCACCACTTGGCCTGTGCCACTCAGGGGAGAACCCTCTCCCCAGTCTGAGGTTGGGCAAATGGGTAACAGCTCTGTCTTCTGTTTATTACCGCTCTCGCTACCTGGGCTGTGACACGGGTCCCACACTCCCAAGTCCCCCGCCTCGGGCCCCCTCTGGGCTTCCGCATGGATGCTGCCTGCACCAGGCTTCCAGGGGGCCTTTTTGGCCAGTCCAGGCAGGCCTGCATTTAAGTACTCTCTGTTGCACCCTTTAACACCCACCAGCCAGGCTGAGAGCAGGAAATGTGCTTGCTCTCGGTGAGGAGGAGCCTGTCTGTGTCAGAGAGGAAGGCCGGGTGTGGCACTTCACCCCGCCTCCCTAATGCTCGCCTCGCTCTGGGCCTCTGTGGCTCCTGGCCCTCTCGACCTCTGGCCAGCCCTCTTCACTCCATCGGCTGTTGTCCTCCACCTATCACCAGCACTGTAGGGGTCCCTAGGTTTCTTCTGTCACACTTCATATGCTCCTCCTGAAAAATCTTGTTAGTCATTCATATAGAATAAATTACCAAGTATTTGGTAAGCAGTTACCAAATAATTTGGTAATGACCTTTAAATTTCCAGATCCATCCTACACTCTGCCCAGACTCATCTGAGTATCAACCACATGCCAGCCATTCTACCCGAGTGTCTCGCCGGTGTCCCAAACACAGCATGTCAGCACCAAACTCACATTCTGTCCTTCAGACTAGCTGAGCTCTCCTAGGATAAATGACCTCCCCTTCCCATCAGCCACTAAGAGCCTGTCTCTTCAACCCATCCCATAATTTCCATCCACAGTCACAGCCCTGGTCCCTGTCTTGAGTTTATTCTGATCTAGACCACTTCCCCTCAGCTTTCTTATTCCTCTTTTCAAGGCCCATTTCAGACAGACTGCCCTCTTTTATGGTAATTTCTATCCACAAAATGAGCTGACCCTTAAAAAAATAGTTCCTCTAGTCAGTCTTGAACATATACCTATTATATTATGCATATCTCGTTCATGATGTCACATTCATCATATTACTTACCTTTTACTTTGTCTAGCATGTTACTTTGAGTTACAACAGCAAGTATAATGCCACACACAGGAGCTACTCAAAAAAGTTTACTGAAGGGAAAGATGTTTTTGATCAAGTGAACTCTTACCTGTTTCATTACTAGACTATTACTTTTCTCTATATAATCAGCTAAATGCATTATAAGGACTCAAATTCAACAGGCTCAAGGGAGAAGGCATGCTTAACAGCACACATGACAAACGCCAGGACAGTGGTTTTCCTCTGGGGGTGAGCAAGAGGGTCTCTCAAGAAAGTCAGGCATTATCGAGGGTTCAGACAATATGCCACTGATCTGGATGCTGCTTACACATGACTTACTTTATAGTTAATTCATAAATTATAAAAATACTCTTATTGGGACCAGCCTGACACACCCAGTGGACAGGCCCCAAAATTCTCCAAGACAAAAGGCAGTAGCACAATATATTTAAAGTGATAAAAGGGAAAAGCCTACAAACTAATAATAATCCACCCAGCAAAGCTTTCATTCTGGTTTGATGGAGAGATCAAACGTTTTACAGACAAGCAAAAGCTATTTAAAGAGTTCAAGCACCACAAAACCAGCTTTACAAGAAATGTTAAAAGAACTTTTCTAAGTGAAAAAGAAAAGGCTAGGAGGAGAAAAATGAGTCAGGAAAGGAAAAGGCTCGCTGCTAAAGCCAGTAAATTAACACCTTACTGACCAGGGAAATTCTGCAGAAACCAGCGCCTGTGGCTGGTGATTGGTCATGTAAGTAAATGCTGAACTGTCTCTGGCCAGTCCGTAACCTTTGGGTAACAAAAGACATTAATGTGTCTCTAGTCAATAATGTGTTAACCATGTACAAAGCCAGCAGGAGCTTAAAGTAGTAAAACCATCTGTATCCTCAATAAGTAGTTACTGGTTACATAAATATTTAAAATATGAAAACTGGTAGTTGTTGACGGAGACGAGCAAAAATGTAGGGTTAATTACAATGTATTTGAAGTTATGAGATTAGAAGCATATATAAAATAATGTACATACACACAAAAACGGAGGAATCCTAACTCTAAAGACAGTCATCAAATCACAAGGGAAGAAAACAAAAGGAGGACGAGGAACAAAGAACTACGAAAACAACCCCCAAACAACTAATAAGCTAAGTGTTCCAATCAAAAGACAGTGATGGATATTTCTTTAAAAACTAGAACTGAAACTGCCGTATGACCCAGCAATCCCACTACTGGGCATATGCCCTGAGAAAATCATAATTCAAAAAGATCAATGTACCCCAATGTCCACTGCAGGGGTGTTTACAACAGGACATGGGAGCAACCTAGATGTCCGTCAACATATGAATGAAGATTCCATATACAATGGAATACTCAGCCATAAAAATGAATACGTTTGAGTCAGTCCTAGTGAGGTGTATAACCCTAGAGCCTGCTATACAGAGTGAAGTAAATCAGAAAGAAACATATTATTGCGTGCGCGCGCGCGCGCACACACACACACACATATGGAAATCTACAAGAATGGTACTGACATACCTACTTGCAGAACAGGAACACTGAGACACAAACACGTGGACACAGCAGGGGAAGGATAGGGTGGGACAAGCTGAAGGGCACTGAAACATATCACTGCGTGTAAGACAGACAGCCAAGGGGAGTCGCTGTGTAACACAGGGTGCTCAACCTGGTGCTCTGTGACAACCGAGAGGGGTGAGGTGGGTGGAGGGTGGGAGGGAGGTTTAACAGGAGGGGACACATGTATACTTATGGCTGATTCATAACTGCTATAGGAAAAACCGATATGGTAAAGCAATTATCCTCCAATTTCAAAGGACAAGAGTGGCTGAGTAATAGAAAAACAAGACCCAATATATATACATTGCCTATAAGATACACACTTCTGACTATAGACACACACAGACAGAAAGGAAATGGGAAAACATATTTCATGCAAATGGTAATCGAAACAAAGTTGGGGTAGCAATGCTTACACCAGGCCCCTAAAAACCTTTAAAATGAAGACTAACGAGACAAAGAAGGACATTTATAATGACAAAGAGACCAAGAAGATAGAACAACTGTTATATATGCACCTAAGATAAGAGGGGCTTCCCTGGTGGCTCAGATGGTAAAGAATCTGCTTGCAATGCGGGAGACCCAGGTTCGATCCCAGGGTTGGGAAGATCCCCCGGAGAAGGGAATGGCAACCCACTACTCCAGTATTCTTGCCTGGAGAATCTCATGGACAGGAGTCTGGTGGTCTACAGTCCATGGAATCGCAAAGAGTTGGACACGACTGAGTGACTAACACTTTCACTTTTCACCCAAGATAGTATCTAACAAAAAGGTACAAATCACCATCAGTAACATAACATTAGGGTCTTTTATATCTCAACTCCATCAACAGATCATCCAGAAAGAAAATCAGGAAACACTGGCCTTAAATGACATTAAACCAGATGGACAATATATTTAGAACACTCTAGCCAAGAGAAGCAGAATGCATTCTTTTCAAGAGAACATGGAACATTTTTCAGGACAGATGATATGCTAGGCAATAAAGCAAGCTTGGCAAATGTAAGAAAATTAAAACCCCTAAACATCTTTTCTGACCACAATTCTATGAGACTAGAAATCAGCTACAAGAAGACTGCAAAACCCACAAACATGTAGAGGCAAAACTATACGCTGCCATACAAGCAATGGCTGGCTAAAGAAATCAAAGAGGAGACCAACAACATAAATGAAAACAAACAGAAAGCACAGTGATCCCAAATCTATGGGCTACTGCAAAAGGAGTTCTAAAGAGGCAAGTTTATAGCAACAGCTTATCTTAGGGAAAAAGAAAAATCTGAAATAAGCAATCTATCCTTACACCTAAAGGAACTAGAGAAAAAACAAAACCCAAAGTTGGTAGAAGGAAAGAAATCATAAAAATCAGAGAAGAAATAAATGAAATTGAGACTAAGAAAAAACAAATTATCAATAAAATTAAGATCTGGTTCTTTGAAGACAAAATTGATAAGCCTTTAGCCAGATTCATCTAGACAGAAGACCCAAATCATAAAATTATAAGTGAAAAAGACGTTACAACTGACACCACAGAAATACATAGGGTCATAAGACTATACCACAAAGTATATGCCAATAAAATGGACAACCTAAAAGAAATGGAAAATTTCCTAGAAATGTACAATCTCCCAAGACTGAACCAGGAAGAAATGAAAAGTATGAATAGACCAATTACCAGTAATTAAGTTGAATCAGTATTAAAAACTCCCAAAAAATAAAAGTTCAGGACCAAATGGCTTCACAGGTGAATTCTGCTATTTAGAAGAGAGTTAACACCCATCTTTCTCAAACTGTTCCAAAAAATTGCAGAGGAATGAATGCTTCCAGAATCATTCTAGCCAGCAGCATCACCCTGATACCAAAGGTAGACAAAGCTATCACAAAAACGAAAATTACGGGTCAGAATCACTGACTGAAACAGATGTAAAAATCCTCAACGAAACAGCAAACTGAATTCAACAACACATTAAAAAGATCACACACCATGATCATATGGAGTTTATCTCTGGGAGGCAAGGATGGTCCACTATCTGCAAATCATTCAAGGTAACATACCCCATTAACAGACTGGAAAAAAAAATTACATGACCAAAAAACAAAGAAATCATGATCATCTCAATACAGGCAGAAAAAGCTTTTAACAAAATTCAACATCATTCATCATACTCTGGAAAGTAGCTACAGAGGGAATAACCTCAATGTAATAAAGGCCACATACAGTAAGCTAACGTCACACTTGACAGTGAAAAGCTAAACGTATTTCCTCTAAGATCAGGAATAGGAAAATGTACAACTGTTACTCAAAATAGTATTCAAAGCCTTACCCACAGCAACCAGACAAGAAACAGAAAATAAAAAGAGAGTAAACTGGAAAGGAAGAAGTAAAGCTATCCCTGTTTGCAGATGACACGACACTATATATAGGAAATTCTGAAGACACCACCAAAAAACTACTAGAGCTCACCGATGAATTCAGTCAAGCTGCAAGACAAAACATACAGAAATATATTTCTCTACACTAACAGTGAACTTTCAGAATGAGAACTTAAGAATTCCATTTACCACTGCATCAAAAAGAGTAAGATTCCTAGCAATAAACCCAACTAAGGAGGTAAAAGGCCATTACTCAGAAAACTGAGACAGCGAGGAGAAAAACTGAAGACGACACACAGACGGAACAGTACACTGTGGTCATGGACTGGAAGAGTACTGTTAAAGTGACCACACTGCCCAAGGCAACCGCACACTCAGTCCATTCCCTATCAAAATACCAGTGGCATTTTTCACGAACTAGGACCATCAATTCTAAACTTTGTAGGGAAACAAAAGACCCCAAATAGCCAGACCAATCTTGAGAAAGAGTAACAGAGCTGGAGTTATACTCCCTGACTTCAGACTATACTACAAAGATTCAGTCATCAAAATGTTACGGTGCTGGCACAAAACATACACAGCAGAAAGGAGCAGAAAAGAGAGCCCAGAAATAACCCCCACACATACTAACCTATGACAGAGGAGGCAAGATACACAATGGGCAAAAGATAGTAAGTGGTGCTAGGAACACCAGACAGCTACATGTAAAAGAATGAAATCAGCACACTTTCTCTCACTGCATACAAAAATAAAATAAAAATGGATTAAAGACCTAAGCGTAAGACTGGAAACCACACATACACAAAAATCCTAGAACACAGAACACTCTCTGACAAACTGCAGCAATACTTTTCTAGATCTGCCTTTTAAAGCAAAGGAAACAAATATAAGAATAAACAAATAGGACCCAGTCAAACTTCTGCAGAGCAAAGGAAAGTTATCGACACAATGGAAAGACAACCTTCTGAACAAGAGAAAATACTTGAAAATGATATGCCCAAGCAGGGGTTGATATCCAAAATATATAAACTGCTCCTACAACTCAGCATCAAATAAACAAATAACCTGCTTTAAACATGGGCAGAAAACCTGAATAGATATTTTTCCAAAGACAACATACAGGTGGCCAATGGGCACATGAAAATATGCTCAATATCAGTAATCATCAGAGAAAGGCACATCAAAACCTTAAGATAGAATTGGCATCATCAAAAAGAACACAAGTAACAAATGTTGGTGAGGATGTGGAAAAAAGGGAACTGTACACTGCTGGTGGGAATGTAAATTGCTGCAATCACAATGGAAAATGGTATGCAGACTGCTTAAAAACTAAAAATAGAACTACGACATAACTCAGCAATTCCACCCCTGAGTATATATCCAAAGAAAATGAAAACACTAACCTGAAAAGATACATGTACCCTAATGTTCTTAGCAGCATTATTTACAATAGCCAAACTATGGAAGCAACCTAAGTGTTCATCAACAGATAGATAAAGACGTGATATATATACACAATAGAATACTACTCAGCCATAAAAACACAACGAAACTTTGCTATCTGTAACAAGGTAGATGAACCTGGAGGGTATTAATCTTAGTGAAATAAGACAAAGAGAAATACTATATAATTTATATGTGGAATCTAAAAAATAAAATGAATTAATATAACAACCAGACTTACAGATATAATAGAGAACGAACTAGTGGTTATCCCTGGGGTGACAGGAGGAGGAGGAGCGAGATGGGTAGTGGGTTAAAAAGTACAAACTACTATGTATAAAATACATACACTACAAGGATAGCATAGAGAACAGAGCCAATATTTTATAAAAACTTTAATGGATTATAATCTATAGAAATTCTGATCCCTGTGTTATACACTTGAAACTTATAAAACATTGTGAATCAACTACACCTTAGTGAAGAAATCAACATCTTATTGACTTTTCTGATATATTTAACAGTAAAAATTACCTGTTAATCCATCGTTTACTGAAAACTTTGAAAAGTTTTTTTAATTCCACTTACAATAGCATCAAAAAGAGTAAAATAATTAGGAATAAACCTAACCAAGGACATAAAAGTCTTATACTCTGAAAACTACAAAATGTTGCTGAAATTAAAGACAGAAATAAATGAGAAGACATCTTATATGAATGGACTGGAAAACTCTGTATTGTTAAGACACCAATACTATTCAAAGTGTAAAGATGCAAAATATTCCCTATCAAAATCCCACTGGAATTCATTAAGAAATAGAAAAGTCCATTCTAAAATACACATGGAATCTCAAGGGACTCTGAACAGCCAAAACAGTCTTGACAAATAACAAAGTTGGAGGCCTTGTACTTCCTGATTTCAAAACTTAACAGAAAACTACAATAATCAAATCAGTGTGGCAATAGCAGAAAGACAGACACATAGTGCAAAGGAATAAAGAGCCCAGAAATAAACCCTAGCATTGATGGGCAGTTACTTTCAATAAGGAAGAAGACCATTCAGTAAGGAAACAACAATCTTGTCAACAGTGTTTGGAAAACTGGACATCCACATGGAAAAGACTGAGACTGGCCCTTAACCTTACACATATCAACTCAGACTGGAACAGAGACCTAAACATAAGATGATGATGCAACCAGGAGAAAACTTAGGGGAAGCGCTTTCTTGGACTGGAATTATTTCTTGGCACAGGCAACAAAAGTATTAAACAGATAAACTGGACTATATCAAAAAACTACACATCAAAAGAACACACTCAACAGTGAAACAAAGTGGGAAAAAATACATTCAAATCATATACGTGGTAAGGAGTTAATATCTAGAAAATGAAAAGAACTAGAATTTAATTAAAAGATCAAGCAATGCTTTTTATATAAAGTGGGCAAAGACCTTGACTAGACATTCCTCCAGAGAAGATCTCCAAACAGCTAACACACACTTGAAATGACAAAACAGTGCTCAACATCAGTAGACTCGGAGGACAGGGAAGTGGGGAATTGTTTAGTTGGTAAAGAGTTTCTGTTTTCTAAGATGAGAAGAGTTCTGGTGACTGGTTGCATAACAAGGTGAATTACTTAACACTACTGAACTGTATCCTTAAAAATGGTTTGGAGAAGGAAATTGCAGTCCACTCCAGTGTTCTTGCCTGGGAAATCCCATGGACAGAAGAGCCTGGTGGGCTGCAGTCCATGGAGTCGCCAGAGTTGGACAAGACTGAGGCAGAGAAGGCACTTGCCAGAGGCCCCAGAGCTTTTGACGGCAGAGCCAGAACTGTGGCTGAGGGCTCCCAGCTCCCAGGCCTCTTGATCCTGGCCTCTCTCACTAGATATGTGTGTAAAAAGCTAGAATCTAAAACATGCCCGAGGGCTTCCCTAGTGGCTCAGCGGTGGGGAATCCGAGTGCCAATGCAGGAGACACGAGTTTGATCCCTGGTCAGGGAAGACCCCACATGCCTCGGGAACCTAAGCCAGTGCACCACACTTAAGCCTGGGAGCCGCAACTACTGAAGCCCACGCACCCCAGAGCCTGTGCTCCACAAGAAAATCCATGGCCACGAGAAGCCCTGTGCCACAGCTAGAGAGCAGACCGTGCTTGCCGCAACTAGAGACAAGCCCGGCACCAACGGAGGCCCTGGACAGCCAACAAGAAATAAAACCGCTAAAAAAGGAGACCAAGATGGTGAGGTTTCCATCATGTACATCCCACCACAGTAAAATATAGGTACTAGGTAGTACTTAAATGCATCACAGACCCATACGCAAGGCGAAACCATGAAGCACTCAGGTGAAGACAGGAATACACTTCACAAGCCTGGAATAGGCAGAGGCTTCCTTTAGATGCACCAAAAAGAGAAACTGGAAGTCATCAAAATTAACAATGTGCTCCAGAAGACAGGATTAAAAAGATAAACCACAAGCTGGGAGAAAACATGTGGTTTTCAAAGGCCAATCATTTGTCTTTAAGTAACTTGTATACCTAATGTATAAAATAACCTCTTACAACTCAACAATAAAAAGACTCACTTGAAAAATGGGCAAAGGATTTGAATAGACATTTTCCCAAAAACATACAAATGGCCAATAAGCACACAAAAACGTGAATATCATTAACCATTCGGGAAATGGTAGTCAAAATCCCAGTTAGATACCACTTCATATCTAGTAGAATGACCACAATCAAAAGGGTGAAAAATACAGTGAGGTGCTCCTATGCTGGGTGCATGTATACACTTACAATTGTTATTTCTTCTTGCTGGACTGATCCCTTGACCATTATGTAATGTCCTTCTCTCTCGCGTGTTAGTCACTCAGCTGTGTCCAACTCTGTGACCCCATGGACTGTAGCCTACCAGGCTCCTCTGTTTATGGACTTCTCCAGGCTAGAGTGGACTGCCATGCCCTTCTCCAGGGGATCTTCTCGACCCAGGGATCGAAGCCAGGTCTCCTGCATTACAGGCAGACTCCTTACCAGAGTCTGAGCCACCAGGGAGACCTTTAGCTCTTGTAACAGTCTTTATTTTAAAGTTTAGTTTTTCCTCATGTGAGTATTGCTACTCCAGCTTTCTTCTGATTTCCATTTGCATGTAATGTCTTTTTCTATCCCTTCAGTTTCAGTCTATATGTATCCCTAGGTCTAAAGTGGGTCTCTTGTACACAGCATACATATGGGTTTTTTTCTTGCACTCAACATAGGAGCACCTCAATTATAACGCAAACGCTAACAGCCATAAAAGGCGAAATCAACAGTAACACATTAATAGTGGGAGACTTTAACACCCCACTTACACCAATGGACAGACCATCCAGCTAGAACATTAATAAAATATGCAACCCTTAAATGACACACTAGACCAGAGAGACTTAATTGATATCTTATGGGACATTCCATCTGAAAGGAGCAGAAAACAATTTCTTCTCAGGTGCACACAGAACATTCTCCAGGACAGATCACATCTTGGGTCACAAATCAAGTCTTGGTACATTTAAAGAAACTGAAATTGTATCAGGCATCTTTTCTGACCACAACCCTATGAGATTAGGAATCAATTACAGGAAAAACAAAAAACACAAAGGCATGGAGGCTAAACAGAATAAGCAACAGATCGCTGAAGACGCCAAAGGGAATAAAGAACATGCAGGCAAGTGACAGAAAAACATGATCCGAAACCCAGAGGCCACGGCGAAAGCAGGCGTGAGAGTTGGGGCAATATAATGTTGCTCGGGAAACAAGAAAAATCTCAAATAAGCAATCTAAACTCACACCCGAAGCAACCAGAGAAAGAACAAAACCCCAAATTAGCAGAAGGAAAGAAATCATAAAGACCAGAGCGGAAATAAATGAAAGAGAGACAAAGAAAACAGTAAAGCTCAACGAAACCAAGAGCTAGTTCTCTGAGAAGATGAAATTTAACCTTCAGCCAGAAAACTGATAAACCTTCAGCTAGGTTTAGAAAAGGCAGAGGAACTAGAAATCAAATTGCCAATGTCCACTGTTGGCACACACTGTTGGATCACACAAAAAAATTCTAGAAAGACATCTACCTTTGCTTCATGGACTTTTACTGTGTGGATCACAACAAACTGGAAAATTCTTAAGGAGACAGGAATACTAGACTACCTTACCTGTCTCCTGAGAAACCTATATGCAAGTCTAGAAACAACAGTTAGAACCAGACATGGAACAATAGATTGGTTCAAAATTGGGAAAGGAGTTGTCACCCTGATTAGTTAACTTACATGCAGAGTACATCATGCAAAATGCCAGGCTGGAAGAAGCAGAAGCTGGAATCAAGACTGCCAGGAGAAATATCAACAATCTTAGATATGCAGATGATACCACTGCAGTGGCAGAAAGTGAAGAGCAACTAAAGAGCTTCTTGATGAGGGTGAAAGAGGAGAGTAAAAAAGTTGGCTTCAAACAACATTCAAAAAACTAGTAAGATCGTGGCATCACTTCATGGCAAACAAAAGAGGAAAAAGTGTAAACTGTGACAGACTGTTGTTTTCTTGGGCTCCAAAATCAGTGTGGATGGTGACTGCAGCCATGAAATTAAAAGACACTTTAAAAAAGAAAAGATGCTTGTTCATTGGAAGGAAAGCTATGATAAACCTTGACAGTGTATTAAAAACCAGAGACATCACTTTGCCAACAAAGGTCCTATATAGTCCAAGCTATGGTTTTTCCAGTAGACACGTACAGAGGTGAGAGTTGGACCATAAAGAAGCCTGAGTGCTAAAAAATTGATGCATTTGAATTGTGGTGTTGGAGAAGACTATTGAGAATCCCTTGGACTGCAAGGAGATCAAAACAATCAATCCTAAAGGAAACCACCCTGAATATTCATTGGAAGAACTGAAGCTGAAGCTCCAATACTTTGGTCACCGGATGTGAAGTGCTGACTCACTGGAGAAGACCCTGATGCTGGAAAAGAGAAGGCAAAAGGAGAAGGAGACAGCAAAGGATGAGATGGTTAGATAGAATCACTGACTCAATGGACATGAATCTGAGCAAATTCCAGGAGACAGTGGACAGGGGAGCCTGGCATGCTGCAGTCCATGGGGTCGCAAAGAGACACAACTCAGTGACTGAACAATACGGCAAGACTCACCAAGAATAAAAGGAGAGGATTCAAATCAATAAAATCAGAAATGAAAAAGAAGTTACAATAGATACCACATAAAGACAAAGCATTTTAAGAGATAATACAAGCAACTACATGCCAATAAAATTGACAACCTAGAAGAAATGGACAAATTCTTAGAAAGTTACAACCTTTGAAGACTAAACCCAGGAAAAAATAAAAAATACAAACAGACCAATCAAAAGTACTGAAACTGATTAAAAATCTTCCAACAAACAAATAATCCAGGATCAGGTGACTTCACAGGCGAATTCTATCAAACATATAGAGAAAAGTTAACAGCTACCCTTCTGAAACTCTTCCAAAAAAATTTCAGAGAAAGGAACATTCTTAAGCTCATTCTACCAATACAAGGCCACCATCATACTGAAACCAAAATCGGACCAAGATATCACAAAAAAGATTACAGGCCAATATCACTGATGAACACAGAAGCAAAGGCCTCAACAGAATATGATCATATTGAATCTAAAAACACATTAAAAGGATCATACACTATGATCAAGTAGAATTTATACCAGTGATGCCAAGAGTTTTCAATATCTGGAAATCAATCCAGATACACAACATTGTTGTATAAATACAAATGTTGTGAGATATACAACATCAAGAAATTGAAGAATAAAAACCACATCATCATCTCAATAGGTTCAGAAAAGGCTTTTGATAGAATTCAACACTCATTTATGATAAAAATTCTCCAGAAAGGGGGCATAGAGGGAACCTACCTTAACATAATAAAGGCTATATACAACAAACCCATAGCAAACCTCATTCTCAACGGTGAAAAACTGAAAGCGTCTCTTCTACGATCAGGAACAAGACAAGGATGTCCACTCTCATCACTTTTATTCAACATAATTTTGGAAGTCCTAGCCATGGCAATCGAAGAAAAAGAAATAAAAGGAATCCAAACTGGAAAAGAAAAAGTAAAACTCACTCTTTCCAGGTAACATGATACTATACACAGAAAATCCTAAAGATTCTACCAGAAAACCACTAGATCTCTTCAGTGAATTTGATAATTAACAGAAATATCTTGCATTCGCATACACTAATAAGATCAGAAAGAGAAATCAAGGAAACAATCCCATTTACCATCACATCAAAAAGAATAAAACACCTACCTAAGGAAGCAGAAGATAAACTATAAACTCAGAAAACTATAAGATACTGATGAAAGAAATAAAGATGATACAGATGGAGAGATATACCACGTTCTTAGATGGAGAGATATACCATGTTCTTAGATGGAGAGATATACCATGTTCTTGGACTGGAAGAATCAATATTGTGAAAATGATGACACCCCCCCCCAAAGCAATCTACAGATCCCATGCAAACCCTATCAAATTAACAATGGCATTTTCCACAGAATTAGAACAAACATTTTTACAATTTGTATGGAAACATCAAAGACCATGAATAACCAAAGTAATCTTGAGAAAGAAAAATGGAGCTGGAGGAATCAGGCCCCCTGACTTCAGACTACAAAGCTAGAGCAGTCAAAATAGTATGGTACTGGCACAAAAACAGGAATATAGATCAATGGAACAGGTACAAAGTCCAAAGATAACCCATGTATCTATGGCAATCTAATCTATGACAAAGGAGGCAACAATATACAATGGAGAAAAGACAGTCTCTTCACTAAGTGGTTCTGGGCAAACTGGACAGCAAATGTAAAAGAATGAACACCATGGACAAAAATACTCAAAATGAGTTAGAGACCTAAATGCAAGGCCAGATACTAAAAACTCCTAGAGGAAAACACAGGCAGAACACTCTGACATTAATTAGAGTAAGATCTTTTTCAATCCACCTCCTAGAGTAATAAAAATAAAAGGGACCTAATTAAAAGCTTTTGTATAGCAAATGAAATCGTAAACAAAATGAAAAGATAACCCTCAAAATGGAAGAAAATATTTGCAAATGAAGGAACCAACGAGATTAATCTCCAAAATGTACAAACAGCTCAATATTAAAAAAGCAAGCAACTCAGTTAAAAAAAAAAAAAAGCACATAAGATCCAAATAAACATTTCTTTAAAGAAGATAGATGGCTAAAAAGCATATGAAAAGATGCTCAACACATCACTAATTATTAGAGAAATGAAATCAAAACTACAATGAGGTATCACAAAATGGCCATCCAGAAGCAATAAATGCTGGAGGAGGTCTGAAGAAAAGGGAACCCTCCTACACTGTTGATGGAAAAGTAAATTGGTACAGCTACTATGGAGATTCCTTAAAAAACTGAAAACAGAGCTACCATATGACCTAGCAGGGCTTCCCTCGTAGCTCAGTTGGTAAAGAATCTGCCTGCAATGCAGGAGACCTGGGTTCAATTCCTGGGTCAGGAAGAACCCCTGGAGAAGGAAATGGCAACCCACTCCAGTTTTCTTGCCTGGAGAATCTCATGGACAGAGGGGAAGCAAGAGTTGGACACGACTTAGCAACTAAACCACCACCAGCAGCCATATGACCTAGCAATCCCACTCCTGGGCATATATCTGGAGAAAATCATAATTCAAAAACATAACATGCACCCCAATATTCATTGCAATGCTATTTACAATAGGCGAGACATGGAAGTATCCTAAATGTCCATCAACAGAGGAGTGGATAAAGAAGCTGAGACACGTATATACAATAGAATATTACTTAGCCAAAGAAAAAGAACAGAATTAGGCCACCGGCAGCCACATGGACGGCCCTAGAAGCTGTCATACTGGATGAAGTGAGACGGACAAATAACCCTGTGGCACTTGTATGTGGGATCTTAAATGACACAAATAAACTTATCTTTAAAAAAAGAAAGTTGTAGATGTAGAAAACAAATTTATGGGTACCAGGGAGTAGAGGGGGAGGGAATAAACTGGGAGATTAGGATGGACATATATACACTACTATATATAAAACAGATAAGGACCTACTGTACAGCACCGGGAACTCAATACTCTGTAATGGCATGTATGGAAAAAGAAACCTACAAAAGGGAAATATATACACACACACTCACAACTGATTCATTTTATTGTACACGTGAAACTAACACCACTACTCCAATAAAATTTTCAAAAAATAAAAATGACAAAAATAGCTATAATATAAAAAACAAACAAAAATATGAAAACTAACAACTGCTGGTGATATGGAGAAGCTGCAATCCTCATACATTGCTGGTGGGGATATAAAATGATATAGCCACTGTAGAAAAGTTTGGCAGTTCATCAGTTAAAGCTGGAGTTATCATATGACACAGAAATAAAACATGTCCACGTAAAATTCATTCATAAATGTTCATATCATTAGTCATAATAGCCCCAAAGTACAAACAACCCAAATATTCATCAACTGATGAATGGTTAAATAAAATGTGGTATATTTATATCACGGAATATTATCCAGCAATAAAAAGAAATGAAGTACAGATGGATGCTACATATAGATGAACCTTGAAAACATGAAGAAAGAATCCAGTCACAAAAGGTCACATGTTACATAATTCTAAGTTTATGAAATGCCCAGAATAAGTGAATCCATAGACAGAAAATGTGTAAGTGGTTGCTAGGAACTGGGGTGCCCAAGGAGAGAAGGGAGTGCCTGCTAATGGAGAGAGGGCTTCTCTCTGGAGTGGTGTAAGTGCTCTGGAATTGGACAGTGGCAATGGCTTCATGGCTCTGTGACTACTAAGAGAAAAAAAAGCTGAATCTGTAAGAGTGAATTTTAAGATATTTGAATTTCTCCCAGTGAAGCTCTCAAAAAAGCTGTAGCTAAGAAAAGATAGGGCTCTAAAACATAATTTGAGTTTCTTAACAAACTTAACCTTTAATAAAAGTTGTGGCACTTAGATATATACAAAAAGTTATTGAAAAAAATCTATCATTTTCTCTTTCCCAATGAATAATATATAAAATAGACCTCAGTGATGTTCTGCAACAAGGACCAGTGCTGATGTAGAATTTTCACTTTGGGTGAACTTTTAAGAAAGCAAAGAGCCACAGAATACCTTGACTGTTCTAACTCCAGTGAACTGCAGATCTATGAAGAAGCAATGGCTCTTCTATCATTCTTCAATCCTGAAAATAAAACTGGAAACTCGGATTCATATCTGGCTCTACTGTATTATGGGACTGGAATAAAATCACTGTGATTGTAAACTTTTTCAAGTATTTCATAATTTTCAGTCTTGCCTTCTAAAGTCAACACCTGCTGTTTCAGTTTGCTCTGAATCCTTTCCTTTTAGGATAAGGCCCACCACTCAACCAAGGTGATTCTGACATGAATTACCAAATACAGTGCCTAAGACCCAGCCCTGGCCAAGATCATGGGGTCCTGTCCCTTTTCCCACAGGGACTGGCCCAATTCAAGGGCAGTTGTTCCAGAGAAGACAACAGTCCTTTTGTGGAATCTGATTAGTGGACCCCAGAAAAGGAGTTTATTTTTCTTCTTTTGGGATCACAGACTTTAAGGATGTGTGCTTTGGGAGGACACTGGCCTCTTCCCCGTTATGGAGAGAGGGCCAGCCTGAAATGAGGTCAGGGAACAGAAAAACACTCAGGAGAGGAGGCCAGAAGGCCTGGCAGCACAGCCCCAGATGTGGATCCAGCTTCGCCTAATGAGTGGCGTTAACATTTCTAGGTTGTTACTGAATGAACCAGTGCAGGGGAAGCATGTCTTCACCACACAGTCAAACACAATTTATTTTAGAGCTGAAGAGTACAATCTGAATGAAAGAAAGTTTCACCCTAAACTTTCCAGATGGATATTTTCCATCAGGCTGCATGTTCATCTTCACAGCCCCATCCCTGGCCTCCACAGTATTGACAAAGGATGCACAAATCTGTGTCATCTAGTAGAGAAGTCAAGCTAGAAACTAACAATCTTTCCATTCCCTGTGCTTCAGAAAAATTCTTAAAACACACATCTATTATGTTCTCAGCTCACAACTATTCAATTAAATTTTTATTCTAAGAATAACTTAGAGCAAGAGAATCATTTATACCTACTGAAAACCAGAACTCATCCATTTTCTTGTTTCATGGAGGAAAAAACTGGTCCACCTGAACAGATGTAACAAAAAGTATGTTTCTTATTTTGGCTTCTCTGGATTAATGACCAGAGTCCTTTGTTGTTTTCATCTTGGTTTCAACATAGTAGTATCAATATCCTTTTCTTCCCCTGAATCTTGATCTGGCATCCAACTGAAAATAAATACACAAGTAAATCATATTTTGGACACCATAATCAAACACAGTTTTGGTAACAGGTGTTACTACATGCGAGGAATAAACCAGCTTCCAGCATAATTAAAAACTGTCACAGCTCGGGGGAGGAAAAAAAATAACAAAGAGGAAAAGAAGGTGTTAAAAACACAAGTTCCATTTACAGTCACAGTAAGAATTTTCTTCCTGAGTCCAACTTACATTCATCTTTTTTTCTGGAGTACATTCAAGATACATTATTCTTCTAACAAAGCTGATTTTCTAATTAAGCTTTATTTGGGTTAATATTCAAGTGTTTTAGAATCTTTAAATAGTAACTGAGAAAAGAGCCTTGAAATATATGTTACACACAGCCATTTTGAGATTACAAATCCTTAAATTACTACTCATAGGTCAACAGCATATTCTTTGACGTAAGCCTCACAATACAGCCACTTCTTAAGTGAAGCCACAGGATGGAGGGTCCTAGTTAGTACAGAAGGTGATACCATTCCACAGACATCTCAGAGGAATGAATTAGTTTAGAGCTAAACCCTATTAATGAGGACAACACAGCCAGTGTGGGATAAACCACTATTTCTTCATCTGAGCATTAGATATAGTAGCTAAGAGCCACATTTTCAGAAAGCAAGTAATCTTCAAACAGGGGAATCATGATCAGGATGATGAGAGGCTATTATTAAGAGGGCACAGCCAATTCAAACTTACCATTTTACCTTCACTCTGAGTTACATACTCATTGTTTGAAATATTAAGCAAAATTACCAGCACAATTTAAATCATTTTATTTCAGGTTTTGGCCAACTGAAGTTGCAACACTTAGTTCCTCACACTGGAGGACTAACAGTGAGTCCTAGTCTTGAAGAAAGGTTGCAAGGATCTCTTAAATCTGCTATAAAGTTCCCAATACTGCTCTTTCTGGAGTCAAAGTGTGAGTGAAGTTCTGCCTCATACTGATATTTAGAAATGGTCAGAAGCATGCTAACTTTTTACTCAAGATTATTACAAATGTCTGCAGAAGGCAGATAAAACTGTGGAAAAGTTTTATATGTTCTGATTTCTTAATGTTCTTTGGAGATCAAAACCTGAGCTTCAGGATGGGAATTAACAGGGAGTTTATTACAAATCCAGTCATTGTGATTAATAAGGACACCTCATCGCCTCCTACACTAACTGTTCTTTATGACTTCTCAATTATATAAACATGATTTAACATTCTTGAAAGGTCTAAAGGCTTCCATTTTACAAGGGTAACAAAACTGTGTGGGAGAAGGCAAGAAAGAAAATCCTCTTTTCCTACATTGAATGACAGGAAAATATGGCAAAGAACTGTGTCACCTGAGAAAGCATTGCCAATATTAATCTCACTTCACATCTCCCTGGATCTGATTAGTTAGCAAAGTTTTTCTCTGGCCTCCCAGATCATAATATCCTATATGCTCGGCTTCTCCTGTCAACAAAAGGAAAGGGGTTTAAGTGCTGCTGACCAATCGAGAGCAAGTTACAGTTACTGCTGTTTTTAAAGGGATGTTCATTTTTGTGACTTCTTATTTTCTTTTCACAAACACAAGGCTCCTAGTTTCTATTCCAAAGACCTTTGTGAATCTTTGAGTCAAAGAACACTAGAGTAGAAACCATGAGATTTGTAATGTCCTTCAGGCTGTCTCTCCACAGTCCATCACTACAGATTCAGACACAGATGCCAACATTCCTTCCAATCACATCAACATGTAAGGCACAGTGCACCCTTTAGACCCCACATTATGGCTGTGCAATCGCCAAATGGCCCAAATACAGTGACCAACATCAACTCTTTCCCATTTATACTTGCCAAGACCATGGTCTTAACTCTTTTTTAGAAATTCATGAAGTTCAGCTACTGTGGTCAGCATAATAGAACCATCAGCTGTGGGTTTCCATGAACCTCACATTAATTCACTGGGTGAGAAAATATACATCTTTTTTTCCAAGTGACATCACTGCAACCTATTTATAATTACTAAGTCATGCACATATTTAACTCTACAGAGCTGATTTTGAGCATAAGCTTTTAAAAATCTTTAGCCACTTACCATTGATCTTTTACACTCAAAAAATGAGTACTTCAAAGCTTTGCAGTTTCCTTCCTTCAGACACTGCCGAGGGGATTTTCCTTCCTATGACACAAAAACAATATAAATACAAGGGAAATTCTCTCACAAAGTACAAAGTAACTGTCCAATCTTTTTTTTAAGCTAAGCAAAAGGAGAAAACAGTAATTTATATAAGAAATAATTCATAAATCATTTTAACTGTTGGTACCTAAGGAGGAAAGGGTAAAATAAGAAATGTGTAAAATAATTTGGGGGCACTTTAAGGATACCCTTGAATTCTTGAAAACACTGGTTTCCATGAGACACTTTTCTTTAAAATGTTTATATAAAAATCTAGAAACTGAGATCTCTAGCTCCTTATGTGTAAGAAAGGAAGAGAGTGGAGGTGAAAGTAGTAATGGGGTTTCTTCAGTGTTTTCCAAACTCAGACACTCAAGGAGTCCTGAAGACAGGGAGGATACTGTGTATGACACAGCAGCAGAGGGAGAAAGAGAACATGCAGCTGAGACTCCAGCAACACTGTGGGAGCACAGGGGAGGCGTCTGTCCTACAAGCCAGGATCAGGTCGCTTTAAAGTCTCCAATTACATTATCTTTTTACACAAGCAAGTCTACCTGGAACACATCTTTGCATTTTCCCACCCCTTACCTTCACAGTCAAGTTCTCTATTCTGAGAAGCTCACTCAGTAAGAATTGGAAAAGGAAAGTGAAATTTTTAACAGAATTTATATATACTGGTGAGGGAAGATCTTCCTGGGCTCAATGTGTAATTAACTTGTCTTTAAGCAGTGAAAGCTCATAAGAGCTTAAGAAAATTGGATTGAACCATTCCCTTTCTGCCAACAAGACAGGATATTGTTGAAGTTCAGTAGCCGGTACTGCTATAAGATTAGTGCTATTTCTGACTTGATAAAGTAACTGTGAAAGTAGATAAGAGCTAAAATTTAGTAGTATTTTAGTAGGTAAATCCCAACCACTGGTTTTTCAGACAACTACTTGCAGCAAGCGGTGGCTGCACGGCGCTGGAGTGGCTGAGGAGCTACCCCATGTCCAACGTAAGAGAAATCCCAGTAAGACGGCAGAAAGATGGCAGACGCTGAGAGGGCATCAGAGGGCAGACAGACTGAAACCACAATCACAGACAACTAGCCACTCTGATCACACGGACCACAGTCTTGTCGCACTCAATGAAACCAAGCCATGCCGTGTAGGGCCACCCAAGACAGAGCTGACTGTGGCTCAGATCATGAACTCCTTTTTGCCAAACTAAGACTTAAATTGAAGAAAGGCAATGCCAAAGAATGCTCAAACTACCACACAATTGCACTCATCCTCACACGCTAGTAAAGTAATGCTCAAAATTCTCCAAACCAGGTTTCAGCAATATGTGAACCGTGAAATTCCAGATGTTCCAGCTGGTTTTAGAAAAGGCAGAGGAACCAAGATCAAATAGTCAATATCCGCTGGATCATCAAAAAAGCAAGAGTGTTCCAGAAAAACATCTATTGCTGCTTTAGTGACTATGCCAAAGCCTTTGACTGTGTGGATCACAATCAACTGCGGAAAATTCTTAAAGAGATGGGAATACCAGACCACCTGACCTGCCTCTTGAGAAACCTATATGCAGGTCAGGAAGCAACAGTTAGAACTAGACATGGAACAACAGACTGGTTCCAAATCAGGAAAGGAGTACGTCAAGGCTGTATATTGTCACCCTGCTTATTTAACTTAAATGCAGAGTACATCATGAGAAACGCTGGGCTGGAAGAAGCACAAGCTGGAATCAAGACTGCAGGGAGAAATATCAATCACCTCAGATATGCAGATGACATCACCCTTTTGGCAGAAAGTGAAGAACTAAAGAGCCTTTTGATGAAAGTGAGAGGAGAGTAAAAAAGCTGGCTTAAAGCTCAACATTCAGGAAACGAAGATCATGGCATCCGGTCCCATCACTTTATGGCAAACAGATGGGGAAACAGTGGCTGACTTATTTTGGGGGGCTCCCAAATCACTGCAGATGCTGACTGCAGCCATGAAATTAAAAGACTTACTCCTTGGAAGAAAAGTTATGACCAACCTAGACAGCATATTGGGAGAAGGTAATGGCACCCCACTCCAGTACTCCTGCCTGGGAAATCCCATGGATGAAGAAGCCTAATAGGCTGCAGTCCATGGGGTCACTAAGAGTCGGACACGA
Organism: Capra hircus; assembly: GCF_001704415.2. Lineage (NCBI taxonomy): Eukaryota > Metazoa > Chordata > Mammalia > Artiodactyla > Bovidae > Capra > Capra hircus. Next base: position 3,736,993 of record NC_030818.1, read on the forward strand.
CTGAGCGACTTCAGTTTCACGCATTGGAGAAGGAAATGGCAACCCACTCCAGTGTTCTTGCCTGGAGAATCCCAGGGACAGGAGAGCCTGGTGGGCTGCTGTCTATGGGGGTCACACAGAGTTGGACATAATTGAAGTGACTTAGCAGCAGCAGACAGCATATTAAAAAGCACAGACATTACTTTGCCAACAAAGGTCCGTCTAGTCAAGGCTATGGTTTTTCCAGTAGTCATGTATGGATGTGAGAGTTGGACTATGAAGAAAGCTGAGCACTGAAGAATTGATGCTTTTGAACTGTGATGTTGGAGAAGACTCTTGAGAGTTCCTTGGACTGCAAAGAGATTCAACCAGTCCATCCTAAAGGAGATCAGTTCTGAGTGTTCACTGGAAGGACTGATGTTGAAGCTGAAACTCCAGTGCTTTGGCCATCTGATGCAAAGATCTGACGCATTTGAAAAGACTCTGATGCTGGGAAAGATTGAAAGCAGGGAGAGAAGGGGACGACAGAGGATGAGATGGCTGGATGGCATCACCAACTCAATGAGTTTGGGTAAACTCTGGGAGTTGCTGATGGACAGGGAGCCCTGGCATGCTGTGGTCCATGGGGTTGCAAAGAGTTGGACACAACTGAGTGACTGAATTGAACTTTTCCTTTTCGGCATTATTTTTTCTTTTGGATGTTTTGGTCACTGTCTCCTATAAAATGTTATAGTAACAACTTAACAGAAATAGAAGAGATTAAGAAAGGGTGGAAAGAACATGTGGAAGAACTATACAGAAAAGGTCTTTATGGCCCAGATGACCACAGTGGTGTGGCCAGTCAGAGCCAGACATCTTGGAGTGTGAAGTCAAGTGGGTCTTACAAAGCATTACTATGAACAAAGTTGGTGCAGGTAACAGAATGTTTACCTACTGAAATAGTACTAAATTTTAGCTCTTACCTAGCTCACATCATAAGCTCCTTACTGGAAAATTCAGGCTTAAACTGAAGAAAGTAGGGAAAAACCCTAGACCATTCAGGTGTTACCTAAATCCCTTATGATTATACAGTGGGGGTGACAAATAGATTCAGGGGATTAGATGTGCCTACTAGATTCTTAAATGAATGATGCAAAGAAAGAGAGGAAAATAACAGCATGGGAAAGACTAGGGATTTCATTAATAAAATCGGAGATATCAAGAGCACATTTCATGCAAGGATGGGTACAATAAAGGACAGAAATGCTAAAGACCCAACAGAAGCACAAGAGATTAAGAGGAGGTAGCAAGAATACACAGCAGAACCGTACCAACAAGGTGTTAATGACCCAGAAAACCATGATGGCGTAGTCACTCACGTAGAGCCAGATATCCTGGAATGTGAAGTCAAGTCGGCCTGAGGAAGCATCACTACAAACAAAGCTAGAGGAGGGGAGCAGTTCCAAGATGGCAGAGGAACAGGAGGCGGAGACCACCTTCTTCCCCACAAATACATCAAAAGATCATCTGCGCGTGGAGCAACTTCCACTAAACAGCGTCTGAACGCGGGCAGAGGAGCCCAGATACCAATTTCTCTGAAATTACGTAGCACAAAGGATAAAGGCAAAAAGGGAGACCAAGGATTTTTGGACGGAGACTCATCCTGGGGAGGGAGTTGAGAAGTTTCCACACAACAGGAAACCCTCTCATAGGTGGGATCAGTGGGGAGCTTTGGAATCTCAGAGGCGGCATTAAAAATCACCACAGAAATCCTGCAGAAAGGCAATTACCAGCCAAGCAGCAGCTCCCACGCTTGCAACCGCCCACAGTGAGTGGGGCTGGGCGCAGAGGTGCGTGCTGCACTTGGTCCTTAGGGAAAAGACCAGGGTTGAACGCCATGAGGACTCAATGAGGGGACCAATGTGACGCAGCACAGACGGAATGGCGAAAACCCAAACCGCGGGAAGGCCGCGAAACAAAGAAAAACAAAGGACCTTTCCCTCGGGAAGGCTCTAAGGCCGCACCGTGACCCCTGGTGCACTCACAGGACAGAAGGTCGCAGCCTCGCAAATATCGAAGGGGAGCTGCTGTTTGTGGCTCTCCCTGGAGGCAGAGACAGGGGCGGGGCAGCCAGAGGCGAAAGGCAAAGGACCACTGCAGTCTCAGCTCCAGGGAGCGAACTTCCCACCAAGCACTGAGCAGGCTGCCAACCGATAACCGCGTCCTCCTGGGATCCCGGATGGTTCACATCTGCCGGCAGTGTCACAGCCTGAGCCCAGCTCCCCTGAGGAAATGCACAGCCCACCTGGGACTGTGCCCTCGCAGTGCACCCGGGAGCCTGAGCAGCTTGGGCTTGGGAGGTGCCTGGGCTGTGGCAGCCCCCATGTGGTCCGTCCGCTGCCAAGTGCTCCCCACACATGCGGTGGCGTTTCGTTTGTAGTGCCCCTCCCCCTCCAAAGCGCAGCTGAGCAAGCGAGCCCAAATTGGTGGGCGTTTTCACCCTCTTGTGTCAGGGCGGAAACCAGACACTGAAGAGAGACCTGCAATGAAAAGAAGGGGGAGCCGTTCCAGAACTGGCAGGTGCAACGGATTGCAAGCCTAAAGTTAAGCAGTGATGGCACATTTGAGGGGCAACCGCAGACTTGAGAACAAGTACCAGCTGGAACAAGGGCATGTCTGGCACTGAACTGACCCCACGCTACCCACAACAGCTCCAGAGACATTTCTAGATGCGTTTTTCTTGTCATTATTTTTAAAGTTTTTATTAGTTTTTAAATTTCTTATTTTTATCTTTTTTTCCCTTTTTCCCCCTTCCTTCACTCTTTTTTCCCTCATATTGTCCTAATATGCTTCTTTAGTACTCCTTTAACTTGTTTTTAATAGCCTACTTATATATTTCTTTAAAAAAACTTTTAAAATAAATTCCACATTCTTTATTTTTATGTTTGACTCTGGCTTTTTGTATATTGTACTTTTGAGAGTCTAATTTTTACTTTAGTTTTTTAATTTTTGCTTTTTGAGCTTTTGTTATTAATTTTGTATCTTTAAGAGTCTAATTTTCAGTGTCTATTTTCACCTGGGGATTTCATTACTGGCTTGACTGGTCCCTTCCCTTTTGACTCTCCCTTTTCTCCTCCTGATCACCTCTATCTGCTTTCTCCCTCTTCTCTTCTCTGTATAACTCCGTGAATCTCTTTGTTTCTGGCTGTGGAGGGTTGTTTCACCATTAACCTAGTGGTTTTATCTTCTGTGCTGTGTGGTTGAAGTCTTGGTGCTACTGTAAAAGGGGGGGACCGAAACCCAGAGGCAGGAGGCTCAACTCCAGAACTGTGGACCATAACAAAACTCCTGACCCCAGGGAACATTAATAGATAAGGGCCTATCCCCAAACCTCCATACTACACTGCGATCAAGCTCCATCCAAGAGCCAGCAACCTCCAGTGCAAGCACACCCCACCCTAATCCTCTAGCAAAGCAGGAACACAATGCTGAACATAAAAAAAAAAAAGGCTGCCCAAAGGTATACCAAACCCATAAACTCACTACTGGACACTGCACTGCCCTCCAGAGAGACAACATCCAGCTTCATTCACCAGGAAACAGACACAAGTTCCCCAACCAGGAGACCTTCTCAAGCCACTGGGCCAACCCAACCCACTGGCAGCAGACTCCACAATTAAGAGGAACGATGACCCTCTAGCCTGCAGAAAGCAGACCGTAAACACAGCACACTAAATAAAATGAAAAGACAAAGAAATACCCACCAGGTGAAAGAATATGAAAAAACCACCAAACCAAACCAAAGATTAAGAAACAGGGAGTCTACCTGAAGAAGAATTCAGAATGATGATAGTAAAGATGATACAAAATCTTGAAAACAAAATGGAGATACAGGTAAACAGACTAGAGACATAGATTGAGAAGACGTAAGAAATGTTTAACAAGGACCTAGAAGGAATAAAGAACAGCCAATCAGGAATGAAGAATGTAATAACTGAGATGAGAAATACTCTGGAGGGAACCAACAGTCAAGTAACTGAGGCAGAAGAAAGGATAAGTGAGCTGGCGGATAGAACGGTATAAATAAACGAAATAGCGCAAAAGAAGAGCAAAGACTAGAAAGAAATGAGGACAGCCTCAGAGACCTCTGGAACAATGTTAAGTGCCCCAACATTCGAATCATAGGCATTCCAGAAGACAATAAAAGGAAAGGGCATGATTAAGTACTGGAGACAACAGTCGAAAACTTTCCTAAAATGGGGAAGGAAACAGCCACCCAACTCCAAGAACAGAGTCTCATACAGGATAAACCCAAGGAGAAACACACCAAGACACATATTAATCAAACTAACAAAAATTAAACACAAAGAATAAATGTTAAAAGTAGCAAGGGAAAAGCAACAAATAACACACAAGGGGATCCTCATAAGGACAGCAATTGATCTTTCAACAGGAACTCTGCAGGCCAGAAACAAACGGCAGGATATATTTAAGTAATGAAAGGAAAAAGCAACCAAGATTACTTGACTCAACAAAGATCTCAGTCAGATTTAAAGAAGAAATCAAAAGCTTTATAGACAAGCAAAAGCTAACAGAATTCAGCACCACCAAATCAGCACTTCAACAAATGCTAAAAGGTTTTCTCTTGACAGGAAACATGGAAAAGGTTTATAAAACAATAAAGTAAATGGTAATGGGATCATGCTTATCAATAATTACCTTAAACATAAGTAGGTTAAATGCTCCAACCAAAGACAAAGACTGGCCGAATGGATACAAAAGCAAGACCCCTATATGATGCTGCCTACCAGAGACCCACCCCAAACCAAGGGACACATACGAACTGAAAGTGAGGGGGTGGAAAAGATAGCTCACCCAAATGGAGACCCAAAGAAAGCTGGAGTAGCAATACTCTTATCAGATAAAATACTTCAAAATAAAAACTGTTATAAGAGACAAAAAAGGATACTACACAATGATCAAGGGGTCAGTCCAAGAAAAAAGAGGTAACAATTATAAATATATATGCACCCAACATAGGAACATCTCAATACATAAGGCAAGTTCTACCAGCTGTTAAAGGGGAAACTGACAGTAACACAAAAATGTTGGGGGACTTTAATATCCCACTCACACCAATGGACAGATCGTCCAGACAGAAAATTAACAAGCTTTAAATGATACATTGGGCCACACAGACCTAATCGATATCTGCAGAGCATTTCACCCCAAAACAATGCATTTCACTTTTTTCTCAAATGTGCATGGAACATTCTCCAGGATAGATCACATCTTGGGCCACAAATCAAGAGTTGGTGAGTTTAAAAAAAACTGAAATCATTTCAAGAACTTTTTCTGATCACAATACTGTAAGATTAGATATCAACTACAGGAAAAGAAAACTATAAGGAAACACAAACATATGGAGGCTAACCAACACGCTTCGGAATAACCAACAGATCACTGAAGAAATGAAAAAGGAAGTCAAAATATGCATAGGAACAAACGACAATGAAAACACAACAACCCAAAGCCTATGGACTCAGCAAAGCAGTGCTAAGAGGGAGGTTCACAGCAATACAAGCCTGGCTCAAGAAACAAGAGAAAATCAAACAAACCACCTAACCTTACCCCTAAAGAAACTAGAAAAAGAACAATAAAACCCCAAAGTCAGCAGAAGGAAAGAAATCATAAAAATCAGCAGAAATAAATGAAAAAGCTATCGAGAAGATAAACCAAACAGACAAACCGTTAGCCAAACTCACCAAGATACAAAAGAGGGAGATGAGTCAAACCAAGAAAACTAGAAATGAAAATGGAGAAATTGATTACAACAGACAACACACAAATACAAACAAACATAAGCTACTATGAGCAACTATAGGCCAAAAAAATGGACAACTTGGAAGAAATGCACAAATTCTTAGAAAAGTATAACCTTCCAAAACTCAACCAGGAAGAAACAGAGATTCACAAGCATGGAAAACAGAACTATAATCAAAAATCTTCCAACAAACAAAAGCCCAGGACCAGATGGCTTCACAGGTGAATTCTACCAAAAATTTCAAGAAGAGCTAATGCCTATCCTTCTCAAACTCTTCCAGAAAATCGCAGAGGAAGGAAAACTTCCAAACTCATCCTACAAGGCCACATGAATCACTCTGATAGCAAAACCAGATGAAGATGCCACACACAAAAAATGAATACTACAGGCCAATATCACTGATGAACATAGATGCAAAAATCCTCAACAAATTCTGGCAAACAGAATCCAATGACATATTAAAAAGATCATACATCATGATCAAGTGGGCTTTAGTCCAAGGATGTAAGAACTCTTCAATGTTCACAAATCAATCGATGTGATATACCATATCAACAAATTGATAAATAAAAACCATATGATTATTTCCATAGATGCAGAGAAAGCCTTTTACAAAATTCAACACTCATTTATGATAAAAATTCTCCAGAAAGTAGGCACAGAAGGGACATACCTCAAGATAATAAAAGCTGTATACAACAAACCCACAGCAAACATTATCCTCAACGGCTAAAACTTGAAAGCATTTCCTCGAAAATCAGGGACAAGACAAGGGTGCCCACTCTCACTACTGCTCCTTAACATAGCTTTGGAAATCCTAGCCACAGCAGTCAGAGAAGAAAAAGAAGTAAAAGGAATCCAGGATGGAAAAGTAGAAGTAAATCTCTCACAGTGTGCAGATGACGTGATTCTTTACATAGAAAACCCCAAAGATGCCAGCAGAAAATAACTAGAGCTAATCAATGAATGCAGTAAATTCAAAAGCTATAAAATGAATACACAGAAATCCCTTGCATTCCTATACACCAACAATGAAAACAGAAAGAAAAATAAAGAAAACAATCCCATTCACCACTGCACGGAAAAGAATAAAATATCTAGACATACAGACACTGTAGAACACTGATGAAAAAAAATTAAAGATAACACAAATAGATGGAGAAATACCATGTTCTTGGATTGGAAGAATCAATAGAGTGAAAATGAATATACTACCCAAAGCAATCTATAGATTCAATGCAATCCCTATCAAACTACCAATGGTATTTTTCACAGAATTAAAACCAATAATTTCACAATTTGTATGAGCTACAAAAGATCCAAAATAGCCAAAGCAACCTTGAGAAAGAAGAATGGAACCGGAATCAACTTTCCCAACTTCAGACTATACTACAAAGCTGCAGTCATCAAGACAGTACTGGCACAAAGACAGAAATACAGATCAATGGAACAAAATAGAAAGTTCGGAGATAAATCCACACCTATGGACACCTTATCTTTGACAAAGGAAGCAAAAATATACAATGGAGAAAAGACAGTCTCTTCAACAAGTGGAACTGGGAAAATTGGTCAGCTATGTTTAGAAGAATGAACTAGAATGGTTGCTAACACCACACACAAAAATAAACTCAAAATGGATTAAAGACCTAGATGTAAGACCAGAAACTATAAAGCTCTTAGACAAAAACAGAACACTCTGACTCACCTCCCAGAGTAATGCAAATAAAAAATAAATAAACAAATGGGACCTAATTAAACGTAAAACCTTTTGCACAATGAAGGAAGCTATAAACAAGGTGAAAAGACAGCCCTCAGAATGGGAGAAAGCAATAGCAAATGAAACAACTGACACGGGACTAATCTCCAAAATATATTTAGCAGCTCAATAAAGGAAAAATGAACAACCCAATCAAAAGGTGGGCAAAAGACCTAAACAGACGTTTCTCCAAGAAGAAATACAGATGGCTAGTAAGCACATGAAAAGATGCCTGACGTTTCTCATTATTAGAGAACTGCAAATCAAAAACACAATGAGGTATTATCTCACATGGGTCGGGATGGCCATCATCAAAAAGTCTACAAACAATAAATGCTGTAGAGGATATGGAGAAAAGGGAACCCTCTTACACTGTTGGTGGAGAGCAGTGTGGAGATTCCTCAAAAACCAGGAATAGAATTGCTATGCAACCCAGCAATCTCACTGCTGGGCATAAGCCCCAAGGAAACCAGAACTGAAAGTACCCCAGTGTTCACTGTGGCACTGTTTCTAACAGCCAGGACATGGACGCAACCTAGATGTCCACTGGCAGATGAATGGATAAGGAAGTTGTAGTACATATACACAATGGAATATTACTCAGTTATAAAAACTAATGCATTTGAGTCAGTTCTAATGAGGTGGATGAAGCTGGAGTCGATTATACAGAGTGAAGTACATCAGAAAGAGAAAGACAAATACTGTATATTAATACATATATATGGAATTTAGAAAGATGGTACCAACAATCCTACCTGCAGGGCAACAAAGGAGAGAGATGTAAAGAACAGACTTTTGGACTCAATGGAAGAAGGCAAGGATGGGAGGACTTGAGAGAATAGCATTGAAACATATATATTACCGTATGTAAAACAGATGACCAGTGCAAGTTTGATGCATGAAGCAGAGCACCCAAAGTTGGTGCTCTGGGACAACCTAGAGGGACAGGGTGGGGAGGTGGGAAGGGGATTCAGGATAGGGTGGACACATGTATGTCTATGGCCAATTCATGTTGATGTATGGCAAAACCCATCACAATACTGTAATTATCCTCCAATTAAATTAATTTTTTAAAAATAAAAATAAAAACATAAGAAGCAAAGAACAAACAAACAAAAGCTAGAGGAGGTTATGGAATTCCAGCTGAGCTATTTAAAATCTTAAAAGATGATGCTATTAAAGTGCTGCACTCAATATGTCAGCAAACTTGGAAAACTCAGCAATGGGTAAAGGACCAGGAAAGATCAGTTTTCATTCCAATCTCAAAGAAAGGCAATGACAAAAATGTTCAAACTACCAAACAATTGCACTCAGTTCACTAGCTTGTAAGGTTATGCTCAAAATCTTTCAAGCTAGGCTTCAGCACTACATGAACCGAGAACTTCAAGATGTACAAGCTGGGTGTAGAAAAGGAACCAGAGATCAAATGGCCAATATTCGTTGGCTCATAAAGCAAGGGGGTTCCAGAAAAACATCTACTTCTGCTTCATTGACTATGATAAACCTCTGACTGTGTGGATCACAACAAACTGTGGAAAATTATTAAAGAGATGGGAATACCAAATCCCCTTAATGTTAGGACCTAGCCGGTGCCATGACAGGCTTCAGGGGCCACAGTAGGCCTAAGTCTCCTTCACAGAAGGGACGAGTCACTTCCCAGGAGGAACTGAGATCATCTCCTGCCAACACCAAAGACTTGGCCAATCAGTATGCTCCCAGTAGCCTGGTTCAAGCCTATCAGGATGGGGATGAACCTCCCCTAAGAAAGGCCACGCCTCCAAAAATCTAGCCAATTAGTAAAGACCAGGAAACTCCTGCAGCCAATAAGCCCTTGCCAACTCCCTGTCTTTGTCCTAAACCTATAAATACTGCTGTAATCCAGGGCTCAGGGCTCTTGTTCTGCTCCACTGTGTTGGATGTGACGGGAGCCCTGGCTCAAGCTAGCAATAAACCCCTTTATGCTTTTGCTTTGCTGTGGATGTCTTATTCTCTCAGTTTTGGGGACTCGGACACTGGGCATAACACTTACCTG